>NC_136264.1:117241037-117468537 GCF_964187855.1 Myxine glutinosa
ATCTTGGTCAAAATTACGAGCTGCCAAAATTGTGTTGTTTTATAAAACCCGAATTTTGAGATCGCGCCATGGACAATCAAGGCGATCGGATGTCGGTGGGGGAGATAGACGGGTTAGGGGTAACCCAGGAACCAGGGGAAATGTATGTGGAAGAAAGGGAGGAGGAGAGCAATGAGGAGGCGGTTGAGGGAGTAGCAGGCGTGCAAAATGGCGTCCTCGCGCACGTGGGTGTAGCGGCACAAAATTTTGCCACGCCCGCGACAGTAGCAGCGCCGCCGTTGGATTCGGACCTTTTGTTGCTACAAATCGGTGCCCTTATGGACAAAATGAGGGACGAAGCAAGGGCTGATAGTGCGAAAATGGAAAGCAGAATGATGGGGGTAATGAGGGACGAAGCGAGGGGTACCAGTGAGAAGTTAGACAATAATTTTGAGGAGTTAGACAAGAAAATTGGGAAGTTAGACAATAATTTTGAGGAGTTAGACAACGGGATAAAAGAAGTAAAAAATGGGTTAATGGGGGTAGAAAACAGAATGGCCGCTCAAGAGAATCAGTTAGAGGGGGTGAAAAATGGGTTAATGGGGTTAGAAAATAGGATGGAGGACAAATTGCGGGAAATGGGGGAACAATCCGCCCGGGAAATCGAACAGATGGGGAACCAGATGGAGGAAATACGAAGAGGGATGAGTGAGGAGGTCTCGGGGCTACGCGAGGAGGTAAAGCGAGGCGAAAAGCGTATCGAGAAAGAGGTGAGAAATAATACGGCAAAGTTACAAGGGGGAATAGAAGATCTGACGGAGGAGGTGGAGCAGCTGACAGAGGGACAAACTAAGTTAGTGGAGCAGGTTCAAAAGAACACTGCGGTACTAGGAGGGTTAAAGGCGACACAAAAAGAAATTAAAAACGAATTAATAGCGACGCAGAGGCAATGTCAGATGGTACGGGAGGAACTGACAATGAGGGTGGAGGAGGTGACAGAGATAATGGAGACAAAGGACCGGCAGGTGAGGATGCACATAGAGACGGTCACGGTAGCCTTAGAGGACGAACTTGAGGGGACGCACCGAGAAATAAAAGAGGTTAAACAAAAACTAGAGGAAGTGGGAGAAGAGGTGAGTGAAATTAAGAAGGGACGGACAGAAACTAAGAGGGAGATAAAGGAGGAAGTGATGGAATGTGTACAAGGTCTGTGTTCAAATCATGATGCGGTGCTCACTAACCAAATAAAAAGTTTGCAGGTGGCAGAGAAGGTGCGACGAGGTACGGAGGTGAGTGGCAATGTACATGATGTGAGGGGAGATTCAGTCGGCTTGGGGATTGGTTTGGATCCGGGTGTTCGTGAAAGGCCGTTGGTGAGGTGTGTGACAGGACAGGTGTGCGAAAAAAGGGGTGTGCGAGAATGTCCGACCATGGGGTGTGTGAGGAAAAAGTGCACGCCGAGGAGTGAGTGTGCCGTCAAGAGTGAATTGGTCAAAGCGCGTGTGCGAGGGAGCACAGGGAAGCGCGGTGTGGTGAGTGTTACGGAGGAAGTAACGAAAAAGAGTGCGCGGGAGGACGCGCGAGAAAGGTGTGTAACGGACGGGTGCATGGGGAAAGCGCATGCTGTCAAGAGTAAGGGAGAATGCATGCCTGTGGTGAGTGTTACGGAGGAAGTAACGAAGAAGTGTGCGCGGGAGGATGCGCGAGAAAGGTGTGTAACGGACGGGTGCATGGGGAAAGCGCATGCTGTCAAGAGTAAGGGTGAGTGCGCGACTGAGAGTGGAGGTGAGAGTAGTGAGAGTGAAACGGAGCGTGAGCTGGTTGTGATAGGTGAGCGAGGATGTACACCTGGGATGGAAGGATGCACACCTGGAATGGTAGAGCGTGAGTGGGAATGCACGCTGGAATTGGTAGTGAGACACGTGGTTGGGTGTGCGGGTGAGAGCACACCTGTGATCGTCACAAAGGAGGTGACCGAGAAAGGGGCGCGAAGCGGTGTATTGGTGAGGTGTGCGAGCAACGAATGTGTGCCAAAGTGTTCGGTGGTCAGGTGTGTGACCAAGTCGGTGAGCGGAGTGAGTGTACCGAGGTGTGAAAGAAAAGGTACGAGGAGAATGGGAACGGCTGCATGTATGAGCAAGAAAGAGGTAGCGTATGCATGTAAGCCTGCAGGTGAAGCGTCGACGGTAACCGGGTTAAAGGTTAGGTCGACTTTTAGCCGGATCGGGCCCTCGGTGCGTGCCGGGCTTCGCGTGCCGCGAGAACCAGCGGAGATCCGAGCCACGGCGGGTTCGAAAGGACCGCCGTGCGCGATCCACGCTGGGCCTCGCGTGGAGCGGCCGCGTCCGGGCTCCACAAGGCGGAGCGGGCAGCTCGATAGGAAGGGTCGTCATGGCGACCACTTTCTATTGAGACGTGCCGGCAGGTCGAGATCGGGACATTGGATGGCTCCACGCCGAAGTGGTGCATGGGATCTCGGCCTGGGTAAGCCCCCGCCCCGGCCCCGAATGCGGGACGCATCCAGCCGCCAGCACAAAAGAATCCGCGTTCAGTGCTCGGCTGTACGAAGCCGGGCTGTAGATGTGAATTGGCGCACCGAGAGGATGTAATAAGTAGACGGGTGATGTGAATTGGCGCACCGAGAGGATGTAATAAGTAGACGGGTGATGGTGATAGTGATAGTAGTGATTTGAAACGAAATTTAGAAAAGTGAATAGAATTGGCAGTAAATGGAAAATTTTTGAATTGTTGGATTTGGATGAGCGAAATTGGTAGTGAGAGACCCCCGATGTGGTGGGATGGCAAATCCACCATCCCTCACAGGTGGGGGCAAATGCGCTATAGATTATGGGGTTTATGGCAGTGAAAACGAGCCAGGGAGGGCTTGGATAATGATAGGGATCGAGAAGAGATTGACATTAGGTGACGTTAAGTTTAGTTAGTGACTGATACCTGTAGTGGGGACGCAGGTAGATTAGTGTGGATTATAATGACGTGGGAGCGCAATAGTTTAAAGGGACGACTGGGAAGCGCAAGTTTCAGAGGGGAGGAGTTAGCTGAGATGATGCCGTGTGTGGGAGTGATTGAACAGGTGTGATTGCACAGGTGTGCAACTGAACAGGTGGATGGAGCAGTGTATGAGGGAGTAGTGGTGATTGCGTGTTGTGTTGACCAAAGGGTCCAGGAAGAAAGGAGGGTGCAGGTGGCACCAGGTATGATTGCACAGGTGTGCAACGACAGGTGAATGGAGGACAGGTGTGTGGAATAAATGGTTGTATGGAATAAATGGTATGGAGTAGTGAAATGGATGGTCGTGGAGTGAGTATGGTGGAAATTGTGGAGTGGAGTGGATGGTGCGAAGGTGTGAATGGGGGAAGAGTGGACCCCCATCACGGATACCCGGGGCGGGTAGTGTAAGTGTTAGGTAGAGGGTATAGGTAAATTGTAGTTGGATATTGGCATCTGTGGTGCGGGTGACAGAATGGTATGTGGATGGGTGCGTTGGTGTTGTGGAAATGGCTGGGCGTGTAGCCTGTTAGTGTGTGTAGTTGGTTTGGGCACTCCACCACTGTAAGGATGTCGGCCAGGTGAGGCCGCAGGTGGGCTCTGGGAGCCGGTAGTAGTTGTGTGGATGGGGCCCGAGGATCCGGAGGACGGACCCGGGTAGCCCAGTGCCAGAGGGCACCAAGGGGTGACAGAGCCAGGAGAGGGGCTGCCCCCAGTTAGATAGGTTAGGGTGAGGAGCTAGGTAAGCTCGGGTGGCAACTACAGTGGTGGAGGTGTGCAGGTGGGTAGACCTGTTGGGAGAGGTACACGTCGCAGCCCAGAAATTGTGCTAGAGCACCGGGAGATGAATCGGGGGAGTGAGACCCCAAAATTGAGGAGCACCACAGTTTGGCCAATGGGAATTGGTTATTAGAACCCATAGTGTAAGTTGGCCAATGAATTGGCAGGGAAAGACCCCGGGTAGTGTAAAGTGTGTTAAAATCATTTAGAGGATAGTTAGGATGAAGGATCTCCTCACACCATCTGCATCCACTCACCTGAGGTGACAGGTACTCCACACCATGCCATGTTTGATTATTTTTTTACTATGCAAATGTTTGGATTGTGAGACGCATCATGACGTGGGTGTGACATTGTGCTTTGATGTTCCATCTCTGCCTCCTTATGAGGATTGATGATGAACTTGGTGATGGCAAATTTTGAAGTAAAGGGATTGTGGGGACGAATTTGGTATAGGGGAAATATGGGGAAGACGTGACAGTAGTGACGAATTTGTAAATGTGTAGATTTTTGTACATATGGGGTGAGAACAAGGGTAGGGTAGGTGACAAGGGGGTGACGTACGGTAGGGACGAGCTTTCTCACTTCGCCCTCCGTACGCATTTCACCTTGCATTGCCTTGTTTGACGTGTACCCTTGTGACCTTACCCCTCGCTCAATTGTCTTTCTTTTGTCTCCCACATGACCTGTGCGCCATTGGGTGCCGAGAGGAGCGTGCGTGAGGTGGCCATTGTGCGCCCGAGATTCCCAGAACCAGCACGCATTGCGTTGATGTACCACTTTATGGACCGCTGTTCGGCGGCCAAGTACCACTTGATGGACCCCAGGTTCTGGGGCAGAGCACCTCTGTTGGAGACCGGCCATAGTGGCCAGGGAATCTTGCTTGCGGACCTCGGTAAGGTGGCACCTATGCCAGACAGGTGGACCACCCTTAGTTGGCCCCTGAGGCCCTAAATAAAAATGGACACAAGTTGTGCTTTTTTTTTAGTATGTCCAAATAGGCCGCATGAAGCCAGAAGACGTCGGGAAGAACATCGGCCCAGCAGAGAAGGAGAAGACCACCACCAGTTGTTTTGTTGTGTTTATTATGAACCATGGTAACCGCACCGGATGGTGTTTTTGGGTGCTTTGTGGTGTTTGGGTGCTTTTGGGTGCTTTGGTGGTATTGGTACTGGTGCATCGATGCAATGCGTGCTGTCTCCTCCCTCCCAACAGGAATTTCTTTCTCTTGTTCCCTAAAAAGAAAAGAAAAAAACACACAGGTCCTGGGTTGCGTTGTAAATAAGAAATCACGTCATTGTAAATAATGCTCCCCACCGTAAATGTATAGTTTCAGAATAATTCCGTAATTCGGTTAGCTGTGGGCTTGAGTCTGTTAGACAGGATGCAATGCAATAGGGGGACATACTTATTTGTGTTTTAAAATTGTCACACTCAGGGTCAGGTTAATTGTAGAGGGAATTACACCTACATGTCACACTCAGTTAAGTCTAGTAGGCCCGAGGACGTGCCTGAAGAAAGGAGGGTGCAGTGTAACGATTTTGGAGAAGTGTAACGGGTTTTGGGAAGTGTAACGGGTTTTGAGGAGTGTAACAATTTTGGAGGAAGGGTAACGGATGTGAAGAGTATGGTTTTGGTATGGTAACATCCTGGTAATGTAAATAATGGTCGCAGCCGTCCTCCTAATTAATTTCATAGAACATACACGCAGGTCACGATATATCTTTTAAATAGTGTATTTCCTTATTCCATGTAGGCTAAGTATGTGTTTTCCACTAGATTGACTTTGCATTGTATCAAACAAAATAAGCGTAGGCCCTTCCAATTTCCCCAAAACCTCCCTTCCATTTGCCTTCCGCATTTTGGTCGGTTTTTCTCTTCAACCACCATTGGCCACGAGGTAAGGTTGGAGAAGAAAGGCGTGGCTCCACCTCGTCAGAAGAGGGCAGGAGTGAACCGGCCCTAACAGCCAATCAACACCGCGGTGAGTGACCCGGTAGGCGTGCCCTCGGAGCCGGCGGCTTAATTCCGCCGGAGGTGATAAAAGCGACTGCAGGGGACTGCTTTAGGAGTCCAGATGAGAGATGACTGGAGAGGAGCAACGAGGCTGCACCAAAGAGAGGCCTTGAGAGATACGCTGGGGGATGACCTGGAAGAGGAGCGCAATCCACCGCAAGCCCTACCTACCTACCTACCTACCTGCCTGCCTGCAATACCCCCCTGTCGTTGGAGAGACGCGCTGAACGGAGGGAGACGGCTCCACCCCAGGAAAAGGAGCAGGTGTGCCGAGCCAGCGCGTGACGGCCGCGGATACGCGACGGAGGTTTTCCCGCCAAAACCGCGAGGGGTGCTGCGGCCTCCGTCTTTGCCTTCCTCTCAAGCAATCAACCTCGAGCCATTACCTGCCTGCAATATCCACCGTGTGAGTGTGAACGTCCTGTCCTACTCGTTTGTCTTGGGGATTAAGTAAATGAAATAGAATAAGTTAACAATGCACTGTGTGACTGCTCTTTTCCATCTATTGCTGTAAATAATATTGGTCGCTCTAAAATATTGCTTGTGTGTGTATAATAAATATGTTCTTCCTCCAAACTCTGTCTTTCTTCTCTCTTCTTCTCTTTCGGTCGTTTTAGAGGTTTCCAAATTGAATATCTGTAGCGCGATTAGTCAACGTTCGGTTGGAATCGGGTTCTAATCGGGGAGTAACTGTTCGGACGCGGTTAAATACACCACCGCTCGGTAAAATAACATCCAAAAAACCGTGTCCGTAACAATATATATATATATATATATATATATACACATATACACTGTATACATATGTGATTTTCTTTTGAAACGTTTTGTTCTATTTCTTATTTTGCCAGACTACCCGATGGAGTTGGGTGATCCACCTCTCTTGCAGAAGCAGCAGTCAACATCAAAGCCTGGCATACAGCAGATCATCGAGTGCTTCCGTTCAGGTAAGAGCACAAGGCAATCAGCAGTCAAAAAACATTTGTGTTGAATTTTTAATGCAAAATTTATTTGTGCATGCTAATCTTTCGCTTTATGCATTGGATTAAATATTTATTACACATTCCATGGATTGATGCATACCCAACCTGAACATAGATCAATTGTTGGTCACATTGTGTGAGTGAAGGAAGTCAGAAATCCAGGAATGAAGGTGGCCTTCTCTGCTTCAAGCAGATAGGTTGGCAAGATAGGCAGGATAACAGACTGTGTCAAACGCAAAAGACTGAGACACATTCAGGACTAACAATATTTGGATGTTGTGAGCAACAACAATTTACTCAAAGCCTCCATTAGTTTTTGTACACCGCTCCTTTCCTATTTCATCTCCAGGCGCTGCATGACTTCCATCACCGGGCAACGAAGGGGGCTCAGCTTTCACTCCATTTGTTTTCTTGCTTTCTTCTTTGTTACTTGCGAAAATCGAAGATTTTTTCCAAGTATGTATATTGGTTGGGCTTGTGCGTTATTCTGTCTGTTTGTCTGTATGTCAGTCACCTACAGGTCACAATTTTCAACCGATCTTCACGAAACTTCACCAAATGGTAAAGTTTGTCATAAGCAAGAAGACTATTGTTGTTGGGGTCAAAAGGTCAATAGGTCAACATAGGCCAAAGGTCAGAAACTTTGTCAAATTTCTAAAATCCTCACCTTTCATCTGATTGACTTGAAATTTTAAGAGGATTTGCATATCTGGTCACTGAATTCAACCACCAACTATTTTTTGAGGTCATCATAGGACAACAACTTATTTTAGGGATTTCGCAAGTATCGTGCCATGCACGACATGTTTCTTGTTTGTTTACTTGCGAAAATCTTATTATTATTATTATTTTTTTCTTCCCCAAGTATATTGGTTGGTCTTGTGTATTTTCTGTTTGTCTGTCTGTCTGTCTGTCTGTCTGTCTGTTTGTCTGTTTGTTCATCTGTCTATTTGTATGTCAGTCGCCTACAGGTCACACTTTTCAACCGATCTTCACGAAACTTCACCAAATCGTAGAGTTGGTTATAAGCAAGAAGCCTATTGTTTTTGGGGTCTAAAGGTCAACATAGGCCAAGGGTCAGCAACTTTGTCAAATTTCTAAAATCATCAATTTTCATCCGATTGACTTATAATTTGAAGAACCGCTTTACACAAGAAAGGTGCAAAAACAGATCCTTGCAACTACAGACCAATCAGCCTGCTCCCAATAAATCAGCAAGGTCATGGAATCGATCATCGCTTATGACATCAAATCCTTCCTCTTCTCCAATGGTTTTATCTCAGATCATCAGTTTGGATACAGACCAGGTCATTCTACTCTGGACATGCTGCTTCTGCTGTCTCAACAATGGATGAAGGTCCTCAATGCAAAACAGGAAATCAGAGCTGTCTCCCTTGACATATCTCGTGACTTCGATATGGTCTGGCACCCTGCCCTGCTCACCAAACTCTCCTCGTATGGTGTCCAGGGAAACCTCCACGCATGGCTCGCTGACTTCCTTTCTGGTCGCAGTCAACGTGTGGCCCTGAATTTAATTCTCTTCTCCCATTCCTGTTCAGGCTGGAGTTCCTCAAGGCAGTGTTCTGGGCCCTGTGCTTTTTCTGGTCTTCATTAATGATCTCTCCGACTCTGGAAAATTCTCTATCTCTTTTATGATGACTCCACTCTCTGCCGCTCCATATCCCAACCCTCAGATCGGCAGGCAGCAGCCTCTTCACTCTCTGCAGACCTGGACAATATCACAAACTGGTCAAACAAGTGGAACATGTTTTTCAATCCTGACAAATCTCACACTCTCACTTTGTCTCTCCGGAAAAACCGTCTGGACAACCCTCCGATATACTTTCTGAACAATCCTCTTGAAGAAGTTCTGTCACTCAAGCTTTTGGGTCCCACTATCTGCCATGATCTTTCCCGGGAAAACCACATTTCCAAGCTGGCCTCCAAAGCCAGTCGCCGACTGGGCATCCTCCGTCGTGCGATGTCCTTTCTGGGCACTTCTGAGCTCCTCACCACATACAAAGCTTTCATCCGCAGCTCAATGGAATGCTGCTCTCCCCTCTGGGCTGGTGCTCCTGCCTCACACCTACCTCGGCTTCACACGGTTGAAACCAAAGCATTCAGAATCATTGGAATCTCCCACGATGAAGCTGACACTGTGGGCCTTTCTCTCTCTCACCGCAGGCAGGTAGGTGGTCTTTCTGTCTTGTACTGACTCCTCTCTGGCCTTTCCCCTGCTGCTCTGTCTGTTCTGTCCCCCAAATATTCCTGCAGGATGCACAAGATCTACCAGCAACCTTCTTCTGGTGAAACTGCCAAAATCGAGACTCTGCTCACCTTCACTCCTTTATTCCTCTTTTCTCCTGCCTCTGGAACAAACTCCGACACTCTCTTCAATCCCTCTCCTTCCTCCAGGTCTTTAAAACAGCTGATCACCACCATCTCTTATCTTCCCCCATCCAAAACCTTGATCTTTTCTACCCCCGTTAAAACACCCCAAATCCGCCTATTTAAATCCCCAACTTCTTTCCTGAAATTCCTAGACGTGTTCATTTGCTTTATACCGTGTATCCCTCCCTCCTCCCCCAGCCCTCTCCCTTCCACAGATCCACCGACGTCCCTGTTCTCTTCTGTTGTTGTGCTTGTGTGCTTCCCTCTCTCCTCCTCCCGCTCCCTTCATTGCATGTTTTATGTGTCTGTGCATGTTTTCATGTTCAATGTGTTAGCTCTTACACGAGCCTCGATTCTGTATACAAAAAAGAAGAAGATAATTTGCATATCTGGTCACTGAATTCAACCACAAACTATTTTTGAGGTCACCTCAGGCAAAAAGGTCAACATCGGCCAGATTTCTAAAATCCTCGATTTTCATCTGATTGACTTGAAATTTTAAGAGGATTTGCATACCAGGTCACTGAATTCAACCACCAATTACTTTTGAGGTCATCATATGCCAACTACTTATTTTAGGGATTTTACAAGTATCGTGCTATGCTTGACATATTTCTTGTTACCTCCACCAACAAAGGTGGATGCAGGTTATGTTTTCACAAAAGTTGTGGACGGATTCGGACTAAATTTGGCAGAGATGTAGCGTATGTGACAAGAACGAAATGATTAGATTGTGGTGAAGAGCCGGATTTGGATCCGGCTACTAAAATTTTAAAGTGATTCTTCACCATTGGGAGATAGGGCCAAAAACGATACAGAGGAGGATATCTCAAAAAGTTATGGATATATTTGGATGAAACTTGTTGGACAGGTTGTGTGTGTGTGTGACAAGGAAGAATCAATTCAATTTTGGTGAAGATCTGGATCTGGATCCAGCTCGTAGTATATTTTAAGTCATTGGTCACCATTGAGTGATATGGCCAACCAGGTAGAGGTATGCTCTCTACTGAGTGCTGTTCTTGTTTGTTTGTTTTTCCAGGCAATATCTCAGCTATCCTTTGAGCTAGGAAGCTGAAATTTGGGTACAATAGTGAGCATATGCTTTGGCAAAAACTTTTTTTTTTTTGATTCATTGATTAATTACTTCAATATTATCGATTTATTAAGTACTTATTTATTTTGTTTCTCATCTGGGCAATATCTCAAGCACCTTTTGAGATAGGAAACTGATATTTGCACAAGACAGGAACCAAATGCTTTGGCTATACAGGGGTATTTTTGATGTATTGATTATTTTATTATTGATTAATCAATTGCTTCTTTATTTTGATTAACTGTTTGATTAATTTTCAAAATGTTACAGATTCGGATGAAACACTCGTAGTTTAGTTCTGCTATTATCCAATTGATTGAGAATTTAATTATTTTACGATTATTATTGATTTATTTTAAATGTGCAATTGATCTCTTATTGAACACCGCTCCCTCCCAATTCTGTCTCCATGTGCTGCATGGCGGCATCGCGGGGCGCCAAAGGGGGCCCATTGATTATGCCCGCCGAAAGGGAGTACTCACTTTTCACTACCATTTTTTTTTCTTCTTTGTTTGTCGAGGCAATATCTCAGCCATATTTTGAGCTAGGAAGCTGAAATTTGGGCACACTAATGAGCAAGTGCTTTGGTAAAAAACGTTGTTTTTATTTTTTTGATTAATCGATTGTTTAATTACTTAATTATTGATTTATTTACTACTTATTTATTTTCTTTCTCATCTGGGCAATATCTCAGGCACCTTTTGAGATAGAGAGCTGATATTTGGACACGACACTGACTAAGTGATTTGGTGCTTGTGTATTTTTGTTTTATTGATTATTTCAATTAATTGATTAATTATTCTATTCATTAATTAATTAATTTCCAAAAACTTAGAGATTCATATGAAACGGTGGTGCTTTAGGTATGCCATTAGCCAATTTAGTTTAATTGTGCAATTAATCAATCACTTATTGTACACCGCTTCCTTCCAAATCCATCTCTATGTGCTGCACGACCGCATCGCCGGGCGCTCTGGCAATGTTGCGCCCTGGAGGATGTTATTTATTTATTTATTTGGCATCGGGATGGTGTACCTTGAATGTAAGTGCTGGCGTTTATAAGCATCGTGATTCATTCATTTGTCATCGCTTTTTGCATCACAATTCATTTGTTTTTGTTGGGGTGACAAGAAACCAAACTTGTTGTTTGTCAATCTTCATTTAATTCACATTTATCAAATCTTCAAAAACTTGATCACAACAAAGCATACGTGAGCAGTTAATATGAAATGTTGTTTCAGGTAATCCATTGAATTTACGAGTCAAATCCAATTGATGACTTTGTTAGGTGTTCCTCATCATTAACATCAGCTGTTCTTCTCTACGCATCCATGAAGCTAAGAGCCTACTTTACGTACTGCAGAACACAGATCTATCAGGATTAACTGTTAGCTTAAAACAAAATGTCTAAAATTTCAGTAGAAGATTGCCATATAATTGTGTTTCGACATAAAGAATGAAAACCATTGAGCAAAATAGCTTGAATCAACCACTAGGTTTGTCCGAAGTGTCATCACGGAAAGCGAAAAGTGGGCTTAATCATATGAAAAAACATTAATTGACACTCATACAGGACATGTATTGCAAAGCAATTCTCGCTCTTGTTACCCTCGCCAGAGGAGAGGGTATTGCATTTGAGTCCGTTTGTCTGCCTGTCTGTCTGTCTGTCTTGTCTGTCTGTTTGTCCGCACAGAATAAATATGATTTTCTCTGCAACCGTTGGTCCGATTGACAGGAAATTTGCACCATAGGTGCAACTCCACCTGTATAATTTTTTAGGGACAATGATGACGTCATCGGTCATGTGGTTCGGCCGCCATCCTGGAAAAACTATGCACCTCTATATCTCCGAAAGGGCTTAATTGAAAAAATTGAGACATGGCTCATTGTAAAGAACTCTCCATGGGGAATAAAATATGCTAATGATGATGTCATAGGTGCCTCCATTATGATGTCATAATTCAACAAGTACAAAACTTCATCCAATCAAGATGAAATTTCTTGAGCGCCATGACGGCATAAACTGGTGGGGAAAAAAAACAATAATGATGACGTCATCGGTCACGTGGTTCGGCCGCCATCCTGTAAAAACCGAAAAACTTTGCACCTCTATATTAGGGTGCACACGGTGCCCCTTTAAAAAATATATATTTATAGAATCAATCTGTCCCTGGTCTCATTGTATTCCTATACCAAAATAAGAAAGCCAGGCAAACTTTCAAGAAGATTGGAAACTATTTATGTGTCCCACCACTGCTTTGAATATTCACTGGCAAAAACAAATAAACGGCAATAAACGCTTACAGAAATAGGTGGTATACATACAAAGGACATGTAGGGATTGATTTTGTTAGCAAACATCGACAGAAAATATTAATGCATGACAGACATAGTTCAGATATTGATATAAAGTACATTTTATATTCCTTCACAAGTTCACACATGTATTCAACAATGTATTAATTGAACATAATGGCCAATTTGGCTAACATACACAAAACAGAAAGGCAACAAACTCATGAATCAGCTGCTTATGACTTTTGGTCCAACAATGTCTTTATTGTACCTGACTTTTATCATCTGGTTCAGTTGTCCTTTTTCTCAGATTGGGCCTCATCTTTCTGTTCTCTTCAACAACTTGGAGAACATTCTGATAGTGCTCTTCACCGCGAGCAGCTGCCAAGAAGTCAGAGCTCAGCTTCACGCCTCGTTCTGCTGAATCATTCACTACATTGATTGCTCCAACATTGATCAAGGCATTCTTGTAGAATTCTGATTCAGGCCACTCGGAAACATCCAGGGACAGGAACCCTGCTTCCAGCTTCAGAACATGGAAGAAAAACCATGAATCTTCGGTGACAAAGTCAGCAAGTTTTGAGCCGAGATTGACTTCTGTTGGGAACCTTGGTTTGCCGAAGCCTGTTCCGAAACGATTCTCAGGAAGCTGGCGCGGTGTGTCAGGTCTTTTTTGGAGCAGTTGGTCTGCAAGTAGGCGACACTCATGAGCTGGGGTGTTACTGCTGAATAGTGCCAGTGGTATTAGCTCTCCGGTAAGGTACCACAGGTGTCGACTGAACGCCTTCAGTGCGCTACTGGCCACTATGGTGTTGAGTTCCTGATACCGTAGCAGCTTCTTGTACAGGAGGAGGTCATTCCATGGTGCATCTACACTGATGGAGCATTGCATCCACCAAGTGGAATAGACGAGTGTTGCAAAGGTGACGAATTCTGTGAGCTTCTTTCCCTGGTGCTTGGCTGTTATTGTTCCAGATGGGAGATCCTGGATTTGTGTCTCAAACAGGCAGATTTTCAAACAGTAGATCAATTTCGCCATCCACCTAGCTTCGTGTAAGGCACCAGGACGCTGAAATGTTGTAGTAGGGTAGTCAGGATCGAGATAGACTGCACACAGCTGTAGAAATTCTTTGTAGTCGTCCCGTTTCTGGTCAACTTGTGATGTCACGAGTTGCAAGGTTTCTGCACGCCATTCATCAATTGGATCTTTACCTTCCTCGGGAAATGACACTAACTGTATTCGGTGCAGTGGCTGATCGCTCTCATGGGGAACCAAGTTCCAATTTTTCCTGAGACGAGTGAACAGCATGACATCTAGAGACTTGGATGTCTCGATCTTGAGATCCTCAAACACGTGCGTAAGAATGACTTCTCCTACGTGATGCCGACAACCAGACCACAAAATACGTTCTAGGGTTTCCTGTATCTGAATGCATGCTGCGGACACATGCCCTGTGTTGCTAGCGGTCGTATCAAACACCATGTTGCAAATGGAGTCTGTGCAGTTCCAACTGCACAGCAAATCAAATGTGAGCTTTGAAATGATTTCTCCAGATTTTTTTTATCAGTTCCAGGTTTGTAAGCAGGCACACCAAGAACCTTGATGTCTGTCACATCTCCAACCGCCACAGTCAGCCGCTCCTCATTTTCATATTTATTTGTGAGCGAGGGAAGCAGCTTGCCATCCCAGTGAAGAGAAGCAAACTGTGGAACATCCCACTTCTCCTGGTAACTTTCAGCTATTTGCTTTCCGATTTCTCGCCTGGATTTATCAGCCACAGCATACGATGTATATACTTTGGACACATCCCCTCCAGCTTCCTGGACGAATGCCTCAGTGAAACCAGCCTGTTGTGATGGAGTCATCTTCATTCTGGTAGCAAGTGCAACCATTTTGGGGGATTTCATGATGTTATTAGGTATGAAAGCCTCTGTCCCAGAATGTACCACTCGTCTGTGTTTTCTTCTCGGATGTGTATCCATAGAGGTTCCTGGCAAGAGATCCACTCCATCCTCGGTGTCACCAGGATCAGTATCAGAACTGCTCTCAAATGTTGCTGTAGCAGTTAACTCCGCCATCTCAGCTTCTGCCTTTTCTTGCCTTCGTCTGTCCAGAAGCTTGCGTTGTTCTGATCTCTGTTTCTGTTTCGCGAGGGAAGCGTCAAAACCTCCAAAGCTAGCAATACGATCTGTCTTCATGGACTGCAGGAATTTGATGTCCTCAGGAGTTTTCATTTTCTCTTCAGCATCAAGCGGCCAGAGTGGGAATGTTTTGGAAAGATCCTGCTCATGTTCATGGACTATGCTCAAAACAGTTGGCATGTCACGGCGACTTTTGGGGATTTGTCTTAGTTTGGAGTTCTCATCGTGCAGCTTCAAGATCTTTTCACATGCTTTGCGATCACATATCAAAGGAACGTTTGCTTTCTCATAAAAAGGCTGAATCTTTGCAAGCACCAGCTTGGAACAATCCCACTTGGTTTTGTTGGTAGAATATCCATCCTGTATATGGAATATCAGACACCGAAGGACCTGTAGTGCTGTAGGCAAGCGAGATCCAGTTATTTCTGAATCAACTTCCGTGATCGATTGACCTAGTGCAAATATCTCAGAAGAGTTTCTTGTTTTCATTCTACTAGATCCTGCTGCAGTTGCTGGCGAGCCTGGCGTAGATTCATGCTGGAGTTCATCAGTTGAGCAGATATCAAGAACACCAGCATCTTGTGATGATTTATCCTCCTCCATAATATTTCCTCTCTGCTAGTAATTCTGGCAGCGCACACAAACGTATCACAAATGTGTGTCAATATCTACAACTGGGTAATAGCATCTGTGTCATGACAGGCCAAAGGCAAACATGTCAGCTACATCAGGATCAGTTCCTGCATAATGCATATACTTGCTACAGAGCAGATCAGTCAATCAGCTCATATTGTGACTGCATTGTTATGTCTAGACAATGTCTAGACTGTGCATGTCTAAAAATAGCCCAAATCTAGCAGCAGTTTCCATGGCAACTGTCTGGACATTTCATCCCTGGCATTTCTATTTACAACTTTACACAGGTAAATCAATTCACATTGAACTCTCAAGAAAAAACAACAACAAATAATGATACTAGTGCTGGAATTAAAGACAGCCTATTTACCATAATATTGTTACAGATCGCGGTTTAAGATGTTATTTACCGAGCGGTGGTATTGCCGCGACCGTTACAGGATCCCTGACTCACCCGATTCACCCAGAACTTTGGCCGTATCGCACCACAGCTGCCCAATCTGGGAAAAGACTGAAACGACGAAATGCAAGAGGAAAAGGAATAAAACGAATAGACGGACAGAAGAGTAATTTGATTTATTATTTACACAAGCAAAAAGGAGCAATCAAGGTTTATTTACAACACATAAGACGCAGGTGACACAGTGCAAATTTTAGCTTACCTACAGACTTAATTAAATACCCAGGGACAGAACAAACAAAAGACACTGACTCACGCGGGGAATTGCAGGAATGGCAGGAGGTGGATGGCTGGAGGTGAACGCTTGGTGGAGCCAATGCGGAGCTTGGCGGAGCTTTGGTGGGGGTGAACGCTTGGTGGAGCCAACGCGGAGCTTGGTGGAGCTTTGGTGGAGGTGAACGCTTGGTGGAGCCAACGCGGAGCTTGGTGGAGCCTTGGTGGAGGTGAACGCTTGGTGGAGCTCTGGTGTGACGGGTTCTCTCTCCTTCCCTCACAAGCTTCAGGACTCTTTCTTGACGACCAACTCTTTGTGACCAACTCTTCACGGACCCTCTACTGGCAACCGACTCTTTGTGACCAACTCAAAGTGCATCTCCTCTGGGAACGCCCCCGCCGTGGGTTATATAGGCCCCGCCCCTCAACCTTTGCGAACCTCCCCCAAACGTTCTCTCCCCGCCCTCTCAAGCCAAACCCCTTGTTCATGGTTGGTCGAGTGGGGCTGGATCACTCCTCCCCTCTCTGACGAGGTGGGGACCCGCCTTCCTTCCCCCAACCCTGCCTCGTGGTCAATGGCGGATGAAGGGAAAACCGCCCAACATGCAGTTGGCAATGCGAATTGCAATTGACGGAAAGGGGGGAATGGAAGTGTTGGGAGTGGGAATGAAGGGAATCTATCTCTTTCACTGGTGCAATGGAGTATTTCAATTAATGGAAGACACAGCCTTACACTAATACACATAATAAGGATATAACTGTCAAAAAAGATATATCGTGTCCTGCATGTATGTTTTATGGACTAACTACGGGAACGCCCTTTGACCTTTATACAACCACAAACGGAGGGAGGAGGGGTGATATTTTACAACAACCTTTTACAACAACATTTTACCACAACAATAAAATAAAAAAAACATTCTCATATCCACAACAATATTGTTATAACTAGCCGAAACCCGTGGAACATCCACGGAGGGGAGGATGTGGTGGATGGATAGAGTGTACCATTATGGATGGCATAGGGGATTTGCTTGTCCGAGTAAGAGTTAGGAAGAAAGATGAGAATGAAGAGTGCGTATATGAACAACGTATTTATTGCAATCTACTTAAATGACAACGCTACGATATACTTTTGAAAAATGAATGGATTCGTAATAGGAATCGGCATCGCACCACTCTGGGATTGTCCACTCAGTGGACGGCTTGCTGTCGCCTTCGACTGTCCAATCAGCGGACGGCTTGCTTCGCCTTCGCCCAGCAGACGCCAATACGATGGCGTCGTAAGATGGCGTCGTATCGGCAGTTAATCGGATGATTTTGGGCCCCAACGTCAGCTAATTCAGATTTTTCGAGTATGTCTGTACGTGATAAACAAAGAGCGCGGTTCGTAGATCGTAAATCCATTAGTGCCGTGGGCATCGGGTCACTGGGTGCGGCGTAAAAGGGATAACAAAGTCGAGTCCTTACGCTATTATTATATAGATGGCGGCTTATGGCCATTTTTGTGGAAATATTCAAGTGAATGGTGGGACACATAAATAGAGTCCAATTTTCATAAAAATTGACTAGGACTATTATTTTAATGATTGGAACAAAATAAAAACAGGGACAGGGCAATATGCTCATATGGGGGCACCGTGTGCACCCTACTCTATATCTCCGAAAGGGCTGAATCGAAAAAATTGAGACATGGCTCATTGTAAAGTACTCTCCATGAGGAATAAAATATGCTAATGATGATGTCATAGGTGCCTCCATTATGACGTCATAATTCGACAAGTATAAATCTTCATCCGATCAAGATTAAATTTCTTGAACATCATATAGGAATAAATTAGTTTAGGAAAAAAAAAAGATGACGTCATCGCTCACGTGGTTCGGCCGCCATATTTGTTTGAACACAAAAGCCTTAAAAAAAACACTGAAAATACATCCTGGCGAGAATTTGCAATCTCTGATTGCTCTTTTTCTTGTTTAAATTGAATCATGTTCTTTAAGACTGTAAAACACAAATTGCCTTCATAATACTTTCAAGAACCATGCAATGTATAGATATGTATGTGTTTTGGGTTAATGAAGATTCCGCCATTATGGGTATGTTCCATCTCCAGCAACTCATCTCCATCGTCACCATCAGCATCACGATTGCATTATTGGGATCAAGTTTATCATCATTGGTACCAAAGGTAAATTTAATGATCTTAACTCAAGAAAATAAACTTTATTTTCCAGATAAACTTTATTTCCTTTATTAAAATAACTCCCCCCCCCCCTCACCCCCAACTCCCACCCGTGTACCTCCTCAGACCCCAATTTTCCCTATGCATTGAACTAACATTGGTACAACACGGATGATGAAGGTTTTGGTGACGTTTCATCAAAATTGTATGTGTAGGTTCTGAGAAAAAAAACAAATACCTATTGTGGGGGGCATGCCACCCAATAGACCACCTTAGACCCCAATTTTTTAAATGCCAGGAAGAAACTTTGGTAAAACACAGGTGATTAAGGTTGTGGTCAAGTTTCATCAGAATTCCAGATGTAGTTTCTGAGAAGAAAGCAAATACCTATTTTGGGGGGCAACCCCCCGCTCCCCCCCCCCCGTAGATCCCCAAAGGGGCAGATTTTTTAAATGTCTTGAACAAACAGTACATCACTGGTGATGAAGGTTGTGGTTGAGTTTTATCGGAATTGCATGCGTCATTTCTGAGAAGAAAGCAAACACCGATTTTGGGGGGCAACCACCCCGTAGACCTCCACAGGGGCGGATTTTTTTTTTTTAAAGCCGTGAGCAAATTTTGGTACATCACGGGTGATGGTTGTGGTAAAGCTTCATCGAAATAGTGTGTGTAGTTTCAGAGGAAAAAGCCAATACCTATTTTGGGGGGTCAAACCTGGATCCATTTTGACCCCCGGTAGACCCCCTTAGACCCTGATTTTTATTTATTTATTTATTTTTAATGTCGTGAACAAATTTTAGTCACAACACAACAAATATCATTTGTGCAAAATTTGGTCGCAATCCCCATCAGTGGTTTCGGAGAAGAAGTTTCAAGTGTTTACGGATGGACTGACGGAATGAATGATGGACGGACGGATTGATGGGCTGACACTGACGGACGGACGGACGACGCGCCATCACATAAGCTCCCCTGAACTTCGTTCCAGGTGAGCTAAAATGGAGAACGTTTTGTTTCTAGATCTAATGGATCAAGATTAAACAACAGCAGATGAACTGAAAAAGTGAGGTAATGTTTGCTTAACATTAAAAGTAAAAATTTGCTTAACAAATAGTGGTTGCTACCACTATTCATATTTTATAACATAACCCATTAAATGATATTATATCACAGCACAGCAATATAAAAAAATTAAAACATTCTCCACCATTTCTCTGATCACATCTACAGTTTGGATATCAGTGGACAGGACGAACAGTGAGCGTTTTAAAAACAAAAAGAATCCGTTTACAGAGAGAGGGAGACGGTCATTCAGAGTCAGCAGGAGTTGAAGAGATTGTCAACAGCCAACTTAAAGGCATCACACTGTATTTGTTCTTTAACCTTGACAGGTACACAGGAGCTGAGGCAACTGCTGCTGCGTGAGGTGGACACAATCTTCGAATGCAGGCTTTGCCGTGGTCTATTTCGTGGCCTACCAAACCTGGTCACACACCGTGAACATTATTGCTTCCCTGGGCAAAGACAGAAACATGGTGAGAAATTGCAGGCAGAACTTTTTTTGTAGCCACAGCAGTTTTATATGGAACTGTTTTCTTATATTCCAACACTTCATTTATAATAGAAACTTGCAAAAAAATTGAAAAATACTTCAGTTTTGTGTGTAGTTTCATTATTTAGACCACATAAGATGTTTTTAAATGGTGGTTGATTTGTATTTTCAGCATGGTTATCCAGGTTCATGAAAGAGCACAACACAGGCCAACATAAAAACGTGATGAAAGAAAAACAGGTGGATGATAATGGACGGATGCAACATGGCATGACAGAAGTTGCAGATGAAAGGAGGACAGGGTTTCAGGAGGTGTAGAAATGGGAAAGACCATTAGGGGGCAGTGTGCAGTAGACTCATTTGTTCGTTCATATGCATCACAAGGCTGCGGGGTCGCATCATTGGTGGATGGTACAGCTGTGCCGCTGATGCAATGCCCTCTGCTGGTTAGGGCAGGAATTTGTAATTTATTCTGGTGCTGGCAATAGCTCGCCTCGTCTTCACGAAGGATACCATGGGATCTTTAAGGTACACCAACTAATGCAGGCAGATTGGACTGCAGTAGACATAAAGGCCTAGAGACATGAATGAGATTTGAGAAACTCTTCCACGTGTTGCGAGGTAAAAAAAAAAAAAAAGAGGGACAAATAAATGCAAAACCCAATGCCGATGTTTGTGCTGTAATATAAAAGAATAGGTTGACTTCTGTATGGAGTGTTGCAGAATATGGAGATTCTGTCAAATCCTGTGATTTAATTATGTTTGTCAATGTTATTATGGGATGTCTTTTGTAGTGGGGTGTGATGACTTTTGGGATGACTCCTCCCCCCCCCCCCCCCCCCTCCCCGTATTTGTCAATTTTAGATCGCCTCTATTTCGACACGTTTCAAATCAATATTAAGTTGTCATTGAAGAAACAACATTTAAAAGTTAAGCTTTCTAAATTCATCATAGATGCAGTGGTTAACAGTGACTGTCAAATGAGCCTTTTGTGCTAAGGAGTTGCAATGTGGATATTTGAGTACAACTAAACAACAACAGGCATTTTAAGGCCATTTTCCCTGCGAGAGCGGGGTGGGCCCCATGACGATCTTCTCCATTTTGCCCTATTTTCTGCATCTCCCCTTGTTAACCCCCTTGCCCGCATTTCTTCTTCCACCACCTTTAGCCAAGTCTTTCTCGGTCTTCCCCGTCCTCTACTTCCTTCTACATTCATTTCCATCACTCTTCTCAACCAGTCACTTTCATCCTTCCTCAACACATGACCAAACGACCTCAACCTGTTTCACTTCACAACATCCATCACGGTCTCCATTCCCATAATCTTTCCCAATTCATCATTTGTCTTCCTCTCTCCCAATGATATTCCGCACATCCACCGAACCATTCGCATTTCCACCTTTTCCAGCCTTTGTTGCTGCTCTACGTTCATTACCCATGTCTCGCTCCCATAAATCATAACACCTCTCACACATGCAACATACACCTTTCCCTTCAGCTTCAACGACACTCCCCTCCTCGTCAGCACGCCACTCAGTTCCCGAAACTTCCATGCACATCCCACTCGAGCAACTGTTGCTGAGTCTGATCCACCTTCTCCATTCAGCATGTCTCCTAGGTAGCAAAATGTTTTCACACCTTCCAGCTTCACTCCGTCTCCAAGATCCAACTCGACATTTCCTCCATCTGCAGCTCCCTCTGTGCACACCTTACACTTGAATGTAGCTGCCACACTGGTTAATGACCCTCTAAGACCATTACATTTTTGAGGAACCCACTCAGCGCACATTGTACGTTGAATGGAGTTCACTCCGACACCCTTCCTGCACACAGCACACGGCCACTTCCCAGTTCTTTCCACCTCACCACATGCTTTACCACTTGCCATCACCTTTGTTTTTCCGATATTCACCTTCAGGCCTTTTGTCTCCATACATTCCTTCCACTTGTTCATTTTCTCCTTCAGTCCATCCATACTTTCCGCAATCAACACCAGATCATCTGCATACAACTCCCACGGTAAACCCTCCCTTTACATTCCGAGCCAGCACCTCCATCACAGCTACAAATAGTAGTGGACTTAGTACCGACCCCTGATGCACTCCCACCTTCACCTCAAACTCACCACTGGTTCCCGTCCTTCGTCCTTACCGCTGTGCGCGCTCTCTCGTACATTGCCATCACTACTCTGATCAACCATTCCTCCACTCCTAACTTCCTCAATGCCCATGTCACTACTTCGCGTGGAACCCTATCGAATGCTTTCTCTAGATCAACAAACCCAAGAAACAACTTCTTCCTCTTCTCCATGTACTTCTCCTGCAACTGCCTTACAATAAAAAGCGCATCTGTCGTTCCTCTTCCTGGCATAAATCCAAACTGCATTTCGTCGATCTTCACTTTCTTCCTTATCCTCCTCTCTAACACCCTTTCCAATACCTTCATTCCGTGCTCCAATAACTTTATCGTTCGATACGAGCCACAGTCCAGAGGGTCACCTTTCCCCTTGTATAGAGGGACGACGGTGCTCAGTTCCCCAGCCACTGGAATGTGGCCTTCTTTCGCCACCAGATTACAAATCTCATTCTCTTCACACCCCAACTTCCCGCTGCCTTCAATATATCTCCCACAACTCCCGTCGGCCCTCCCGCTTTTCTACTCTTCATTGCTTTTATCGGTGTGTACCCTGGTGTGCACCCCGGTTTAGAATAGGTACACCGTATCCCTGTGTGTCGTAAGAGGCGACTAAAAGGGTTGGCGTCATGAAGGGCATCCGGCCATAAAAACATTGCTTCAAAAAGGGAGTCATGACAATTACAACTACGCATGGGCAGGGTACAGCCCGAAGTACCTCGTGGGGGACCCCCCTCCCTCTCGTCAAAACTCAAGGTGGGGAACCCGATCAAAGCATAGGTGGAATTGATCGACATGAAACTTTTCCTGCAGTCGAAGTCATGAAGAGTAACAATTCTGCAAAATTTCAAGATGATTGGATATACTGTCTGGAAGCTAGAAGTTGTTAATGTGTAAAGAAGAAGAAGAGTCTGAGTGTGGGCAATTAATTATTTATCACTGTTCCTGATGTGCAGGCAACGTACGAAATGATCTCACAGGGCAATTTGAACCTCAAATAAAATTCTAATTTCAGATTTGTCAATCGCTGAGGTATATTAACACAAGACTAAAATAGATTTGGCAAAATTCCGACTATTTTTGACACGATCGCATTTCACACAGAGTTCTGATTGGCTGAAGAAGAAGATACTTTGCATGGGCTTCTCAGACCATCTTACTATAATTCACCAAATGTCCGTCCGTCCGTCTGTCCATCCATTCGAAGGTACCGCAAAAGCGGCTGAACCGATCGCAACGATATTTTGAGTGGGTAATCCTGGGATCCCCTTGAGTAAAATAGGCTATATTGTTTTCCAAATTTCAGCTTTGGCCTCCAGCATTTTCAGGTTTGGACTCCCGCATAACGTTATTTTCCCGGGTGCCGCACAAACGGCTGCACCGATCGCTGCAACGCTGCACCAATCGGCTGCACCACTGCACCGATCGAACTTGGTGACCTCAGACAAAGACCTTTTATAAGGACATGGGTTGAATCCCTGCTTGAGAGAATGCCAACCCCCTCCCCGCCATCACGGCCGTCTCTCCAACTCACAATCCCACGAGATATGCGGAAAAGACGACCCAAAACCAATTATCTTCTTTTTGATTCACATATAAACATCATTAAAAAAAAAAAAACCACCTTTAGAGGCCATTTTTCCCCACAAAGCGGGGGTTGGCCTTTTTCAGGAACCATGGTTGTTGATGTTTTTTGGTCTCCTTTTTTGAAGCAATGTTTTACGACCGGATGCCCTTCCTGACGCCAACCCTTTTTGCCGCCTTTAACGACAAACAGGGAATTACCAGTGAACTGGTACTCAAATTAGCCGACCTCGGAAGGATGACAGGCTGAGTCAACCCCCCTGGCGTTAATTCAGCGATTGACCGGGATTCGAACCCAGGATCCAAGGATCCTAAGCCGGCACCCTAGCCGCTAGCCCAACACATATAAACATCATTAAAAGTAAATAATGACCTCGGCCAAAGTTCAAACGATGTGGGTTTAATCTCCACATGAGAGAATTCCACATAGCTATTTGGGCGGTGTATAAGCCAACAGATCGCTGTCTCCATCGATCTTGCCGAGGCCGTAACACCTATCGGCTCAAAATCCTTTTAACTGTTGACTTGGTAGTTTTTACAATGAAGGAAACATTAACAATGTTGTTAAAAGTTTATTTTGTGATTAATTTGTGATTGGAGATATGTTGTTTGGAATGAAAAAAGAGATATCGAGTTCAAGTGAATGACGACATGCCGTGATGCTTTCTACTTTCTGAACGTGAACTTCGCGGATCGCCATATGCAGATTCGCCACGGACCCACGATCGATGTTTCTATACGTGAACGTACCCGTTTGTTTACGAATGGGTACGTTACAATGAAGCTGTAAAGTTAACCAATTTTCATGTATATAGCAATGGTCCATGTGCATGTCGATGAAAGGAAATGGATGTTTGCCGGGCACATTCTGGTGGGTGTGGTCAGAAGGGCGATTAGAAAGGGTCCCCAAAATTGAGCTAGATCAGCTCTGTGAGTTAACCTGATGAAACCTACTGGAAAATGTTCGGCGTAGTCCCGGGTATCATGAATGGCCACTGCCAGACATTTTCAGTGGCGGGTTGTGCCTGCCAGACTTCCATAGCCGTACTCCAAAATTGAGCTTGATCAGCTCGTGAGTTAACCCGGTGAAACCTACTGGAAAATGTTCGGCATAGTCCCAGATATCATGAATGACCACTGCCAGACATTTTCAGTGGGGGGTTGTCCCGCCAGATGCCCCCACACCCAAAATTGAGCTTGATCAGCTCGTGAATTAACCCTGTGAAACCTACTGGAAAATGTTCGGCATAGTCCCTGATATAATGAATGACCACTGCCAGGCATTTTCAGTGGTGGGGTGTGCCCGCCAGACACCCCCAAATTTTGATCCTGTGAAATTGAGTACCAGTTCACTGGTAATTCCCTGTTTGTCGTAAAAGGCGACAAAAAGGGTTGGCGGCAGGAAGGGCATCCGGCCGTAAAACATTGCTTCAAAAAGGGGACCAACAAAAACAACAACAACCACGGTGCCCGAAAAAGGCCAACTCCCGCTTTGCGGGGAAAAATGGCCTCTAAAGGTTGTTTTTTTTTTTTTTTTTTTGGAGGGATGCAAGCCCGAGACCCATGGCTGTGTGTTTCCATGGTTTTACGGTACCATGAGTGACATTGTAAATGGCATCCGATGCCATTGCAGTTACCTTTCGGTCGACTGTAACCTTGTGTGCACCACTGAAAGTTGGTGTCATGCCACCAAGGAGACATCTGAAGAACAGGTCCAGCTGTACTGGTATCTCTGCGGTGCATTCCTTCAAATTTTGGACTGTTGCAGGATTTGTGGTCTTGGTCTTCGGGAGCTGCATAATTAATCAGAGATCTAAGATGGAGAGTGGCCCATCTTAACTTGTTATCCTGTTCATACCGTTTAGAATCCTCATAACGGTGAGCCTTGACATCCTCTTCTGGAAGAGCAGAACCATAGATGAAGTTGCCTTTCCGAGGGTCCGCCAGTTTTATTGCGATTTTTTTTTTTGTTCTTTGAAATGGTCTTTTACCTTCCTGATAAGATTTTGAGTTGTGTAGGCCTGGACGACTGCCCCATCTCCTCCGACACTGGTGCACTCCTCTTTGTACATGCCAAGTAAATCACTAACTAACACAGATCGTTGCTTTTCAAGCACCTCATTCTGGATATATGAAAGCAGAGATGCAAATGCTCGAGCTCCCTCAGTGGGCCTATCTTGATCATCAGCCTCCCTCAGGAACTGGACACGGCATGATTTGTGGTATTCTGCTTCCTTTGCGAACAGGTCCACGCCATCCCGAATGAGACTCTTGATACTGTTGCGGGGTGCCGCCGAAATACGAGGGGCCGGGAGGGTTCCAAATTTATCCCACTCCTTAAGAACAATTTATTGCGGGAGGGTCAAGTGCAAGGTGCACACGTCACTGAAGACGGCGATCGAACCCTCACCTTCCCCCACACCTTCTGGATGCCGAGCAGTTTTGCACGGTGTGGAAAGTGGCATTGCCCCACGAGATTTATGGACCTGAGTCTAGCCAAGTGCGGTCCCGGATGATCCTAGGCCAATGGAGAAAAGACGTACCAAGCAGGTTGGAAAATAAGAACAAAATGTACAGCCTTTTATTTGGGAGAAACAGAGACGAAGATTTACCTTAACAATTCTTACCTATCCTAATAAACTCCACTGGCGCCTTCACACTCTGACACACACTCAGGGAATAACACTCTGGTTGAAGGGCGTACCGATGTACGTGCTGGGATTCCTCGCTGGTGACCACGTGGTCTGGTGTGCGCGGCTCGTAGTTCGATCGTGACGTGTAGCCTGGGTGAGATAAATTCAGCGCAGGTGGAACGAGCTGCCACGCAGGCAGACTTCAGCTCAGGTGAGTCGTGTAGGAAATGCCAACGCTTGCGGGTCAGCCGGATGGCGCAAAAGATCGGCACAGACACGATGGGTGTCGGGCGTCGAACAAAGGCCAAAGACGTGTCGTGGGAGATATGAAAAATCAAGCGAGGTCTCGTCGTGGGCGTGACGAAAGGGGCAAGAGCTCAGGTGTGGCCTCGGTGAAGTCCCATAAAGCAAGAGAATGATTAATGCCTGCGCGTGGGCTATTATCAGAACTGGTCACGCCCTTCAAAATGTTCCAGAGCCTCCCATTGGCTGAGGCTTGTCGCATCATGGTGAGGTGTTCCCGCCCCCTCACTGGTCACGTCGGCCTGTGCTTCTGGCCACCCCTTCCTGCACATTAGTAATGGCTTCTCCCAGCCACTAAGGCTTGACATCCTGCCTAACTCAACGCATGTTTGGTCTCTATTACTATACAATGGGAAAGGGCTAATCTTTACATTCAATAAGACATATCTAACTACTGCAGGCTACATGTTGTCGTGCAATGAACTATAAGGGGTCTGCCTTTATGGCACAACCGCAACAATACGTTCATTTTTCGAAGACTTTAACCGATGGCAAAGTGAGTCACAATCGGCAACTGTCGCTATCTTCAGTCTGGGCTCCTCTTTTCCATTTTTCTTCTTACGGCTTTTGCCACAGAAAATACATGTCCCTTTCAACAGGCCCTGCTGATCCGACTTGGGAAGGACACTGCAGCGTCTTGTTTGTGTTACGTGGTCCCCTCGATGAATACCTGGTCTCGGTGACCCCCGGACCGTGAGAGGAACTCCGCCAGCAAGCTGTATTATATATGCGCTTTCGCCACGCAATCCATATGAATTTCACCCAGGAGACAACTGATGTTCAAGGATATATTTCCAATGGTAATGATACCATACAATTTCAATGACACAACCACGGAGATTTTCCCCGAGCAATCAACAATACACAACCATCAACAATATTTCAATGACACAACCACGGAGATTTTCCCCGAGCAATCAACAATACACTACCATCAACAATTCCCCAGCCACAATCAATTCCCTATGAGTAAGATGGCCATCTTATATACGTGTGTCCCGGTGAGTACTCACGACACCCTTTTGGTCTCGGTCCCGCACAATGTCTCTGGGCCCCTCCTGACCAAGATGATAGTCAGCGTCGCCGCACTCGGGCGGTTGAACGAACCCCGGGTGGACGTGTTTCCACCGGGCAGGTATCGTACCCGGCACCCCGGCTACAGCCCCTCGCGGCCACACGACGCGGGGACGGGAAAGCAAGCCAAAAGGCCCACGCCGCTTGCCAGGCGTGTTAGGCCCCAACGGGCGACCCGTACGCGTCTTTTTAGACGGTGTTGGGAACGGTGCCAGACGCGGGGTCGATGCACGGCCCCACGTCAACTTGATGTCTCCACCGGGCAGGTACACGTCCCGGTGATTCCTCTCGCCAGGCGGGCTTCGGAACGCCGCTTTTCCACACGGCTCAATCAATCCCACCTTTCGTCGGTGCGGGGCGAGGAAGAATACTCGTCCTTTTTTCCTCGTGTCTTTTCCTCTTCCGTTTCCGGTCACTTCCGTTTCCGGCCACTTGTTCAGAAAGGCTCCTGACCCTCCAATCACAACAACCCTTAATATACTACACACGGATAAGCAAAGACCTGAATGGTAATCCACATACATTCACATAAATATGTAACACTCCCCCCCTTCAAGAAAGAAAGTTTGAACCCAGCGAAAACTTTCTTTGCCGGCCAATTTGGAGAAACAAACCAGATAACTCAACCCCCCCACATTATCAGTTGCCCCCGGGCACAGTTATCACTTAAAAATAAAGCAACCAAAATTTCACCACAACCCCTCCAGATTACTCACTCTGGACTAAGCACCAGCAACGACATTGTCCCTGCCAAATCAAACTCCATCTCATGACCCTCTGACTTTGACCGCCAGTTTCTTGTGAATGAAGGTTAAGGGGTTGATCACAGATCCAAAGTTAAGCCACTCGATAGCACTTTTTCTGGGAGGCCAAGCCGAGTATTCACTACATGGATGCCTTTAGGAACGTGGAGTTCACGGTTAGTCCGTGCAGGAAAGTTCTCTACATGGGCGCCTTGAGGAACGTGGAGTTCACGGTTAGTCCGTGCATGAAAGTTCACTACATGGACGCCTTTAGGAACGGCGTTCACGGTTAATCCGTGTAGGAATCTTGGCTCGGCGGCTCCGCCGCATTCAGTGCTTCAACTTCTCAGAACTTCCCTAATAATTAGGGTGGGACCACTTGTCCCTGTAGTCCCATGAATAGCGGTCTCCTTCTCGGCCACTACTTTGCCAATCCTTCCTTCGGGAGCGGCCGTAACTCAGGGAGCCTCCATAATAATATTGATTGCGGCCACCACCAACACTACCGCCCAGTTGTCCTCTCCTGTAGACCTCTCGACGTCTACGAAATGCCTTCCCTACTGTTATGGTCCGACCCTCCAAATCCTTGCCATTCCAATTCTTCTCTGCCTCTCTGGCGTCTTTTGTGCTGGCAAACGTGACAAAGCCGAACCCTCTTGACTGTTGCGTTTCCCAGTCTCTTACCAACCGCACTTCCACCAGCGGCCTATATCTGTTGAAGACAGAGGTCAGAACTTCTTCCTCTGTTTTGAAGTTCAGTCCCCCTACAAATAACTTGGCACTTTTGTCGCCATCCCGAGCTGGTGTGGCGTTATTTTCCCTGCTGGGCTCTTTACCAACCCTCAGGTTACCATAAACTTGACTCCCGGCCAAATCATTCCCGATAACCACAGATACACCCTCTACAGGAAGCGTGGCTTGTAAACCGACGGTGACCGGTCCTGACACCAAATCGGACTCCAAATGGATGACATGAAGGGGAGCACTAACCCCGCCCCCGATCCCCTGTAAACGAACACTATCCCCCGTTTCCGTCTCCTCGGACCATGGCAAAATGCCTTCAAGCATTAAAGATTGATGTGCCCCTGTGTCCCTCAATATCCTAACCGGTTTCCGGTTAGTCGAGGCTCCATCCCGTGACACAAACCCCTCTGAAATAAATGGTTGGTAACCCTTTTGATGGCGATTTCTCACAATGGCCATTGCGTTTGGAGTCGTAGTAGTCGGACTCCGCTCTGGGTCTTCGCTTTTCATGCGGTAACAACTGGACATCAAGTGTCCAGGTTTCTTGCAAAAAGCGCAAGTAGGCCCGGAGGAAAAACTCGTGGTCTGCCTCGGGCCCCCCGAACTATAAGTTTGTCTTGGGCCCGCATCCCTCTGATTTCGAACAGGTGGGGTATCATAGTTGTCCCCATAATCATCTCGAGGCCGCCGCCATGTATGGTCGTTCTCCGCACCTGCTGTTCCCCACCTCCCCTGCGGAGATCTAGGCGAGGAGTTAGGTTCGTGGACCCCTATTCGGTGGGTTAAGGCATAATCATCTGCCATGGTGGCTGCGTCCCACAACTTTGGTACCTTCTTTTCCTGCAGGTACACTTTGATGTCCTCGTGGACACACTGCTGGAATTCCTCCACCAGGATCAAGTCCCGCAATGTCTCGAAGTCTTTCCCGACTCCTTTTGACTCACACCACCGATCAAACATGTTTTCTTTCACTCTGGCAAACTCCACATGGGTCTCACTCTCCCTCTTCCTGGCATTCCTGAATTTTTGCCTGTAAGCTTCCGGAACCAACTCATAGGTTTTGAGGATGTGCTTCTTCAGTACCTCATAATCTGCACATTGGTCTATTGGTAGCGCCGAATAAATTTCCTGAGCTTTCCCCACCAGCACACTTTGCACGAGTATGGTCCAGGCCTCCTCCGGCCAGTTTAATTGTCGAGCCACTTTCTCAAAGTGTGGAAAAAATTTCGCGACTTCTTTTTCACTGAACGGTGGAACCAGCCTCACATGTCTGCCCACATCCCAGGTTTTCTGGTTAGGTGTCGACCCCGTCAGCAAGGGTGGTGCCTCTCCCCGTTCTCTCATTAACTCCAGCTCCTTGAATTTGATTTCTTGCTGAAGCTCCATGTCACGTTCCTTTAATTCCCTTTCCGCTTTTCTCTCCTCTGCTTCGAGTTCCCTTGCAGCTCTCCTCTCCTCTGCTTCTGCTTTCCTTTCCTCTGTTTTCATCCTTTCCTGGAGTTCTCGTTCCACTCTCCTTTCCTCTGCTTGTTTCTCTTCTCTCCTCGCTTCTGCTTTCCTTTCTTCTTCTGCTCTTTCCTTTTCTGCTTTCCTTTCTTCTTCTGCTCTTTCCTTTTCTGCTTTCCTTTCTTCTTCTTTTAACCTTTCCTGGAGTTCTCGTTCCACTCTCCTTTCCTCTGCTTGCTTCTCTTCTCTCCTCTCTTCTGCTTTCCTTTCTTCTTCTGCTCTTTCCTTTTCTGCTTTCCTTTCTTCTTCTTTAATCCGTTCCTGGCTCCGTAATTGCAACTCCAGTTTCCGGAGCTCAACATCTTCTGGTTCTTCGGGTAGCCACTCCCAGGCTAACTCGTCCCATGTTCCTAATCCCACCATAGATTGTATCACCGTGGCCTGCAACTCTGCCTTCCTCAAATTAGTTCGGACCTCCAAGTTAAAATGTTTGGCCAATTTCAATAGGTCCGACTTTAGCAACTCTCGGAACTGTGCCTCACTCGGGGTTACCCCAAAGTTCTGTGCCACAAACGCCATGGTGTCTATCGTTAACACCTGTTAACCTTCACCCAAGACTTTACCCCAATTTCTCAAAAAAATTTACCAATTAATAATTAATTAATAAATTTTAATTAATAAAATATTATTATTTTATTATGTTATACAATTTTAGATCCCGGACGAGCCCCCAATTCTGTTACGTGGTCCCCTCGATGAATACCTGGTCTCGGTGACCCCCGGACCGTGAGAGGAACTCCGCCAGCAAGCTGTATTATATATGCGCTTTCGCCACGCAATCCATATGAATTTCACCCAGGAGACAACTGATGTTCAAGGATATATTTCCAATGGTAATGATACCATACAATTTCAATGACACAACCACAGAGATTTTCCCCGAGCAATCAACAATACACAACCATCAACAATATTTCAATGACACAACCACGGAGATTTTCCCCGAGGAATCAACAATACACTACCATCAACAATTCCCCAGCCACAATCAATTCCCTATGAGTAAGATGGCCATCTTATATACGTGTGTCCCGGTGAGTACTCACGACACCCTTTTGGTCTCGGTCCCGCACAATGTCTCTGGGCCCCTCCTGACCAAGATGATAGTCAGCGTCGCCGCACTCGGGCGGTTGAACGAACCCCGGGTGGACGTGTTTCCACCGGGCAGGTATCGTACCCGGCACCCCGGCTACAGCCCCTCGCGGCCACGCGACGCGGGGACGGGAAAGCAAGCCAAAAGGCCCACGCCGCTTGCCAGGCGTGTTAGGCCCCAACGGGCGACCCGTACGCGTCTTTTTAGACGGTGTTGGGAACGGTGCCAGACGCGGGGTCGATGCACGGCCCCACGTCAACTTGACGTCTCCACCGGGCAGGTACACGTCCCGGTGATTCCTCTCGCCAGGCGGGCTTCGGAACGCCGCTTTTCCACACGGCTCAATCAATCCCACCTTTCGTCGGTGCGGGGCGAGGAAGAATACTCGTCCTTTTTTCCTCGTGTCTTTTCCTCTTCCGTTTCCGGTCACTTCCGTTTCCGGCCACTTGTTCAGAAGGGCTCCTGACCCTCCAATCACAACAACCCTTAATATACTACACACGGATAAGCAAAGACCTGAATGGTAATCCACATACATTCACATAAATATGTAACATTTGGATCGAAGCCTTTTTGGCGGTGGGTTCATCAGGTGGCAGGGGTTCTTTTGGATGCTTCACTGCTGTGTAATGCTTATGACAAGAAGGGTGATAGTTGACAGTAGATTCGTGATCACTGCTTACCAAAATCTGTTGTGTGACCTCAAAGTATGTCAGATTTCAAATTTTTACGCAAGGCAGCAGCATTCTTTAATGTTGTCCATATCCTGTCACTCAACTTTCTCAGCTTGCCGTCCTCTTCTGTGCAATTGTGACAGATATAGCAGCTTGAAACACCCTCAGCGTCATTGTTCTGGAATTAAAATAGGGTCCGTTAATGTGGAGTAAAAATTAAATGGTCCAGGGACCATATGATCACATGTGGATTTAACTGTCAGCTAGAGAAATTCAACTACGTGCAGTTGAGAAATATGCCTCTGCCTGCAAGGCAACCGCATATGTTTGAATGGATAATCTGTGCAAATAAATTGACATGTAACCTTTGATTTAATAACTCCAAATCTAATCATTTTGCCTCTTCTTCCAAGTGCATACATGTAAAAATTTTGACGAAAATCTGTCCAGCGGGTCTTAAGACATCGCAATAACGAGACTCGGACAGACGGACAACCCGAAAACATAACTTTGTGGGGGAGGAATAATGACGTTTGATATTTGGTTATGGAAATTCCGAATTTCACCTCAGTCCTTGAAGTTAGAAAATTATGCTAACTCAGTAGACATTTTGAGAGGAGATTTCTCTGGTGGCTTGGTGAGTGGTATCTTCTCAGTGCTTTCGAATGTGCAAATTAAGTTTCATTACACTTACCTCTTGATTGATAATAGTGGATGAACGATTTGATCCTTGGGCTGACACTCCCAAACATTGCTCTTCCGAATCGCACATGTTTCTTCTGGATCCATCCTCCTGGGTGATTCTTCCGAACCTTGCTCTTCTGAAGTCATCCTCCTGGCTGACGTCGTTAATCCAAAGCTGAAAGAATAGAATAATGCATTGTATTAACAAATCCCCAGAGCCACACTTTTGCTAACACCCATTATAAAAAGAAATGACAGTCATTGGTTCACGAGTTATCAAACAGAGTGACCACTATATTCGTCATGGGTGTGTATCTGTCTGTCTGTCTGTCTATCCGCAGCATAACAACCCGATGATATCATCCGATCTTGATGAAACTTGGGTGGGAGGGCGATATCATGATCTAGTTGTGTCCTGCCTAGAGTGGGCATATTGCGCCCATTGTGGGCGGAGCGACGCCCGAAAAAGATGTATTTTTAGGGGGTAATCGAGTTCAAGCTACATCTTCTCCGAGGGAGTTAGTAGAATCTGACAGGGGTTTCGGTATTTAGTTAGGCCAATGTCATGTGTCTAGCCCCACGGAGCTCGATTTTTTTTTTCTCATTTGCGCCCCAAGGTCAAGGTCACAAGGTGACAAAATTTAGAAAAGTCGATTTTTGATGGTTTTATTACATTGTTCGCTTCCTGATAGGGTGAAATGTCGTACATGATCTTATTTTATCACATGCATCATGAAATACAAGTTTTCCAACAAATTTCAGAATCTTTGACCTTTGAAGGTCACAAAGGTCAAAGTTTCAAAGTTGTCGGAATCGAACCGAATTTTCGGTATTGTGTAGCTAACTAAACTCATAACTGATACATTATTTTCTATCACATTTCAAGGTCAGTAACCTTCGTTTTGACATTTCCGTTCCTGGCCTGTCTGGGCCTGTTTCGGTTATAGTCCGTCCTTTGTCATTGAATACCGCTCGCTCGTGAACCATCGTCATCTCCTGACTTGTATTAAATATTAATTGAGAGGAATCAAAATTGACATTTTTCGTAGTATGGGCATTAGCTTACCGTGAGGGAAATGGTTCAGTCACATGTACAAGAATTATCATAATGGTCCAGTCAGACACGAAAAATATATGCATTCATTTCCCTCAATCAAGAAAAGAGTATAAATTCGCATTGTTTAGCCTTAAAATTATTGACTGTACACCTAAGCATATAGGCTCCACTTGTAGGATATAGTGTGAGTAACCTTGACTGCATAATGTTCATTGACATGTCTATATCAGTGGATAAGGTAGGCCTAATTAATGGACAAGTGGCCCTCCATATGATGGATGGACAGCATCAGCATGAGGGTGAGGGTTAGGTGAATTCTATGCATTTAGTGATGAGGCCTCAGCGCTATTCTGGTAACATACACACACGTACCTGATGGATTCAAAGGGATGTAGATGTACATGTACCGCTTTGCATCATCAAACACACAGATTTTGAGTATAGTTACAAAGGAGAGACTTCTCTTAAATCTTTAAAGTTTTAAAGCCTGATTAATGAGATAATAGGTGGCAGCATGATATCTATGGGGAGCAGTTCAAGTAACAAAATTTACCTCTCATACTGCTTCTAATATATTCTTGGATGTGTTGATGACTCTGATCATTAATAAAATAAGTTGGGTTGCAGTGAAAAGTGAACTTGACTTCTTGATTCCTATTTTAAAACTGACATTATTTCCCACACATATACCAGTAAAAGTGTCACAAAAAGTAATACATATAAAGTAACATGCCTGGCACCTTGTTGTCTAGGTTCAGGCTTGGTCAAATACATGCTACATTGATAATTGTGAGTAAATTACAAAGCCACAGAATCAAGAGATAAATTGGGCTTTTTGTCAGAATTCTGTCTAGCTCAATGGGCGGCGGGGGGTGGGGGGGGGGGGCATTCGGGGGTATCTGGTGGGCACAACCCACCACTGAAAATGTCTGGCAGTGGCCATTCATGATACCTGGGACTACGCCGAACATTTTCCAGTAGGTTTCATCAGGTTAACTCAGAGCTGATCTAGCTCAATTTTGGGGTCCCTTTCTAATGGCCCCTCTGACCACACCCACCAGAATGTGCCCGGCAGACGTCCATTTCCTTACATGGACATGCACATGGACAATTGCTATATACATGTAAATTGGTTAACTTTCCAGCGAGGCTGACCCCCCTGGGCTACCGATCTAAACTGTCCACCACCCCTCCCTCCCCCACACTCCTCCCCCCACATCCCCAAAGTTAGTACTTGGTGGAAGCACCTTTGACAGCAATTACAGCTGTGAGGCTGTTGGGATAGGTCTCGACTAACTTTGCACACCTTGATTGGGCAATATTTGTCCATTCTTCTGCACAAAACTATTCAAGCTCAGTCAAGTTGTGTGGGGACCGTTGATGGACCGAAATCTTCAAGTTATACCACAGATTTTCGATTGAATTTAGGTCAGGGCTCTGACTGGGCCACTCAAGGACATTTATCTTTTTGTTTCTTAGTCACTCCAGTGTAACTTTGGCTGTGTGCTTCAGGTCGTTGTCATGCTGAAAGGTGAACTTCAGCTTTCTTGCAGAGGGCAGCAGGTTTTCCTCTGGGATTTTTCTGTATTTTGCTCCATCCATTTTCCCTTGTATCCTGGCTATTTCCCCAGTCCCTGCTGATAAACATCCCCATATCATGATGCTGCCACCACCATTCTTCACAGTAGGGATGGTTTTCTTTGGGTGATGTGCTGTGTTGGGTTTGTACCAAACGTAACATTTTGCATTTAGGCCAAAAAGTTTAATCGGCGCACAAAACTTGCTGCCACATGCCTTAAAAATCTCCGGATTGTTTTTTTTTGCATACCTCAAACAGGACTCAAGGCGGGCTGTTTTGAGTAATGGCTTCCTTCCTGCCACCCTACTGTACAGGCCAGACTTGTGGAGTGCTTGTGATATTGTTTTCACGTGCACACAGTGACCAGTCTTTGCCATAAAGGCCTGTAGCTCTTTTAAAGTTGCTATTGGCCTCTTTGTGTCCTTTCTGATCAGTCTCCACCTTGGTTGGTCATCCAGTTTGGAGGGACGGCCTGATCTAGGCTGTCCCTCCAATGCCTAGATCAGGCCGGCCTAGATATAGGCCGATCTAGGCCGTCCTTGGTGGTACCAAATGCCCTCCACTTCTTCACAGTAAGGATGATGTCTTTGGGTGATGTGCTGTGTTGGGTTTGCACCAAATATAATGTTTTGCATTTCGGCCAAAAAGTTCCATCTTGGTTTCGTCAGACCACAAAACGTTTTGCCACATGGCTTCAGAATCTGCGGTGTGGTTTTTTGCATACTTCAAACAGGACGAAAGGTGGGCTTTTTTGAGTTAGGGCTTCCTTCTTGCTATCCTACTGTACAGGCCAGATTTGTGGAGTGTTTGCGATATTGTTGTCACATGCACAGTGACCATTCTTTGCCATAAAGGTCTGTAGCTCTTTCAAAGTTGCCATTGGCCGCTCTGACCAGTCTCCTCCTTGCTTTGTCATACAGTTTAGAGGAGCAGCCTGATCTAGGCATGGTCTTGGTGATACCATACGCTTTCCACTTCTTAATGATTGCCTTGACTGTGTTCCAAGGGCCTTTGAAATATTTTATACCCCTCCCCTGATTTGTGCCTTTCCACATATTTGTCCAATGAAAAGTCTTTTGAAAGCTCCTTGGTGCTCATCGTTGTCTTTCCTGTGAAATGCACTACCCAGCAGAGGAAACCTACAGGAACAGCTGGTTTTATTCTGAAATGATCAGAATCACTACAACTTGACATCAGTGGAGGCCAATTAACTTGGTGTGTAATTTTGAAGGTGATTGGTTACACCTGAGCTAATTTACAATTGCTGTTATAAGGGGGGGTGGACACTTACCCAACCAAGAAATTCTAGTTTTGTATTTTTCATTTTCTGAAATTTGTAGAATTTGTTTTTCACTCAGAAGTTGTGCGTTACGATTTGTAAATAAAGGTGGAAAAAGTATGATTTAATTCCAGGCTGTAAGGCAACAATATAATTTGGCTATAATTTGCATTTTGAAATATCGACTTCTTTCCTGGAAGTCCTAGCAGTGTCAATGTGTTTTATACCTCTAACCCCCCCCCCCCCCCTTCCCATGCCTCCTCCCCCCTGTTGTAAGAATCAGTCCTACAACATTGTCCCAAGAGTAGGTTTAACTCAGAATCGATCTCTAACAATTACTGTAAGAAACCAACAAGCCACATATCAGTATACAGTAATCATAGAAGTAAGTAATGGTTTTGCAATTAGTACAAGCAAGCTTGGAACCAAGAGTAACACGCACCATCTGATTATGCACTACATCACACAGAGTAAATGTCACAGGAATCAGCGGAGCGCTGTCCAGTCCGAATTCTTATAGGAGCCTCTCAGTGGACAGTCGGCATAACACCTGGGTTCAACTTAGACACAATTTCATTACATTCTCCCCGCCGTTAAAACTACACTACCCCCAATGGCGGAAGTCAAGCTAGCAAGTCATAGCAGCATAGAAACATTAGTTAGCAGCAGAGTAATATCAGGTAGCAGCAGTCCATGTCAGTCAGTTCAGCCGTAGCGATCGGGGCGGCAAATTTCTCTCCTGGCGCGTGTCCGATAGGCACCAGGTGCCACATCCACGAGACCGAAATCCTCCGCATCGAAATGATCACCTAACTCGGGTGATGGCGGTGGCCCCACAAAGCCATCCGGATCGGGCTCATATGGCGGTGGGATAACCGGTAGATTCTCCATCGTCGGAATAACCGTGCCGTAGTCCGGCGCAACAGTATCCCCGCATGGGGCAAGATGACGTACCGAGACGGTAGACTCACGTCCATTCGGCATCAGCACTCGAGCGTGCTCGGGGTTGGCTTGGAGAATACGAACCTTGTCGACGAGGGGTTCGTACTTACTCGAGCAAACCGCGCGTTTGAGGAAAGCCGGTCCGGGCACAGCCAGCCAGGCCGGCAAAGGACTACCACCTCCAGAACGACGCGAAAAACGAAACATACGGTCGTGGGAAGTTTGATTAGTAGCGGTGCACAATAAAGTCCTGATCGAGCTGAGCACGGTGGGTACCACCCAGGTCCATCGGTCCAACCCTAGTCCGTTAGACCTAAGTGTCAGAGCAATGGCTTTCCAAATAATGCCATTAAAGCATTCCACCTGTCCGTTCGCCTGGGGCCGATACGGAGTAGTATAGCTAGAAGCGATATTGCGCTGGAGCAAGAATGCTCTCACATCCTGGGACTAGAACACCGCTCCACGATCAGTATGGACATAGGCCGGGTTCCCAAACATAGAAAACAACTCCCGCAGACACCAGATAACTGTGGCAGCGGTCATATCGCCACACGGGAAAGCAAAGGGAAATCTGGAGAACTCATCAACTACCGTGAGAAGATAAAGAGAACTGCCCGAAGCCGGTATGCCCGGGCAAGACGGTAGACACGAAGGCGGCAGGGGCCCTATGAAGTCCATAGCCAAACGCTCCCACGTCCGAGTGGCCTGGACCAGCGTACCCATCCGAGGTTTGTGGAAGCGAGGTTTGAGTTCAGCGCAAACAGAACAAGTGCGACATAGCCCACGAATATCCTCAATCGAATAGGGCAAATTATGACTGCACACATAATGAGCTAAACGCGTCATGCAGGGATGACACAATGTGTCATGAAGGACACAGAGATCCTCAAAAGAGGTGAGGCTCGCACACACCGGTGGCCGTGATAATGAATCTGCTACTAGGTTATCCCGCCCGGGGCGATACTTGATAGTGTAACAAAAATCGGCCAACTCAATCCTCCAGCGAGTGATTTTCTCATTCTTAATGCGTTGAGCATGGCGCATGTCGTACATAAAGGCAACACTCTGTTGATCCGTGATGATCTGAAAACATCTGCCAAGCAAATATGGCCGCCAGCGCCTGATCGTCTCGATGATAGCATACGCCTCCTTTTCGACAGATGAGTGTCGGCGTTCCGCAGGAGAGAGAGTCCTTGAAAAGAAGGCCACAGGTCGCTCCCCTTGAGAGAGTGTAGCAGCTATCGCGTGATCCGACGTATCGCTTTCCAAAACAAAGGACTTGTTTTCGTCAATCGTCGACACAGCGGCGCCAGCTATGTCGGACTTCAGGCCATGGAAAGTGGCCTTAGCAACGTGAGCCATGGGGAACTCTTTGCGATCCACAAGTGGACGAAGCTTCTCAGAGAAATTTTGCACCCACTTAGAGTAATGAGCAAAATGCCCGAGAGCACGCTTCAAAGAAGTACGATCGTGGGGCGGGGCCATGTCGAGCAAGGGTCGCAGTCGCTCCTTGTCCGGAGCGATAGAGCCATGGGTCACGGTGTACCCCAGGAGATGTATCGTTCGAGCGGAATAGCGACATTTATCCTCGTTCATAGTCAGGCGATACTTGTGCGCAACCTTGAGGAAGCGTTTCAGGTTAGCATCATGATGCGCTTTGTCGTACCCGCAAACCGTGATTACCCAGATAAACGAAGACATCGGTTAAGTTCTCCTTAGCAATGATATCGTCCATGGCCCTTTGGAAGCAGGATACCCCATTTGTGACCCCTAAAGGGAGACGGGTGAACTGGTACAACCTTTGTCCGGATTCAAACCCGGTGTAGATGCGATCGGCCTCGGAGATTGGAATCTGATGATACGTGCTACGAAGATCTAAAGTACTGTAGACCGAGTACTGTGCCACCTGTCGTACCAGAGAATCCATGCCCGGGAGTGGGTAGGCGTCCAATTGTGTAAACCGATTTATCGTCTGCGAGTAGTCGATTACCATGCCTTTACGATGCGAGGCGGTCTGCACGACCAAAACTTGGGCTCTCCAAGGCGATCGACTAGGTTCGATTATACCCTCCTTTAGTAGTCGCGCCGTCTCCTCAGCAATGAATTGCATGTCAGCCCGGGAATAGCATCGCGATTTAATGGCAACCGGTGTACAGTCAGCAGTCATATTGGGGAACAGCGACAGTGGCTCAATTTCCATCCCTGCAAGAGCACACACAGCAAGAGTATCAGCACCACCAAATTCCATTTCCAATCGCCCATGCCGTCGGAGAAATCATGTCCCAGCAACACCTCCGCACATAACGCTGGTAAGACCATTAAATGCACATCCGGAAACATGCGACCATTAATCATAAGCTTTAGGCGGCATTCTCCCCGAGTGCGGAGCCATAGCCCTTGGGATGCCATGAAGATTCGACGTGTTGTCCCGAGAATCGGCTACCCATGCTTTTGAACGAGTCATAAATCAACATAACCATCCGTTGATCCCGTGTTGATAAACGCATTTGCATGTTGCCCCGCTATCATTAGTAGAATAACTGCGCTGGACAAGCCAGGCGGTCCTGCAGTCGTCGAGTGGTCGAGAGGGGGCGCTCGAGCCACGCGTGTGGAGTCGACGCCAGCCAGCGTCTTCCGTGAAGTTAAAGCCGAACGTGGGTCGGTCGAGCCGCCGATAGGTGGCGCTCGAGCCACGCATGTGGAGCTGACGGCAGTGAGCGTCCTCTGTGAGGGCAAAGCCGAACGTGGGTCAGTCGAGCCATCGATAGGTGGCGCTCGAGCCACGCGTGTAGATCCGATGCCAGCTCGCGTCGATCGTGCCAATACCGGACGTGGCCTGGGTGACGAAAGAATTCCAGTCAAGGACGGGCGGGCCGCGATCACGCCTGTTCACGCCACTTGTTTTGGCGGCGCCTCCTTCACAGTCAAGGTCACGTGTGCAGCACGGGGCCCGCTTGGAGGGTCGATCCCAATCAAGGCCGCGCGTGGCGCCGGCCGTGGTTCGGGCGGAGAGAGTATCACATTCAAAGTCGAGCGAGGTCGCCGGCCCTGCGACGAGCGACAAACTTTTGCAAAATGACCTTCCCGAGAACACGAATGACATTTCGCGTCTCTAGCCGGACAAACTGACCTTAAATGGTTCCGATTCCCGCAGAAAAAGCATGTAGCGTTATTTCTGGCTGGGGAAGCGGCCGCGGCGGCTGTCATACTCAGGTCGAAATCCTCGAGAGTGTCTGTTGTCCCCGATTCCGGCGGAGGAGCAGCATCCGTGGGCTCCGCGGTAGCTCTCTCCGGTCGTGTCGCGCCGGTTAAACCTGCAGTGACGTACGGTTGGCCGTACGATTCGGCTTGAACTTGAGCTTCTTGGTACAAGAGCGAGAGCTTATGAGCTCTCTCCAGCGTCAACTCTTCTTCTTCCTCAAGCAATCGTTGTCTGATGATTGGGGAATAAATCCCAGAAACAAAAGAATCCCGCATTAAATCATCAGACACTTGTACAGGGGTTCGTGTCGCAGTAGTACAGCACTTCTCTAATCGGCGTAGGTCTTGAACGAAATGGTCGATGGTCTCCGATGGATCTTGTTGTCGAGATGCGAGCAGATATCGAGTATAGACCATGCGTCGAGTCTTCATGTAGATGCGTTTCAATTCCTCCACAGCCGCATTGTACGTAGCGCACTGGGTTATGCACGTGTAGACCGTATGGTTCACGCGGGAGTGCAGCACCGTGAGCTTAGTTACATCGGTGAGCTCCTCCTGGGCGTCCAGATGGCTGGTCAGTAACTTCAGCCAATGCGAGAGTTGAGCAGATGCGTCCGGCGCCTGAGGGTCCGCTCTGAAGATTGGAACTTGTATTAACTTGTGAGTCATGATGATCCCGTTCAAGACAAGAGACGATTCTGAATTAATTGTTGTAAGAATCAGTCCTACAACATTGTCCCAAGAGTAGGTTTAATTCAGAATCGATCTCTAGCAATACCTGTAAGAAACCAACAAGCCACATATCAGTATACAGTAATCATAGAAGTAAGTAATGGTTTTGCAATTAGTACAAGCAAGCTTAGAACCAAGAGTAATACGCACCATCTGAGTATGCACTACATCACACAGAGTAAATGTCACAGGAATCAGCGGAGCGCTGTCCAGTCCGAATTCTTATAGGAGCCTCTCAGTGGACAGAGTCGGCATAACACCTGGGTTCAACTTAGACACAATTTCATTACACCCTCAATCCCCCTCCCTCCCGCAGACCACAGATCTCCCGATGTCCCCGTTCTCTACTGTTGTACTTGTGTGCTTCCCTCTCTCTCCCCATCTTGTCTCCCGCTGCCTTTTCCTATGTTTGATGTGTCAGTTTGTTTTTATGTGATTAATGTTAGCTCTTACATGAGCCTCGATCTTGTACACACACAAAAAAAAAGTGAAAATTTTGAAAGGGGGTGTCGACTTTCTGTTGGCACAGTATATCGTTTTTGGCACCATCTGTCAATGGTGAAGAATTGCTTAAAAAATTATGGTAGCCGGATCTTCACCAAAATATAATCATTTCGTCCTTGTCACATACCCAACCGGTCCACCAAATTTCGTCTGAATCTGTCCACGAATTTTTGAGATACCCTGTACACAGACCAACAAACAGACAAGGTTGAAAATATACCCTCAGTACACCTTAGGTGGCCTAGGTAATAAGAGGTCACAAATAAATAAACAAAACCACTTAAAAGCAATCTAACTTTTTTTTTTTGAGCAATAAAATATCGATAGCTATCAAAGTTTCAAGTTTTTCATTTGCATGACAAAATGTTGCCGCTGTACACAGCGTATGCATTTCTACAATCTACTCTCTTTCATTTCAGCCCAAGTGCACAAAAGGACATTGGCTCAGATTACTTGCTTTAATATGGATGAATTTTTTTTTTCGATGATAGGCAAAATACACACATGGGTGATTGGGTGTGGTGGACAACGTTTGCCTACAGTACTGCTTTTGTGCTGTTGCTCATATTTCGGCCAACTACCTTGGGAGGTTGTGTTGATTATTTGTTTTTCAGTTTAATCGTTTTTATATTTCATGCATGCTTGTATCAGTGCAATGTACTATAATTTTATGAGCATGAATGCCGTTATCTTTCCTTTCCTCTTTCCCTTTTTCGAAAAGAAACCGTTTCATTCTCAGCAATTTACAAAGCATTGATAGGTTCGATTACTCTGCATTGCCCCTCTGTATATTTTTCTTGAATGTGAATGTTACAGGATGTTTAAACCTTTGGTCGCAATTCATGTTTTAAAATGATTCTGAGAGGAATTCTTCAGACGAAAGATATGAGTCGTTAGATAGCAATTCATGGATTTGTAATAACTGTAGTATTAAAAGAATGTCCTTTCTTTGCTTCCCTGGGACTGCCAGTGTGGCCCATTCCATCCAACCCCCAGAGCAAAGGAACCCCACCGAGCAGCACTGGTAAGATCGTTCAGGAGCTCCTGAATGACATTTCACCATTGCAAGGCCTTGCAGGATCTGCAAGCACATTCCTTGATCCAGCACCGCATTCCAGCACTCCATTCCAGCATGTTGACATCGAAGCTGTGCAACGTTCTTTGAAGACTGAGCAACAAAAAAGTGATGGAGAGATGGAGAGTGTGGACAACACCAACAGTAACAAAGTCCAGAAGCGCAAAAGTGATGAAGAAACAATTGTGTGGCCTCAGGTATACCTTTTCCTTTCTTCATTTTGCAGTCCAATAATTGTGCTGGCAAGAGAGGTTTGCAATTAATCCTATAACAGCAGTTGGAATGAATAAGTAAATATCCAAGATGCAGCCTGAAGGTTCAGCACAATCCAACCTGTCTTGGGTTCAATTTATATCGGAGTAGAGATTAACTAGAATGGTTCTCGGTACAGTGCATACCTCCGCCAGGCTGAAAAGTATGTTTTGTATCCCACTGATAGGCCGGATATGGATGTGGACGTTAACCAAAATTAAATTGGCTTGTTCTTGTCGCCGAACCAACTCATCCACCTGGTTTTGTCATAATACATCCACAACGTTTTGGAACATAATGTTAGTCATGGCCAAAAATGTTGGCACCCTTGCACTTTTTTCAAATAATGCACCATTTCTTCCAGAAAATTATTGAAATAAAAAATATATATTTTGGTATCCACACATGTATTTCTTTGGTTTGCAGTGGAACAAAACAAAAAAAGCTGAAAAAATTCCGAAATATTAAAAATCACTCATTCAACCAGTTTGAATGGAGAAAAGTAGTCATTCTGCTGTTTTGTGTCACTGTGTGTGTACCGCAATGAGCATGGAGAAAAGAAAGAAAACCAGAGAATTGTCTAAAGAGGTTAGACACAAGATTGTAGCCAAGCATGGACAATCTCAAGGCTACAAGTCCATCTCTAGAGACCTCGATGTTCCTTTGTCCACCGTACGCAATTTTATCAGGAAGTTTAAGGCCCATGGCACTGTAGCCAACCTCCCTGGACGTGGCCGCAAGAGAAAGCTCAATCGAAGATTGCAGCAAAGGATTGTTCGAATGGTGGAGAAAGCAACTCAATCAACTTCCAAACAGATTCAAGCTGACCTTCAGACACAAGGTACGACAGTTTCCACTCGCACCATCCGTCGCCAACTCAATGAAAGGGGGGTTCTATGGTAGGAGACCCAGGAGGACCCCACTGCTGAGAGAGACGAAAGAAAGCCCAACTTGAGTTTTCCAAAACGCACCTGAACAAGCCAAAATCCTTTTGGGAGAATGTCCTGTGGACAGATGAGGCCAAATTATAGCTTTTTGGTAAAGCACATCATCTCTATGTTTACAGAAAACAAAATGAAGCCTTCAAAGAAAAGAACACCTTCCCTACAGTCAAACATGAGGTTCAGTGATGTTTTGGGGTGCTGTGCTGCGTCTGGCACTGGGTGCGTTGAATGTGTGCATGGCGTCACGAAAACAGGAGATTACTGAAGCATTTTGTTCATTCCAGTGTCAGAAAGCTGGGTCTCAGTCGAATGTCATGGGTCTTGCAGCAGGACAATCACCCAAAACACACTTCAAAAAGCACCCAGGAATGGTTCAAGACAAAACGCTGGACTATTCTGTCGTGGTCAGCAATGAGTCCAGATCTGAATCCCATTGAACACCTGTTGGGAGATCTGAAAACAGCAGTTGGGAGAAGGCACACTTCAAATATGTGAGAACTGGAGCAGTTTGCACAAGAAGAGTGGGCCAAATTGCCAGTAGAGAGGTGCAGGAAGCTCATTCATGGCTATAGGAAGTGCCTGACTGCAGTTATTCTCTGTTTACAGAGAATAATTTACAGAGAATAATATTCTCGATGTTTAAACAGAGTTTACAAACTACCAAATATTACGTCCAGGGTGTCAATAATTTTGTCAATGCCGTTTCTTTTTATTTTCTGATTTAAAAGGATATATTTAGTTATGATTCAAAAACCAAAGTTCTGTAATATTAACAGTGAAATAAAGAATTGTGGAGACCAAATACTTCAGTCAATTTCAACTTATTATTTGTTATTTGAAAAGTTATTTTGAAAAAAGTTGTTTGAAAAAAGTGCAAAGGTGCCACTACTTTTGACCATGGCTGAATATATCGTTTTTTGCCCGATCACTCAATGGTGAAGAATCACTTAAAAAAAAAAAATCACTGATCCGGATTCGGATCTTCACCAAAATTGAAGCAATTCTTCTTTGTTGTACACCTAACCTGTCCATAAAGTTTCGTCCAAATCCATCAACACCTTCTTCAGATATCGTGTTGTATATTGTACCAACTCGTCCACCTAGTTTTGTCATATTGCATCCACAACGTTTTGAAACATCATGCCATATATCGTTTTTGGCCCTTTTACTCAATTATGAAGAACTAGCTGAATGCACCCGGCGTTGCCCGGGTTCTTTTTGAATGAATTTAATCTTCTGGACTAAAAAAGGAATAAAACGCGGCCTTGCGAAGCAGTGTAGTTTGACTATCTGGCCGCGGCCGCATTTTGTTCATTTACTACTATAATTCAGCTTTTACTTGCGGCCGTAGAAGATTGACTACTATAATTCAGCTCGGCTTTTAATTGCGAAATGGGCCCAGCCCGACCGAGGCGGCCTCGACCGGCCTCACCACCTAGCCTATAACCTTCCCGGGGCCCGTCCTGACAATTTTTGTGTCAAAGGTTTCCTCCTATCTTTCACCGTTCAGGAGGTTAGCGCGTGCAGACAAACAAACAAACAAAAACGTTCTTCTATATATATAAAAGAAAGTTTTTGTTTGTTGTTTGTTTGTTGGTTTGTTTGTTTGTTTGTCTGCGGAGATGACACGCTAATCTCCTGAACGATGAAAGTTGGGAGGAAACCTCCAATACAAAAAATTTCGGGACGGGCCCCAGGAAGGTTATAGGCTAGGTGGCGAGGCCGGGCTGGGCCCATTTCGCAATTAAAAGCTGAGCTGAAATTATAGAAGTCAATCTTCTATGACCGCGAGTAAAAGCAGAATTATAGTAGTAAATTCATTCAAAAAGAACTAAAAATGTCGGGACGGGCCCCGGGAAGGTTATCGGCTCGGTGTCGAGGCCGCTTCGGCCGGGCTAGGCCCATTTTGCAATTAAAAGCTGAGCTGACTTATAGGTAGTCAATCGTCTACGGCCGTGAGTAAAAGCTGAATTATAGTAGTAAATTCATTCAAAAAGAACCCGGGCAACGCCGGGTGATTTCGGCTAGTTTATATACAGTCACGTGAAAAAGTAAGTACACCCCATTTAAGTTTTGACTTTTTCAACATATCTCAACATGCAGCTCTTTGATCTTCATTTCAACAATATTGATAGATAAAGGTGATATAATATAACAAATATCATGAAACATTTACATTTTGTAGTCCATTGTATAATTTAAATAAACATAAATGCAAATTTCGCATGTGGAAAAAGTAAGTACACCCCTACATTTATCACTACTTCAAATACCTAAAATTAGAATCAGGTGCACCAGCTCAGGTGCAAATGATTAGAACATCGTTAGAGAGGCTCTTGGAGGAACCTGTCTTATTTAAACATGAGACATTTAGTTTGGTTTGGTCTTTGTTGTTGAAGTGTGCGGCGTCACCATGCCGAGATCAAAATAGCTCTCTGAGGCCTTCAGAAAGAAGGATATAGATGCCTAGGAGTCTGGGAAGGGATTTAAAAAGATCTTCAAACAATTTGAAATCAATCATTCGACTGTCCGGAAGATCATCTGCAAATGGAGAAGATTCCAAACAACTGCCAACTTGTTCAGGCCAGGCCGCCCCAGCAAGTTCAGCCCGAGAGCAGACCGCAAGATGCTGAAAGAAGTCTCTAAGAACCCCAGAATGTCATCACGGGACCTACAGGTAGCTCTTGCCACTGTTGATGTCAAAGTGCACGAGTCTACCATGAGAAAGAGGCTGCACAAATTTGATCTACATGGGAGGTGTGCCAGGAGGAAACCTTTGCTGTCCAGAAAGAACATCAGGGCTAGGCTAAAGTTTGCCAATGAACACCGAGGCAAAGACCAGCACTTCTGGAACAATGTGCTCTGGACAGATGAGTCAAAGGTAGAGCTATTTGGCCACAGTACCAGAAGACATGTTTGGCGAAAACCAAAGACAGCATTTGACCACAAGAACCTGATACCAACTGTAAAGCATGGTGGTGGAAATATTATGGTTTGTGGCAGCGTTGCTGCATCAGGGCCTGGACAGCTCACCATCATATAATCCACTATGAATTCTTAATTGTACCAGAGGGTGCTTGAGGATAATGTGAGGCCATCTGTCGGAAAGGTGAAGCTCAAACGAAGGTTGACCTTGCAACATAACAATGACCCTAAACAACAACAACAACATGCATTTTAAGGCCATTTTCCCTGCTAGAGCAGGGGTTAGCCTAACAATGACCCTAAACATACCAGGAAATCCACCAAGGAATGGCTGAAAAGAAAGAAATGGAGGGTTCTGGAATGGCCAAGTCAAAGCCCGGATCTAAATCCCATCGTGATGTTGTGGGGGGATTTCAAATGAGCTGTGCATGAAAGAAACCCCTCAAACATCGCACAGCTGAAAGAATTCTGCATGGAGGAGTGGGCAAAAATATCTCCCAGTCGATGTCAGAGACTGGTAGACAGTTATAAGAAACACCTACTTGAGGTTGTTTCTGCCAAAGGGGGCAATACCACCTATTAGAGCCAAGGGTGTACTTAATTTTTCCACAGAAGGAAATGGCATCTCTGTTAATTTTTTGTTGAATAAATTATTGCAAAGTCAATTTTTCATTGTTTTTTTGTTCAATTAGATCACCTTTATCTGTAAATACTGTTTAAATGAAGATCAAATATTGATATGTCCACATATGTTAAAAAGATTTAAAAACATTTAATGGGGTGTACTTACTTTTAACACATGCGAAATTTGCATTTATGTTTATTTAAATTATACAATGGACGACAATATGTAAATGTTTCATGATATTTGCTATATTATATCACCTTTATCTATCAATATTGTTGAAATGAAGATCAAATAGCTGTATGTTGAAAAGGTCAAAACTTTACATGGGGTGTACTTACTTTTTCACGTAACTGTATATACTTTTAATTGCGAAATGGGCCTAGCCCGGCCGAGGTGGTCTCGACCGGCCTCGCCACCTAGCCTATATCCTTCCCGGGGCCCGTCCCGACATTTTTGGTTCTTTTTTGAATGAATTTTCTACTATAATTCAGCTTTTACTCGCGGCCATAGAAGATTGACTACTATAATTCAGCTCAGCTTTAATTGCGAAATGGGCCCAGCCCAGCCGAGGCAGCTTCGACCGGCCTTGCCACCTAGCCTATAACCTTCCCGGGGCCCGTCCCGACATTTTTTGTTGTGGAGGTTTCCTCCTATCTTTCACCGTTCAGGAGATTAGCGCGTGCAGACAAACAAACAAACAAACAAAAACTTTATTTTATATATACAGACTTGGCATTTAATTATGGATTTTTTTTTCTTTCTTGACTTGGGTTTACTTTCTTAACTCAGTATATCAATCTGGTGAATTTCTTTTACACTTTGGTGATTTATTTGTTAAAAGAACCATGTCCTGGATTGTCTGTCGCAGCAAGAAGTCAACAACAGGATTATATCACAGGTGGCGTGGCAAAATGTACGGACAGGTGCATTTGATGATTGGCTTCACAGTCGGGTATACAAGGGTTGTTGCGTTCTGTAATAGTGGAAAACAACTGCTGCACGGCTCCAAAAGTTATTGCCGCTTCCTCTAGAGATGGTCCGACAACTCGACAATGCTGTTTGTCATGGAGTGGTGGCTTTACGAAATTACGGCATGAAACAGCGTGCTATTGCTCGGCAGTATGGCATCACTCAAGGTCAGGTGTCAAAGATCCTGAAACGAAATGCTCAGAGGGGTGTCCCTACTCCAATACCGAGGCCAGGACGTCCCCGCAGAACCACAAGGAGGGATGATCGCCAGCTGCACCGGTTAGTCCGCAATGGCCGTACCAAGTCAGCTAATCGGCTTAGGGCTGAGTGGCAGCAACTGACAAATGTGCCTGTATCCAGAAGGCTAGTCAACCAACGACTGGTTCAAGCAGGCTATCGTGCCAGGCGTCCCCTGAGAAAGCCACGCCTGACCAGACAACACTGCCGGCGCCGATTGCAGTGGGCCAGAGAGCACCGTCAATGGCAGCCAGGACACTGGAATCATGTGATCTTCAGTGACTAGTCTAGATTTCTGGTCTATCGTCAAGATGGCCGCGTCCGAGTGCGCAGACAAGTGCATGAAGCCTACAACAAAGATTGTATAGTGCCAAGAGTCCAAGCTGGAGGTGGTGGGGTGACCGTTTGGGCTGCTTTTCATGCAGGGGGCAAAACTGACCTGGTTGTTCTGAATGGAAACCTGAACCAGTTCAACTACAAGGCCATTCTGGAAGAAACATTGCTTCCATTTGCTCGTGCAGCCTTTCGAGGAAACTTTGTCTTCCAAGATGACAATGCACGGCCTCATCGTGCTCACATGATCCAACACTTTCTTGCTGACCGTGGTGTAGAGCATATGGAGTGGCCTGCCATGTCCCCGGATATGAATCCGATAGAGAACTTGTGGGCAGAATTAACGCGTCAAATCGACCACTTGGACCAGCAGCCGACCTCTGTGCGTGAATTGCAGCAGGCTATTGTCACTGCATGGCAAGCGATTCCTGTCCAAACCTTGGCAAATCTCGTGAACAGCATGCCTCAACGTGTACGTGCTCTCCTGAATGCTCGTGGGGGTTACACGAAGTACTGAACTGTAATTTTACTGTCCGTAATCCCAGTCGTAATTTAACTTTTGTTTTTGTTTAAAAAAAATTGGCTGATGTGCAAAATAAAGAGATACTTCTGGAAAACGTACAGAAGTTTAACACAGTACTGTCCATGAATTGAGTTCGATATCAGTTTACATCACTTTCAAGGATCAATTTATTTGTTTCGAAATGTCAAATGTGGTTTTTGTTTCTTTTAAAGGTCACATTAACAAAATCTAGAATAATTTCAACATAATTCCAATGAACTTTTGGTTCTAAGACATCTTGAAAAGTAAGATCACCCCCAACAAAAAAAATATTCCATATTAAATGCCAAGTCTGTATATATAAATAAATAAATAATAAATAATATAAGATAATAAGAAGATGAATCACAATGAATCACTTTTAAAGAATATCTGATCGGGATATTCACCAAAATTTAATCAATTCGTCCCTGTCGTGCACGCAACCTGGCCACCAAATTTCAACTGAATCTGTGTGTAACTTGAGATATCCCGCTCACAAGCAGACAGACAAACAGATGTGAATACATAACTGGCAGAGGTAACATAACCTGTGGCAGACGTAATTTTGTGAAAAGAGTCAAACTGGCATGACATTGAGGAATAGTTAAATGATGAAATACTAGAGTTTAACATTATGACAAATAGTCTAATTTTTATTTTATTTTTCTGCGGAATGGACGGAGTAATGACAGAAAGATATCGAGGCAATTGAAAGGGAAAATTCTTATGTTGTGTGTAATGCTGGCCTACCTTTACGGTCTGGAAATGGTGGCTCTGACAGACAACAACAGAGGCTGCAGGTTTGCGAGAACAACTGGGTTATGAGGATTGCGGGAGTGAAGGGTGAATATGAGGAGAATGGATGAACTGAGGGAGGAGATTGGTGTGCAGACGACCTTGACAGAGAGATTGGTGAAATGCTGGCTGAGATGGGCTGGACACTTGGTGTGGATGGGGAAAAGAGAATGGAAAGACTGCGGATAGGTTGAGGGCGCAAGGTATCAGGAAAACAGGTAGACCACGGTTGAGATGGGAGGATTGTGTGAAGAGGGATATAATTAAGGTGGGGCTGATTGGAGAGTGGAGAGAGTTGGCTGAGGACAGAGGTCAAGGCAGGTATCGTGGTCAAGGCAGGACAGAAGCTTGGTACCAATGGACCTCACCCGTTATAAAGGGAAGAGTTGGAGAAGAAGATTTATTTATTTATTTTTCTTAATGATTGACATTTTCTTGTTTTTTTTTTTTCTGGATGTAAAAAGTAGATCAAAGGTTGCTTGCTAAAAGACACAAACCTAATGCGCAGGTTAACAAGGCAGATCTGCTGTTCACAGCAGAATGAAGCATTTGTCTACTCCCACCCATTCCATTGCACCCTTAATAGCTGTGCAGGAGTTTATACAGTATTTGATATACAGTAATACTTTTGATTTATGTCTCCCCCTTTTTACGTCACTTCACATACATGTCACTTTATTAATACCACTACCTGATTTCCGTCGCCTCAACCCACAACTGCGTGGCTGACTATCCGTCCTTTCTCGTATCCATTGCCTCAGTCTTCACATCATCCTATCCTGTACACAAACTGCTTTGCGCCGTGCATAAAATAATGTACTGGCAGCGTGAAAGTTTTACCTCAGAAGTGAAATTAGATGTTATTCGTCTAATGGATGCTGGTGAACGTGCAGTTGATGTTGCCAGGTTATTAAGCTTTCCTCTGATTTTATTTTTTTTAAATATGCATGCCTTTTATAAAAATGCCTATGTTCATTTCAAGTTATGGCTGGTTCAACCACTTCTGGAATGGTTACTGAAGGTAAGTAAAATTAAAACTCTAACATATGTTCTTTATTTTTATTTAAATTCTGTGTGTGTGTGTGTGTGTGTGTGTGTGTGTGTGTGTGTGTGTGTGTGTGTGTGTGTGTGTGTGTGTGTGTGTGTGTGTGTGTGTGTGTGTGTGTGTGTGTGTGTGTGTGTGTGTGTGTGTGTGTGTGTTTTTTTTGAATATAACTGTCATTAATGAAACAAGACCGATAGTCTAACAGCGGCGTAGCCAGGCTTATTTGATACTTTCGTTGAAGATAGACGTAATGACGTAGCGTGACGGCCGGACACAAAACTGCCGCTACTTTAATATACAGAAGATATATTTTAACCTCTCGTAACTTTGCAGTCACTACGAAGGGATTAGTGTTATGATGACATTTACTGTAGCATTAACGTTACATTATCATTATTACGAAAACGATATTACTATTAAAAAAAACTGAGGCTAATTCCTTACTTCCATGGTTACACCGCTTATCATTGATTCATGAACCATACATCGCTTCAATCCATCAACTTTCCATTCACGACATTAGGATGAAAGTGTTGTTATATTTACTACATTATTATTATTATTATTATTATTATTATTATTACGAAAACGATGCTACTGAAACAATACACTACTGTATTGTTACATTTGTAGGGGGTAGGCAATGATTACTTTAGTCCAGGTAGAATTGTATAGGTAGTGTGCTCCGACTGTTGTGAAGAAGAAGAAACCCCATATAGCATAAGTAGGAAATTTGTTTAGACCGGAGTAAGCGTTTATAAGTCTCCCCATGAGAGGGGTGGGGTTATGTTAATTAGTTAGGCATTATGGGTAATGAATCCCCTGTATGTAATGGCCTCTGTTATTTTTCCTCTGTTCCTTATGACAATGCAGCACACACACACATCGCAAGAAATTACGCATTTATGATACAATAAAAGTGACCGGAACAAGACGTTGAACTGTACCGCTGGCGCTGCCAGCAGCCACATCACCACATCAAGCAGGCAGGATTAAGTAAGGCAGTGATTGGTCCATGATTGGTTCGAGCAAGGACTGCTAAGATGGGACTATTGGATTGGTGGAGCAGGCACGGGTGAGTTGGATGACGACAGGGCCTTGAGTACAAAGGAGTTAGAGGGCCCACATTTTCTCTCGGGTTTTCTGGCTTTGATAGCGAACGGTCGCCGACAAGCTCTGTGCTTCGGGATTTCACAACGAACAGTCGAAGTTCACGAGTTCTCTTGGCTTGCTCTCTGCTTCGGGGTTTCACAACGAACAGACACAGTTCATAGCGCTCTTGTGCTGAGAGACGTGAGTGCTGGTGAGGCGGACGACGAGGACAAGCGCGGCTGAGTGAATGAGGGCCCACTGAGGCCTACTTCCCGCCAGGGCCTGTGCCACGCCCGGATTGCGCGCTCGGGGCCTGGATGATTCCCGACGGGGTTCAGGAGACGCTCAGAGCTAAGTACCATGAAACAAACACACATTTATTTTCACCTTTATTTTCCTTTTGTGTGTATACGGGTCTGTATGGGGACGTCCCGTTTAGGAATCACAGTTTTGCCGTATGTTTTATTTTGTTACCGGCATTTCTTCAATAAGACCGGTATTTTTGTACATTTTAATTCCGTGTCTGTTTGAGTTAATTGTTGCAGGTGCAAAAACGTCCGGTGGACCCGTGAAGGTAAGTTCGTCATTCTCCTTTCCCTCGCGCGTGTATAGAATACCGTCATTTTTGACTGAACACCTCGGAGTTAAAGCTCGTTTGGTCATCTGTCACCCTGCAGTGTTCACTACAGTGTAGACACACGACAGTATTAAGAAACCTGGGCTTAATTTGTCCTAAGCGGTTTGAAGGTGAGGCATGAGGCCTAAGGCCTAAACGTACCGTATTGTTGGAAGACCCGTAACGCCTATGCTTTCGATATTTCATGGTCATTTTAACAATCGGTTTGTTTGTGTTTCACACTGAATGAAAAACGTAAAGGTAGAGCACGCTTGTGATATATGACAGGTTTGACGATATGTTCGGCCTGAACGAAATTGGAATCAAAATGGCGATTTGTGGTGTCGGCCACCGTTCCGCCATAATGACATCAGATGTAATCACATCACCCTGTCATGTGACTGGATCCTCAGCTCCTGATTGGTATACGTTTGAGGGGACAAACATACATATGGACGGACAAACACTGTTCTGGACGGCTTTGCACTATAGGCTACACCATAAAAAGGGAAATATCTTAGGTAAAAAGCAAAATATAATAGGTGAAGTTGCAATATTAGGAACACATCCCTCCTTATTCCAGTCATTCTTATAAGAAGAATTGCTTCAATTTACTTCTTTTTGATATTCTTCGCACCTATCACCTATGCATTCCTGACATAAACCGGGGTCTAACAGTAGTTTCTTCCCTGTTAGAATTATGGAGATGAAGGAAAACTATTATACAGCAACACCATTTAACTGAACTGCCACAACTATTTTCCTTTTGTACTGCAAGGCAACTTAACATATTGTGGTTTCCTCTTGCAAATGCCAAACAGATGAATAACATTTTTGCATGTCCGTAGTTGGTGAACGACGCTGAGGCATCTACTCAGTCATTGCGAGATCGTCCCAAGAAGCCCAGAAAACAGTTCCGGTGCAATCTTTGCAAAGACACATTTACATCAAAAATCGGCCTGAGACTGCATATGGCCAAGATGCACCCTGGGCAGACAGCAGATACCACTGATGAAGCACTGGAAACTGGTTCCTCATCGGCTCGACAAAAGAAATGTAATCACTGTGACCGCAAGTTTTACAGCAGCAATGAATGGTTGGCACATGTGCGCATTGGTCATCATAGGAATACTAACGAGACTGAACCACATCAAACCATGCTGCCTCTCCAAGATCCAACCGTACATGTGCGCAGTGGTCAGCATAGGCAGACTAACGAGACTGAACCACATCAAACCATGCTGCCTCTTCAAGATCCAACCGCAAATGTGCGCAGTGGTCATCATAGGAAGACTAACAAGACTGAACCACATCAAACCATGCTGCTTCTTCAAGATCCAACCTCATGTTTCTCTACATTTGTAACTGCACCTATAAAGGCAAATGTCTCTGCAACCACAGAAACTGCTGTTTCAACCAATACGTCTTGTAATTCTATCAACAATTATTGCTCTTCAATGCCTAAACCATGTTCAAGATTTAAAACTATAACATCACAATCTACCTTTGTGTTAAATGGTACCAAGCAGGTGGAGGATGGGATGATGAGCATTAATGATCAAAAACCTGAGTGCAATGAAAGTCCTCACCCAGCCAAAGAACTCTCAACATCCTTCGCCAAGCGGAAATCAAGTGTAATTGCTTCTCCAGCCAGACGCAAACCTTGCCCTGTTTGTGGCAAATTATTTTTGGATGCCCGTGGTGTTTCATGCCACATGCGTACCCTGCATAAGGAGGCATATGCTCGGAGAATGAAGAAAGGCACTGTCGCCACAGTTAAAACAGCATCAACAGATGACAGTGGTTCACCGCCTGTAGGTGGTAGCTTTCCGCAGCCTGTGGGCAATATTATTTCGCCACCTGCTGATTGTGCTGGTTCATGGCCCACACAGGATATCTTTGCATTATCTCCTGGTGCCAACATTGCAGCATATGTAGATGTTGTTTCTGTGCCCAACACGTCCTCATTTGGGACGCCCGGAGCATCCTCTTTTTGTGCGCCTGAAACGTCCTCTTTAAGTATGCCTTGCGCGCCCTCGTTCAGCAGCCCCAATGAGCCCTCTTTTGCCGCGCATGACAAGTCCTCATTCGCCCCCTCCTCATTTTCCACGTCCGACAAGCCATCCTTCGCCACTCCCGCCGATCCCTCGTTCGCTGCTCCCGCCGATCCCTCGTTCGCTGCTCCCGCCGATCCCTCGTTCGCTGCTCCCCACGATCCCTCGTTCGCTGCTCCCGCCGATCCCTCGTTCGCTGCTCCCGCCGATCCCTCGTTCGCTGCTCCCGCCGATCCCTCCTTCGCTGCTTCCGCCGATCCCTCGTTCGCTGCTCCCGCTGATCCCTCTTTCGCTGATCCCGCTGAGCCCTCGTTCGCCGAGCCACCATTGGCCGAGCCACCGTTGGCCGAGCCATCGTTCGCCGCACCACCGTTGACCGACCTACTTTTGGCTGACCCACCGTTGGCCGACCCATCTTTGGCCGACCCATCGTTGGCCGACCCATCGTTCGTCGACCCATCGTTCGCTGACCCATCGTTCGCCGACCCATCGTTCACCGACCCATCGTTCACCGCGCCTGACGAGCCCTCATTTGCCATGCCCGACGAGCCCTCGTTTTCCGCTCCCACCAAGCCCTCGTTTGCCGCGCCCGAAGAGCCCGCATTGGCCATGCCCGAATATGCCGTGTTGGCCGTGCCCGAATATCCTGTGTTGGCCGTGCCCGGAGAGCCCTCGTTGGCCGCACCTGGAGAGCCCTCGTTGGCCGCGCCCGGAGAGCCCTCGTTGGCCGCGCCCGAAGAGCCCTCGTTGGCCGCGCCCGAAGAGCCCTCGTTGGCCACGCCCGAAGAGCCCTCATTGGCCGCGCCCGAAGAGCCCTCGTTGGCCACGCCGGAAGAGCCCTCGTTGGCCATGCCCAAAGAGCCCTTGTTGGCCGCGCCCGAAGAGCCCTCGTTATCCGCTCATGATGAGCCCTCGTTCGCCGTGCCGGACGAGCCCTCGTTCTCCGCGCCTGAACAGCCCTCGTTCGCCGCGCCTGAACAGTCCTCGTTATCCGTGCCTGAACAGCCCTCGTTATCCGCACCTGAACAGTCCTCGTTATCCGCACGTGAACAGTCCTCGTTGGCCGCGCCCGAGTCCTCGTTGGCTGCGCTCAAGCCCTCGTTCTCCGCGCTCGAGTCCTCGTTCTCCACGCTCGAGCCCTCGTTCTCCGCACTCGAGCCCTCGTTCTCCGCGCCTGACAAGCCCTCGTCCTGTGCGCCCGAGTCCTCGTTCTCCGCGCCCAACAAGCTCTCTTCCAACGCCCCCGATAAGTCCTCTTTCGCCGCGCCATCATTTGTGTCACCCTCGTTCTCCTCAACCACGTTTCCCGCCCCCGACGCTTCCTCGATCACTGCACCCGGTGCGCCTTTGTTCTCCACGCCAGACGCGTTTTCGTTTTCTGCGCACGGCACGTCCTCGTTCTCAGCACCTAACACGTCTTTGTTCTCCGCGCCAGATGCGTCCTCTTTTGGAGTGCCCGACTTGTCTTCTTTCACTGCACCCTCGTTCGCTGCGCTTTACGCCTCCTCATTCACCGCACCCGCAGAGCCCTTGTTCACCGCACCCGCAGAGCCCTTGTTCACCGCACCCGCAGAGCCCTTGTTCACCGCACCCGCAGAGCCCTTGTTCACCGAGCCCGAAGAGTCCTCGTTCGCCTCAACCACGTTTACCGTCCCCAATGCTTCCTCTTTCGCCATGCCTAACGCTTTTTCATTCTCCATGCCCAACCCCTCCTCGTTTGCCGTGCCCGCCGATCCCTTGTTCGCCGAGCACTCGTTCGCCGAGCACTCGTTCGCAAAGTCCGACGCATCTTTGTTAGCCGCACCAGATGCGTCCTCTTTCACCGCACCCGTCACATCCTGTTTTGCCGTGACCTCGTTCGCCACGCCCGACGTGACCTCGTACGCCGCCCCCGACGCGACCTCGTTCGCCGCCCCCGACGCGACCTCGTTCGCCGCGCCCGACGCGACCTCGTTCGCCGCACCCGACGCGACCTCGTTCGCTGCGCCCAATGCATCCTTGTTCGATGCGTCCTCATTTGCCACGCCCGACGCGTCCTCGCTTGCCGCGCCCAACACGTCCTCGTTTGCCGTGCCCAACACATCCTCCTTTGCCGCGCACAACGCCTCCTCGTTTGGCGCGCCCAACGCGTCCTCATTTGCCGCGCCCAACGCGTCCTCATTTGCCGCGCCCAACGCGTCCTCCTTTGCCGCGCCCAACGCGTCCTCGTTTGCCGCGCCCAACGTGTCCTCGTTTGCCGCGCCCAACCCGTCCTCGTTTGCCGCGCCCAACGCGTCCTCGTTTTCCGCGCCCAACGCGTCCTCGTTTGACGCGCCCAACACGTCCTCGTTCGACGCGCCTGACGCGTCCTCGTTCGCCGCGCCCGATGCGTCCTCGTTCGCCGCGCCCGACCCATCCTCGTTCGCCACGCCCGACCCGTCCTCGTTCGCCACGCCCGACGCGTCCTTGTTCGACGTTGCTGACAAGTCCTCGTTCGACGTTGCTGACGAGTCCTCGTTCGACGTTGCTGACGAGTCCTCGTTCGACGGGCCTGACGCGTCCTCGTTCAACGGGCCCGACACGTCGTCGTTCGATGCGCCCGATGCGTCCTCGTTCACCTCGCCCGACGCGTCCTCGCTTACCTCCCCCGACGCGTCCTCGTTTACCTCTCCCGACGCGTCCTCGTTCACCTCTCCCGACGCCTCATCGTTCACCTCGCCCGACGTGTCCTCGTTCACCTCGCCCGATGCGCCCTCTTCCTCCACGCCTGACTTGGCCTCATTTGATGCACCGGCCTCTGCTTCTTTTGGCACACCCGCCCCCTCCTTCGCCTCACGGGCCTCCCCCTTTGGTACGCTTGCCCACTCCCCCCCATTGTTCAGTGCGCCCTCTCTCCCCATTTCGTTTGGTGACCTCGCCTCCTCCTCAACCTTGTTTGGTGCACCTGCCTCCACCTTGTTCGCTGCACCCATCTCTGCCTCTGCCACATTCACTGCTCCTGCCTCTGTCTCGTTTGCTGTTCCCGCCCCCTCCTCGTTCGCTTCTCCCGCCTCCACCTTGTTCACTGCTTCCACCTCGTTTGATGCGCCTGCTTCCTCCTCATTTGCTGCTTCCGCCTCCGCCTCATTCACTGCGCCCGACTCAGCCTCATTCGCTGGGCAGGCCTCTGGCTCCCCATTCTTCTCTGCACCTGACAACACCGCACTTGCCCCCCCAGGAGGAAGCATAATTACAGCAACTGTGTCCTCTACAAACATTGGCCTTTCTCCATCAAAACATGAAAATACTGAGTCGTTACCAGGGATGGCTGTTTTACCAAAACGTCTTGCCCACAGTGAGGCATGCCCTGTGTGCGGTAAAACATTTCGACAATGGAGCAATACTTTGCGCCATCTCTATAAAATCCACGGCACTTTGAATGCAGTTGCATCAGCCACAACACAGCCTTCATCATTCCCTGCCACAAAAAAGACACTTTCCACAAAACGATCTTCTAAGTCTGTCATGTCAAAGCCAGGCCATGCTCGAGCCTTGCCAGGTGCATTTCATCTCGCATGTGACTGGTCGCGTCTTCGTTGTTCGTTATGCGCACGTCGATTTGGTGCTGCTGACCAATTAGAAAGGCATGTACGTACTCACTTTGCACGTGATGGCCGATCAGTCCGCCTTTTTCGTTGTCCACTTTGTGATTTTGAAGCACTGGGACGACGGAGTGGTGCATCACATCTTGCTACTTCCCATACACCTTTGCCCCAGGATCGAGCTCGCCTCCTTGCCACGATGCTTGACTGTGAGGTATTGAGGCCTGCTGAAAAACTTTTGCTCAGCTCCACACCTAAAGACCCTAAATAACTGGCCTTTTTTGAGTGGGGAATTTAGACATTGTATCGTTTGCATGGTAGTTTCTTATTTTCACTTTTCAACTTCATAAATTGCATAATTGTTTTTATTTATTTTTTTCCTGCTAAAGGCGAATGTTTTTCTTTTTTTCTTTTTTTTCCCCATATCCCCTTATATAAAACATGATGCTTTTATTGTTGATTGACTTGTGTGATGTCTCTGGTTAGTAAACTTAATTCATTCACAGTTGTCAATTTGGATCTGCAGATAAATTCCGGTAGTTGCAGTGGTGTGTAATAATTTGGTGTTTACCTTATGACTGCCTTAATTTTTTTTCAGTGTTGTGCAGAAAATGTTTGGAGTTTTTTTTACTTCAATTCCTGCCCCCTATTTTGTGCCTTATCCCTTTTATTCTTGCTCCACTCATCTATTCCCCTGCACTGCCCATTTCCGTGTAGCAAATCCATGCAACATTTTAGGGCATCCTTCATGTATCTCCCATGTTATTATGACAGATAAGCCATCAGTTCGGTATGTTGAAACTGAGGTCAACACATCACAAGTTAAGCCACTGCTTTTCTGCTTTGAGCCATCACCTTTAACATGAATTGGCTGGCAACTGAGAAATACAATTATTTTGTGGTGACAATCGAGAGTTGATTGCCATGGTTTCTTCCGTGTAGATAGCTGCAATGCATATTGTGTCCAATACAAGTGTGTATTTCATTTGCATTGTGGCTAACCCCCGCTCTTGCCGGGAAAATGGCTTTAAAATGCCTGTTGTGTTGTTGTTGTATTTCATTTGCATTGCGTGCAGCTGTAAGCAGCTTATTTCATATGTGCAATTTTTGAAATGCAGTGTGGTTTTTAACACTTTCGGGGAAAAACTTGTTTAGAGACAGTTTGGAGATCCTCCCACACCACCCCTTCCTCCCCACCCCCCTCCATTCTCTTTCCAAACTAGTCTGATGTTTAAAGATTTAACAATGTGTACAAGTGAGTGCCTTTAGGAGTTCTTGTCATCAGATGATTTGTTTCCACACTGCCTTCTTGAATCCTGGTTTGCTCCAAACTTAAACTTTTGTTGGTTTCTCTTGCTTGTAAAAGGCATTTGGATACGATACAACGGTGACATTTGTGTGCCTTACACACTAGCCGTGGGTCAAAGGCAAACTCTTCACAGAATCATCTCTGTACACACTGCTCAGACCAGAGATAAAAATGAAGTTGCTATTACCTTGAAATGTTTTTTGTGTGATGTAATTTCCATGTTTTTTTTTATGTCAAGATTGGTTGAAAGCAGTAAAGCATTGCATTAACAGGTAACTAAATAAACACTTCCATTTTATAAAAATAGGAAAAAAAATTCACATTGATTAATATTGATTTATTCCACACATTTTAAGTTACCGCAAGCATCATTTCATAGCGGACTCTTGTGTAGTTTTGCTTGAAACCACACCTTTATACAATTTTACATTGCATATGAGCTCACCACTGTAACTGAACATTCATTTTGCTGCCTGCCCTGTTTGTGGCGTGTGACACATCTGATTTGCAAACGCGAGTGGGCCAACAAAGTCCAATTAAATTATTAATAATAACGGAAGCCTATAGTCTTGACAGAGCTTCTGGGTGATAATGACATTGACACCTGTCAAGTCGAGAACCAATCCTGGACAGATCGCCACTTTGTCGCAATATATTAGACTGAAAGTTACAGGAATTTGTAGTTTGTGCACAGTAACTCAGCTACTCTTTGTGCAACGCACCATGGGATATTTGATGTCCATCAGTGACCACTGCTGGCAGACAGGTCCTCCAGCTTAACATCCTTCCAATGGATGTCGTGCACATTAAGGCATCACCCTTTCTGTGAAACACTGGGATGACTGTTTATTACTGTGCCGAGATTCAAACCCAGGCTAGACAACTTAAAGGTGCGCACACTTCTGACCTATCCTTCCAGCCATCCAATTAGATGAGATGTTATACAATCTCATAACTTTATACAATTCATCAACCCTAACATTTCTGAAATGGTGGTTATTCATTGCAAGTAGAATCCTTTGTGATCAGGTTGAAACCTATTTAGACTTTAATACAAGATTGTATTCCTCCATTTCGTTGTCAGAAATATAGCATCAATGTGAACATTGGGTTGCACAAAAGATCATTTGTATGGATGTTTGATGGGGTCATAAGAAAATGGTAAATATGACATTGCATCCCACATTTTCTCGTGTTGACATGCAATGGCATTTACTTTGTAATAACCATATTTTACACAGGTTTCTCAAGTCCAGCCATTCACATTGCTGGCAGGACAAGAACAAAACCAAAACGTTCATATACCAAGTTTATCAATCAATGTTTAAATGTATTTTTTCCTTCCCAAATTTTCTGTTTCATGGAAATGTTGAAAGCATGTATTATTGATTCTTTGCTTTCATGTAGTGTATATTTTATATTTTGGTGGCTTTCAGCTTGACATTCTTGAGAATCCTTAATTACAAATGATATCTCAAATGTGTCTGCTTTTCATCATTTCATTTCTATGCATTGCACTCTTGCTGCAAGAGTGGTGTTTTGCACTATAAGTGATGTTTTGCACTTGGTATATGCAGGGCAATAAGTCCAGGGCAGTGGAAAAGTAAAGTGCAAATGTTCAGTTTAAAGGTTTCAAAATAGTTTTTCAAGAGCAGAATGTAGGAAAATTCTTACAAAATTGCAAAATGTTCTAAGTTATTCCATGTCAAAGGTTGATTCTCGAAATTAATGTTGGGCTAATGGAAGAGCTCTTTATTGTGAGGCAGTTGCAGGAGAAGTACATGGAGAAGAGGAAGAAGTTGTTTCTTGGGTTTGTTGATCTGGAGAAAGCATTCGGTAGGGTTCCACGCGAAGTATTGACATGGGCATTGAGGAAGTTAGGAGTGGAGGAATGGTTGATCAGAGTAGTGATGGCAATGTACAAAAGAGCGTGCACAGCTGTAAGGATGAAGCTCGGGAACAGTGGTGAGTTTGAGGTGAAGGTGGGAGTGCATCAGGGGTCAGTACTAAGTCCACTACTATTTGTAGCTGTGATGGAGGTGCTGGCTCAGAACGTAAAGGAGGGTTTACCGTGGGAGTTGTTTTATGCAGATGATCTGGTGTTGATTGCGGAAAGTATGGATGGACTGAAGGAAAAGATGAACAAGTGGAAGGAATGTATGGAGACAAAAGGTCTGAAGGTGAATATCGGAAAGACGAAGGTGATGGCAAGTGGTAAAGCATGTGGTGAGGTCGAAAGAACTGGGAAGTGGCCATGTGCTGTGTGCAGGAAGGGTGTCGGAGTGAACTCCATTCAATGTACAATGTGCGCGGAGTGGGTTCATCAAAAATGCAGTGGTCTGAGAGGGTCATTAACCAGTGTGGCAGCTACATTCAAATGTAAGGTGTGCACAGAGGGAGCTGCATATGGAGGAAATGTTGAGTTGGATCTTGGAGACGGCGTGAAGCTGGAAGGTGTGAAAACATTTTGCTACCTCGGAGACATGCTGAATGGAGAAGGTGGATCAGACTCGGCAACGGTTGCTAGAGTGAGATGTGCATGGAAGAAGTTTCGGGAACTGAGTGGCGTGCTGATGAGGAGGGGAGTGTCATTGAAGCTGAAGGGAAAGGTGTATGCTGCATGTGTGAGAAGTGTTATGATTTATGGGAGCGAGACATGGGTAATGAACGTAGAGCAGCAACGAAGGCTGGAAAGGGTGGAAATGCGAATGGTTCGGTGGATTTGCGGAGTATCGTTGAGAGGGAGGAAGACAAATGATGAATTGCGAAAGATGATGGGAATAGAGCCTGTGATTGAAGCTGTGAAGAGGAACAGGTTGAGCTTGTTTGGTCATGTGTTGAGGAAGGATGAAAGTGACTGGTTGAGAAGAGTGATGGAAATGAATGTAGAAGGAAGTAGAGGACGGGGAAGACCGAGAAAGACTTGGCTAAAGATGGTGGAAGAAGAAATGCGGGCAAGGGGGTTAACAAGGAGAGATGCAGAAAATAGAGCAAAATGGAGAAGATTGTCATGGGGACTGCAAGGCTAACCCCCGCTCTAGCAGGGAAAATGGTCTTAAAATGCATGTTGTTGTTGTTTGTTGCTAATGGAAGAGCTGAAATGTTCTTGTATCGGTCATGTCTGTGGTTGACTACATTGCCAAACTTTCTAGCCAAGTTTTTCCATCTCTAGCCAAGTTTTTTTCATTGACACTTCAAATTTTCATTGCTTTACAAGGGTTTTTCATCCAAAAGAGCCAATATACTTCTTCGATTTTGTTAATGAATTTAATGCTGACTGGCACAGGTACTCGAGAGGGTGGTCAACCTTACCCCAATGCACAACAGTGAATCTTCGACATTTGGAAGGACTGCCAACAAGCCCTGCATTTGTGAAACCGGAAATAATTTTAAACAAGGAATGGAAGAACATAGGGCAACACAACAGGGAACGGTGACACAGCCAACAGTAGCACATCATTGTGTACTACAATGAGTAGGGCTGTCGTCCTGGAGAGACGCACACACTACTCTGATGACATTCAAATGGAATTTGGCCTGGATACGTGTACCAAGTGCACATTTGTACAAGGCAAACCAACATAAATGGAAAACATAAAAATCGACCGAAATACAACACATGAACTAGACAACGAAGCATCATCCACAGAGAGGGCATTTGGGTCATGCATCCCGTGCAATTGCATGGGAACCCCGGATACTGAGGAAGATATAATATCTCTGCACTCATTTAAGATAGACAGAGACTACCACTTTCTGGTCAACGATTTAATCAGCTTGTTGGGAGAAAACTTCAGAACCCAATAGACATCAATAACATTATGGAGCAAAACAGTACACAACATGTTGGTCGAGCTTCTTGTCGCACTCAGATAATTCAGTCTCTATATAGTTGTGTGGTTCTTTGATGTCCAGAAGAAGGAGCAGAAGGGTAATTACAAGGTCACCACAGGTCAGACGAGATGACTTCCATTAGAAAGCTACAAGAATGTTTGTGGAAGTTGCTTTGGGCAAGATGGAGTTCAAAAAGGTCACTTGCTTAGAGCCGAAGTCAAACGTCCTCTGAGGCATTCACATCTGGTTTCACTCAGAAGGGAGATTCTTGCTTCCTGAGAAACAGCTAAGTGTGCAGTTTCCAAAGAGCTGGCATCCACACCAGGCCATAGGTCACCACACAAGCTCCTCACCCAGGTCATTTCCAACACACCCATTCCATGTTCCATTTCAACTTTTTCCAAGTTTCATCTTCATTATTATTAGCATTTCATTTTAATGGCTCTAAGTAATTACACAAAACAACATTCATGTTTCTATGATTTCCTGCAATGGGAAGAATGTACAGAGCAATTTGGCTGCTAGGAATCGATTCTCATTTTGGCGTCCTTAAGGAAGGACTTCCACAATTTTCCTACCCTTCCCATAGGGAAAAGGGTCTCCAATTTACATATTTGAATGTCCAATTTTCCATTTCCCAAGGTGTACACCATCCCCATGGAAGAATCTCATCGTTAAAAGGCGTTCCCTTGTTCGTCAAATCCATCCATCGTTAACAGTTCAGTTTATTGCATTTACCTCAGTTATCATCACAAGTGTCTCTGCAAATGTCATGTATGAAGCTGCTAATATTCACCGTTGTATCCCTACACCGTGACCGCGGGTTTATTTAGGTTTTTCCGGATGTCACGGCCCAGCTCGAATGGCGCTGTGGTGAATCGGGGCCTGTATCGGCAGAGTCAATAAACGTGTTCCACACTCGATCATAGTCTGTCGAGATACCTTACATGGCGACGAGGATAAACATCTAGACCATGACTTCTTTCGGCCATATCGATGAATTTGACCCTCATGAGGGAGATTTTGACACGTATTCTGAGCGGTTGTCTTTTTACTTTGAGGCGAATGGCATCGTGACCGAAGCCCGGATGAAGGCCGTCTTCCTGTCTGTTTGCGGGGGTGAGACGTTCACACTCGTTAAAAACCTGATTCGGCCTCGGACAATCCAGGAGCTCACATATGCAGAGCTCAAGGCCGCTTTGAAGGAACATTGTAATCCGTCTCCTTCAGTCATCCTGTGTCGGTTTAATTTTTACATGTGCAGACAGCATCAAGGTCAGTCGATCGCAGACTTCATTGCACACCTCAAAAAACTGTCACATCTGTGTGAGTTTGGGGACACGATTGATGACATGCTCCGTGATTTGCTGGTGGTTGGCATGTCCGATGACCGCACTCGTAGACGCCTGCTTGCTGAGAGAAGACCGACGTTCCAAAATGCCAGACACCGCCATTTCCATGGAAAGTGCTGAACGCAACACGACAAGCATCGGTGCCACTCGCTCGTCTGGTACCAGCCCTGCTGTGAATCGGTTGGATCATGATCAGCCAAAACGTTGGAACAAGGCTCCTCGTCAGAAGCCAGTGCAGTCTCAAACACACAACAAATGTTTTCGGTGCAACGGAAAGCATCCTCCGGAGACGTGCCAGTTCAAAGATGGGACCTGCCATTTCTGTTCGAAAACTGGCCATATTGCTCCAGCTTGCATCACTGGCAAATCGGGAAAAGAGAAAGCTGCTGACAAGAAGATTCATCAGTTTATCGGTTCGTAGGGACCTGAGCTTAACCAGGTGAGCTCTGTTTCCGACAACTCAGAATCGTGTGACCTGTTTCATATTGATTCTCACCATAAGCGGACCCTCTTCTTGCCACTGTTGTCGTCAACAATCGACCATTGCAAATGGAGGTTGACACTGGTGCGGCCGTCTCGCTCATCAGCCATGCTGTTTTCACAAACCTGTGGAGTGATGCTGACCGACCCCATCTGAAACCTACAACCTATGGTCTCCCCACCTATACAGGTGAGAAGATTGTTCCCTGCGGTACATGTGACGTCACGGTGGGCTACGATAACCGTGAGTTTCACCTACCCCTGACCGTCATTCCTGGAAAGGGCCCTTCCTTACTCGGCAGGAGCTGGTTGAGCATAATTCAACTGAAGTGGAAAAGCATTCATCAACTCCGGGCAGCCAACGTTTCTCCTACCGCAGCATACACACTCAAAAATGTGCTGGATACATACCCGGATGTCTTCAAGGATGAGCTTGGAACCTTGAAAGGACATACCGCTAAACTCAATGTTGACCGGGATGCCAATCCTATATTTTGCAGAGCTCGCCCAGTCCCTTTCGCCCTGCAGGAGCGGATTGACAAGGAACTGGATCATCTTGAAAATCTGGGCATCATCGAGCAAATCCAGTATGCCGAATGGGCGGCACCCATCGTTACGGTCATAAAATCGGACCAGTCCATCTGCACATGTGGAGATTATAAAATGACCGTGAACAAGTGTTCTTCATTGGATAAATATCCAATCCCGAGGATCGAAGACCTCTATGCTCGTCTCACGGGAGGCAAGACTTTTACGAAACTCGATCTCAAATCCGCCTATCTACAGCTCCGCTTGGACGAGAATTCGAAACAGTATCTTACCATCAACACACATCGTGGGTTGTACAGGTACCACCGACTCAGTTTTGGAGTGAAATCTGCACCTGGAATTTATCAGCGTGTCATGGACAGTTTGTTTGCCGCCGAACGCAACGTCGTTTGTTACCAGGATGATATTCTGGTTACTGGTCGTACGGACGCGGAACATCTACAAAACCTGGATAGAGTTCTGAAGAAGATTTCGGACTCCGGCCGACGTTTGCGTCGAGACAAGTGCAAGCTTATGGTGCCATCAGTCACGTACCTGGGTCATATGATTGATGCCGAGGGTCTACACCCAACAGATGAGAAAGTCCGAGCTATCAAGGATGCTCCGGCTCCACGAGACGTAACCGAATTGAAGTCATACCTCGCTTTGCTTCAGTTCTATGGTCGTTACATCCCGAATGTGACCGATGTTTTGGGTTCCCCTTTATCGGCTTTTGAGGAAAGGAGTCTCCTGGAGCTGGGGGTCCACTGAACAATCAGCATTCCAGACCTCTAAGGATCTGCTCAAATCGTCCAATGTTCTCGTTCATTTTGATCCAGAGAAGGATCTTGTGCTGACATGCGATGCCTGTCGGTATGGATTGGGGAGTGTATAATCACACGTGATGCCTGATGGTACGGAAAGACCTGTTGCATTTGAATCCAGCACGTTGTCCCCTTCAGAGAAGAACTATTCCCAACTTGACAAGGAAAGATTGGGAATCGTTTTCGGCGTGAGCAAATTTCGCCAGTACCTTCTTGGACATCATTTCACGATTCGCACTGATCACAAGCCGCTGATCAGTCTGTTTGGTCCAACTAAGGCGACATCTGACACACTACCGCCCAGGATGATCCGCTGGTCCCTGTTTCTCACTGCTTATGACCACCATATGTTATAAGCCTGGTTCGTCTATCACAAATGCAGATGCCATGAGTCAGTTACCCCTTCCAGAATCTGTTGATGATTCGCCTACACCAGGATCCATTATCGCACTGATGGATCATCTGGAAGATTGTGCTGTCGATTCCGGCCAGATCCGCACTCATACTCGACGAGACCCTGTTCTGTCCAGAACTGTCCAGTCTGTTCAGCTTGGATGGCATTTGCTAACTGAGGGTGACCCAGCTTTTGCGGCTTTTAAAGCACGTCAAAACGAACTCAGCGTGGAAAATGGTTGCCGACTGGGGATGACGTGTCGTGATCCCGGAAAATCTGCGTTCCAGGGTCACGGATGAAATCCATGACTGTCACCCCGGGATTGTGAAGAAGAAGTCACTCGCCAGAAGCTGTGTGGTGGCCGAATCTTGATGCTGATATCGAACATCATGTTCGACATTGTTACCTCTACCAGAGCACCCGGAATACACCTGCGAAAGCGCCACTGCATCCCTGGGAATGGCCCAGCGAACCGTGGCATCGCCTCCATCTCGATTATGCTGGGCCTATTAACAGCAGCATGATTCTAATAATTACAGACACGCACACAAAATGGATTGATGCCTATGTGACGCATGGTACTACGTCAGCCATTGTCATCGAAAGACTCAGACGCTGTTTCACCACTCATGGTCTGCCCAGGATGATCGTGAGTGATAACGGTACGTGTTTTTCCAGTTCCGAGTTTGCCGAGTTCACACGTCGGAACGGCATCAAACATACGTTTGTCAGCCCACATCACCAGGCTTGAAATGGCTTGGCCGGACGATCCGTGGGAATCGTCAAATCCGGATTGCAGAAACTTCAGGAGGGAACCCTGGAAACAAAGCTTTCTCGTCTCCTGTTCAAACACCGCATCACGCCACAATCAACAACCGGTGCAGCTCCGTCTGAGTTATTGATGAAACGACACTTGAGATCGACACTTGACAATCTCAAACCGGACATATCATCAAATGTTTATCAGAGCCAGCTTAATCAAAGGTTGGTGCACGATAAGTCATCCAACAGTCGCTGTATCAACATCGGAGATCCAGTGTTTGACCAAAACTTTGGTGCAGGTGCGACGTGGCTACCAGGGGACATCATCGAGAAGCCAGGTCCACTGTCCTGTGTGATTCGCCTGCAGGACGGCCGTGAAATTCGTCGACATCAGGACCACATAACCGACCGTCACTGTCAGTCGATAGAGCCTGCAGCATCGTCAGTCAGAACAACAGTTTGACCCACCACTACCGGAGATCGTCGTGGCCGCTCCAGCCGGCTCGGATGCCCGGAAAACCACTGCGAACGCTACAGCCTTCGTGGAGACCAAAGAAATCACCTCGGACTCTGTATCCACTGGTACACCGTGACCCAAAGGAATCACCTCGGAGTCTGTATCCACTGGTACACAGCGACGCTCAATGTGAGAGAAAAGCACCCGACTGGTTGAATCTTTGAACATGTTCTATTTTCACGTTGACACACGTTCTATTTTCACGTTGACACATGTTTTATTTTCACGTTGACACACGTTCTATTTCCACGTTGACACATGTTCTATTTTCACGTTGACATGTGTTCTATTTTCATGTTGACACATGTTTTATTTTCACGATGACACACGTTCTATTTTCACGATGACACACGTTCTATTTTCACGGTGACACATGTTCTATTTTCACGTATTTTCATGATTCTCCTAATTGTTTGCACACATATTTTCACATGTTTTGGAAATGTTGCTTTTGAAATGTCAATTTTGGAAGTCTAGCACGTATTGCTCTTGGTAATTTTGGACTTAAAGGGGAGGATGTCATCGATGAAGCTGCAAATATTCACCGTTGTATCCCTACACCGTGACCGCGGGTTTATTTCGGTTTTTTCCGGAAGTTACGGCCCAGCTCGGATGGCGCTGTGGTGAATCGGGGCCTGTATCGGCAGTCAACAAGCGTTACGCCTAGGTCCCCCGTCGGTGAAGTGATGTGAGTTGACAAAGTGGAAGATGTAAGGCGGCCATCTTGGATTTTGACGTGGCGACCCAATTTTCAATAGCGTTCTTCCTTATGCGTAGACACACCCACACACCAGATTAGAAGTTGGTACTTAGCTTATTTTTCAAGATAATCCGCTCACAAGGTTCAGACAAACATGGCGGGGGCCATCTTTGATTTTGACATGGCGACCCACTTTTCAATAGAGTTCTTCCTTATGCCTAGATACACCCACACACCAGATTAGAAGTGGGTACTTCCCTTATTTTTGTCTCCCGTCGCACCGCGGAGCGAAAGGGGGACTATGGTTTTCCCCTCCGTCCGTGTGTCTGTCGGTCCATCCGTGCATGCGTGCGTACGTGCGTGCATAAGCGAAGGACCGCATTAGAATTTGGTGTGTGGGTGCAACCCACGTCAAAATCCAAGATGGCCACCGCCATGTATGTCTGAACCTTGTGAGCGGAATATCTTGAAAAACAAGCATTCTGATTATTGCGCTGCAATACATGTCCCCTACCAAAGTTCAAAGTGCCATAACTTTGTCAAAAATGATCGAATATGCAAATTTATGCATGGCTGATACTGGTTTTCAAACTTGATCTGAGGTATGCTGAGACGTGTGTCACGCCTCGCCTCGTTGATAAGCCCACAAGGTCGCTCCGTGGAGCGGCCTGCACGTATTGCACTGTGTGAATTATATAAATTATTACAAACTCACGTTCTGAGGTACCAGCGATTCAAGAGATATCCATTTTTCAAAAATATTTTCGTTTATTTAACGATATCTGCCAAGCCACGTGCCCTATCGCAAATTCCAAAAGGACATTTTAGTAGACTGACATGCTGAACAGATTTGTGAAGTTTCCCCTCGATTGGATCAAAAATGAGGGAGGAGCTCGGTTTTAAAGGTTCATGCTTAAAATCGTCATAACTCTGAAAGCATGCGACGCATGACGTCATGCTCGCTGACTTTATTGTTCGTCATGGGTATGCGATTCTGCCTGCAAAGTTTGGCCTCGATCTGTTCAGCCGTTGCAGAGAAAATGGGGTTTTCGTGTTTTCACGAAAAACAATATGGCGGCCGAACCACGTGACCTGTGACGTCATAATTACCATTAAAATGTTTTACAGGCCGAGTCCCTCATATGGTGAAAATTTGATCTCAATCGGTCCAATTATTGCAGAGAAAATCTTTTTTAAAGGAAATTAAAACTTAAAATGGCACTGAGTTAAGGATCATCAGAATTATCAGAATTCCCAAAGTTCAAAGTGCCATAACTTTGTCAAAAATGATCGAAACGTCGTGAAGTTCGGACTTGATCTGTAACTTATCATGAGGAAACGATGTGCCAAGTTTGAAATCATTAGCATTAAGCGTTTAGAAAATAAGTCCGGAAAACTGTTCTTTGCGCGACGGACTGACAGACTGACAGACTGACGGACGGAGGGACGGCGTGCAAACCTATAGTCCCCTCCTGTGTACACCGTTCGGGGACTAACAAGCATTCTGAGTATTGTGCTGCAATACATGTCCCCGACCGGCAGTCTGTCATCCGGAAAACTGTTGGGGAAATTCCCAAAGTTCAAAGTGCCATAACTTTGTCAAAAATGATCGAAACGTCATGAAGTTCGAACTTGATCTGTAACTTATCATGAGGAATGTACCAAGTTTGAAATCATTAACATTAGGAGTTTAGAAAAAAAGTCCGGAAAGCTGTTCTTTGCGTGACGGACTGACAGACGGAGGGACGGAATGCAAACCTATAGTCCCCTCCGGTGTACACCGGTAGGGGACTAATAAGCGAAGTACCAACTTCTAATCTGGTGTGTGGGTGTATCGAGGCATAAGGAAGAACACTATTGAAAATTGGGTCGCCTTGTCAAAATCCAAGATGGCCACCACCATATATATGTCTGAAGCTTGTGAGCAAAATATCTTGAAAAACAAGCATTCTGAGTATTGCGCTGCAATACATGTCCCCTACCAAAGTTCAAAGTGCCATAACTTTGTCAAAAATGATCGAATATGCACGGTTGATGCTGGTTTTCAAACTTGATCTGAGGTATGCTGAGACACGTGTGTCACGCCTCGCCTTGTTGATAAGCCCACAAGGTCGCTCCGTGGAGCGGCCTGCACGTATTGCACTGTGTGAATTATATAAATTATTACAAACTCACGGTCTGAGGTACCAGCGATTCAAGACATATCCATTTTTTAAAAATATTTTCGTTTATTTAACGATATCTGCCAAGCCACGTGCCCTATCGCAAATTCCAAAAGGACATTTTAGTAGACTGACATGCTGAACAGATTTGTGAAGTTTCCCCTCGATTGGATCAAAAATGAGGGAGGAGCTCGGTTTTAAAGGTTCATGCTTAAAAACGTCATAACTCTGAAAGCATGTGACGCATGACGTCATGCTCGCTGACTTTATTGTTCGTCATGGGTATGCGATTCTGCCTGCAAAGTGTGGCCTCGATCTGTTCAGCCGTTGCAGAGAAAACGGGGTTTTCGTGTTTTCACGAAAAACAATATGGCGACCGAACCACGTGACCTGTGACGTCATAATTACCATTAAAATATTTTACAGTCCGAGTCCCTCATATGGTGAAAATTTGATCTCAATCGGTCCAATTATTGCAGAGAAAATCTTTTTTAAAGGAAATTAAAACTTAAAATGGCACTGAGTTAAGGATCATCAGAATTATCAGAATTCCCAAAGTTCAAAGTGCCATAACTTTGTCAAAAATGATCGAAACGTCGTGAAGTTCGGACTTGATCTGTAACTTATCATGAGGAAACCATGTGCCAAGGTTGAAATCATGAGCATTAAGCTTTTAGAAAAAAAGTCCGGAAAACTGTTCTTTGCTTGACGGACGGGGGGACGGCGTGCAAACCGATAGTCCCCTCCGGTGTACACCGGTAGGGGACTAATAAGCGAAGAACCCACTTCTAATCTGGTGTGTGGGTGTACCGAGGCATAAGGAAGAACCCTATTGAAAATTGGGTCGCCACATCAAAATCCAAGATGGCCACCACCATGTATGTCTGAACCTTGTGAGCGGAAGATCTTGAAAAAAAAGCATTCTGAGTATTTCGCTGCAATACATGTCCCCTACCAAAGTTCAAAGTGCCATAACTTTGTCAAAAATGATCGAATATGCAAATTTATGCACGGCTGATGCTGGTTTTCAAACTTGATCTGAGGTATGCTGAGACACGGGTGTCATGCCTCACCTCGTTGATAAGCCCGGAAGGTCGCTCCGTGGAGCGGCCTGCACGTATTGCACTGTGTGAATTATATAAATTATTACCAACTCACGGTCTGAGGTACTAGCGATTCAAGAGATATCCATTTATTTATGATACATTGGAGAAGCCAATGCGAGGTTTCTTTTTCCTCAGCTTGTCACAACTCTGTCAAATGCGATCGAGTTAAAAAAGTCAGAATTTGACCAAATCTGTTTTATTCGTTTGTTAATATACCTCAGCTATTGACAAATCTTAAATTAGAATTTTATTTGAGGTTAAAATGACCGCGACAGGTCGTGTCCAACGATGCTTTCAGTCTGTACATGTGATAAATAATTAAATCCGCACACTTGACGCCTCTTCTTCTTCACGCAATAACAACTTCTAGCTTCCAGACCGTACATCCAATCACCTTGAAATTTTGCACACTTGTTACTCTTCATGACTTCTGCTATAGTATGAAGTTTCACGTCGATCAATGAAGCGATTCAAGAGATATCCATTTTTAAAATATTTTCGTTTAATTAACGATATCTGCCAAACCACGTGAGCTATCGCAAATTCCAAAATGACATTTTAGTAGATTGACATGCGGAACAGATTTGTGAAGTTTCCCCTCGATCAGATCAAAAATGAGGGAGGGGCTCGGTTTTAAAGGTTCATGCTTAAAAACGTCATAACTCTGAAACCATGTGACGCATGACGTAATGCTCGCTGACTTTTTTGTTCGTCATGGGTATGCGATTCTGCCTGCAAAGGTTGGCCTCGATCTGTTCAGCCGTTGCAGAGAAAAAGGGGTTTTCGTGTTTTCACGAAAAACAATATGGCGCCCGAACCACGTGACCTGTGACGTCATAATTACCATTAAAATATTCTTCAGACCGAGTCCCTCCGATGGTGTAAATTTGATCTCAATCGGTCCTATTATTGCAGAGAAAATCTTTTTAAAAGAAATTAAAACTTAAAATGGCACTGAGTTGAGGATCATCAGAATTATCAGAATTCCCAAAGTTCAAAGTGCCATAACTTTCTCAAAACTGATCGAAACGTCGTGAAGTTCGAACTTGACCTGTAACTTATCATGGGGAAACGATGTGCCAAGTTTGAAATCATTAGCATTAAGTGTTTAGAAAAAAAGTCCGGAAAACTGTTCTTTGCGCGACGGACTGACAGACTGACGGACGGAGGGACGGCGTGCAAACATATAGTCCCCTCCTGTGTACACCGGTCGGGGACTAACAAGCATTCTGAGTATTGTGCTGCAATACATGTCCCCGACCGGCAGTCTGTCATCCGGAAAACTGTTGGGGAAATTCCCAAAGTTCAAAGTGCCATAATTTTGTCAAAAATGATCGAAACGTCATGAAGTTCGAACTTGATCTGTAACTTATCATGAGGAATGTACCAAGTTTGAAATCATTTACATTAGGAGTTTAGAAAAAAGGTCCGGAAAGCTGTTCTTTGCGTGACGGACTGACAGACGGAGGGACGGAATGCAAACCTATCGTCCCCTCCGGTGTACACCGGTAGGGGACTAATAAGCGAAGTACCAACTTCTAATCTGGTGTGTGGGTGTATCGAGGCATAAGGAAGAACACTATTGAAAATTGGGTCGCCTTGTCAAAATCCAAGATGGCCACCACCATATATATGTCTGAACCTTGTGAGCAAAATATCTTGAAAAACAAGCATTCTGAGTGTTGCGCTGCAATACATGTCCCCTACCAAAGTTCAGAGTGCCATAACTTTGTCAAAAATGATCGAATATGCACGGTTGATGCTGGTTTTCAAACTTGATCTGAGGTATGCTGAGACACGTGTGTCACGGCTCACCTCGTTGATAAGCCCGCAAGGTCGCTCCGTGCAGCGGCCTGCACATATTCATTGCACTGTGTGAATTATATAAATTATTACCAACTCACGGTCTGAGGTACTAGCGATTCAAGAGATATCCATTTTTAAAATATTTTCGTTTAATTAACGATATCTGCCAAACCACGTGCCCTATCACAAATTCCAAAAGGACATTTTAGTAGACTGACATGCTGAACAGATCTGTGAAGTTTCCCCTCGATTGGATCAAAAATGAGGGAGGGGCTCGGTTTTAAAGGTTCATGCTTAAAAACGTCATAACTCTGAAACCATCAGTAATTTATGATATTTTTCAGTTCACGATCAATGATCGATGTGTATATATATATGTTGCTCGGCTTGCCTCCGCCCCTCCCGAAAGCGCGCGCTGTGTCGTGCTGTTGACGTTCGCGAGACGAGGCTGAGGGCGCGCAGTGCGGCTTGAGGAGAACTCGAGAATAAACAAGAAATATCCATTTTTAAAATATTTTCGTTTAATTAACGATATCTGCCAGACCACGTGCCCCATCGTAAATTCCAAAAGGACATTTTAGTGCTGAACAGATCTGTGAAGTTTCCCCTCGATTGGATCAAAAATGAGGGAGGAGCTCGGTTTTAAAGGTTCATGCTTAAAAACGTCATAACTCTGAAACCATGTGACACATGACGTCATGCTCGCTGACTTTTTTGTTCGTCATGGGTATGCGATTCTGCCTGCAAAGTTTGGCCCCGACCTGTTCAGCCGTTGCAGAGAAAAAGGGGTTTTCGTTTTTTCACGAAAAACAATATGGCGGCCGAACCACGTGACCTGTGACGTCATAATTACCACTAAAATATTCTACAGACCGAGTCCATCATATGGTGAAAATTTGATCTCAATCTGTCCAATTATTGCAGAGAAATTGTTTTTTAAAGGAAATTAAAACTTTAAATGGCACTGAGTTAAGGATCATCAGAATTATCAGAATTACCAAAGTTCAAAGTGCCATAACTTTGTTAAAAATGATCGAAACGTTGTGAAGTTCGAACTTGACCTGTAACTTATCATGAGGAAACATGTCCCAAGTTTGAAATCATTAGCATTAAGCGTTTAGAAAAAAAGTCCGGAAAACTGTTCTTTGCGTGACGGACGGACGGACTGACGGACGGACTGACTGACGGAGGGACGGCGTGAAAACCTATAGTCCCCTCCGGTGTACACCGGTAGGGGACTAACAAACATTCTGAGTATTGCGCTGCAATACATGGCCCCTAATGGCACTCTGTCGTCCGGAAAACTGTTGGGGAAATTACCAAAGTTCAAAGTGCCATAACTTTGTCAAAAATGATCGAAACGTCGTGAGGTTCGAACTTGATCTGTACCTTATCATGAGGAAACCATGTACCAAGTTTGAAATCATTAGCATTCAGCGTTTAAAAAAAAAACTCCGGAAAACTTTTCTTTGCGTGACGGACTGACAGACGGAGGGACGGAGTGCAAACCTATAGTCCCCTCCGGTGTACACCGGTAGGGGACTAACAAGCATTCTGAGTATTGCGCTGCAATACATGTCCCCTACCAAAGTTCAAAGTGCCATAACTTTGTCAAAAATGATCGAATATGCAAATTTATGCACGGTTGATGCTGGTTTTCAAACTTGATCTGAGGTATTCTGAGACACGTGTGTCACGCCTCGCCTCGTTGATAAGCCCGCACGGTCGCTCCGTGCAGTGGCCTGCACGTATTGCACTGTGTGAATTATATAAATTATTAACAACTCACGGTCTGAGGTACTAGCGATTCAAAAGATATCCATTTTTTTATGGCACATTGGAGAAGCCAATGCGAGGTTTCTTTTTCCTCAGCTTGTCACAACTCTGTCAAATGCGATCGAGTTAAAAAAAATCAGAATTTGACCAAATCTGTTTTATTCGTTTGTTAATATACCTCAGCTATTGACAAATCTTAAATTAGAATTTTATTTGAGGTTAAAATGACCGTGACAGGTCGTGTCCAACGATGCTTTCAGTCAGAACATGTGATAAATAATTAAATCCGCACACTTGACGCCTCTTCTTCTTTACGCAATAACAACTTCTAGCTTCCAGACCGTACATCCAATCATCTTGAAATTTTGCACACTTGTTGCTCTTCATGACTTCTACTATAGTATGACGTTTCACGTCGATCAATAAAGCGATTCAAGAGATATCCATTTAAAAAATATTTTCGTTAAATTAACGATATCTGCCAAACCATGTGAGCTATCGCAAATTCCAAAAGGACATTTTAGTAGACTGACATGCGGAACAGATCTGTGAAGTTTCCCCTCATTGGATCAAAAATGAGGGAGGGCTAGGTTTTAAGGTTCATGCTTAAAAACGTCATAACTCTGAAACCATGTGACGCATGACGTCATGCTCACTGACTTTTTTGTTTGTCATGGGTATGCGATTTTGCCTGCAAAGTTTGGCCTCGATCTGTTCAGCCGTTGCAGAGAAAAATGGGTTTTCGTGTTTTCACGAAAAACAATATGGCGCCCGAACCACGTGACCTGTGCCATCATAATTACCATTGAAATATTCTACAGACCGAGTCCCTCCTATGGTGAAAATTTGATCTCAATCGGTCCTATTATTGCCGAGAAAATCGAACTTGATCTGCATCTTATCATGACGAAACGATGTGCCAAGTTTGAAATCATTAGCATAAAGCGTTTAGAAACAAAGTCCGGAAAACTGTTCTTTGCGTGACGGACAGACTGACAGACTGATAGACTGACGGACGGAGGGACGGCGTGCAAACCTATTGTCCCCTCCGGTGTACACCGGTAGGGGACTAACAAGCATTCTGAGTATTGCACTGCAATACATGTCCCCTACCAAAGTTCAAAATGCCATAACTTTGTCAAAAATGATCGAATATGCAAATTTATGCACGGTTGATGATTGTTTTCAAACTTGATCTGAGGTATGCTGAGACACATGTGTGTCACGCCTCGCCTCGTTGATAAGCCCGCAAGGTCGCTCCGTGGAGCAGCCTGCACGTGTTGCACTGTGCGAATTATATAAATTATTACCAACTCACGGTCTGAGGTACTAGCGATTCAAGAGATATCCATTTTTAAAATATTTTCGTTTAATTAACGATATCTGCCAAACCACGTGCCCTATCGCAAATTCCAAAAGGACATTTTAGTAGACTGACATGCTGAACAGATTTGTGAAGTTTCCCCTCGATTGGATCAAAAATGAGGGAGGGGCTCGGTTTTAAAGGTTCATGCTTTAAAACGTCATAACTCTGAAACCATCAGTAATTTATCATATTTTTTGGTTCACAATCAATGATCGATGTGTATATATATGTTGCTCGGCTTGGCTCCGCCCCTCCCGAAAGCACGCGCTGTGTCGCGCTGTTGACATTCGCGAGACGAGGCTGAGGACGCGCAGTGCGTTAATTAAACGAAAAAACGGCTTGAGGAGAACTCGAGAATAAACAAGATATCCATTTGTAAAATATTTTCGTTTAATTAACGATATCTGCAAAACCATATCTGCCAAAAATGACATTTTAGTGGATTGACATGCTGAACAGATTTGTGAAGTTTCCCCTCGATCGGATCAAAAATGAGGGAGGGGCTCGGTTTTAAAGGTTCATGCTTAAAAACGTCATAACTTTGAAACCATGTGACGCATGACGTCATGCTCGCTGACTTTTTTGTTCGTCATGGTTATGCGATTCTGCCTGCAAAGTTTGACTTCGATCTGTTCAGCCGTTGCAGAGAAAAAGGGCTTTTCGTGATTTCACGAAAAACAATATGGCGGCCGAACCCACGTTACCTGTGACGTCATAATTACCATTCAAGTATTCTACAGACCGAGTCCCCCCTATGGTGAAAATTTGATCTCAATCGGTCCAATTATTGCAGGGAAAATCTTTTTTAAAGGAAATTTAAACTTAAAATGGCACTGAGTTAGGATCATCAGAATTATCAGAATTCCCAAAGTTCAAAGTGCCATAACTTTGTTAAAAATGATCGAAACGTCATGACGTTCGAACTTGACCTGTAACTTATCATGAGGAAACCATGTGCCAAGTTTGAAATCATTAGCTTTAAGCGTTTAGAAAAAAAGTCCGGAAAACTGTTCTTTGCGTGACGGACTGACGGACTGAGGGACGGCATGCAAACCTTTCGTCCCCTCTGGTGTACACCGGTAGGGGACTAATAAGCGAAGTACCAACTTCTAATCTGGTGTGTGGGTGTATCTCGGCATAAGGAAGAACGCTATTGAAAATTGGGTCACCACGTCAAAATCCAAGATGGCCGCCACCATATATATGTCTGAACCTTGTGAGCGAAATATCTTCAAAAATAAAGAACTACTAACTTCTAATCTGGTGTGTGGGTGTATGTACGCATATGGAAGAACGCTATTGAAAATTGGGTCGCCACGTCAAAATCCAAGATGGCCACCGCCATGTATGTCTGAACCTTGTGAGCGGAATATCTTGAAAAATAAGCGAAGTACCAACTTCTAATCTGGTGTGTGGGTTTATCTAGGCATAAGGATGAACCCTATTGAAAATTGGGTCACCACGTCAAAATCCATGATGGCCGCCACCATGTATGTCTGAACCTTGTGAGCGAAATATCTTGAAAAATAAACGAACTACTAACTTCTAATCTGGTGTGTGGATGTATCTACGCATAAGGAAGAACGCTGTTGAAAATTGGGTCGCCACGTCAAAATCCAAGATGGCCGCCGCCATGTATGTCTGAACCTTTTGAGCGAAATATCATATTATAGCATGTTTTCTTCGTCCTTCACTTTGTCAACTCACATCACTTCTCCGACGGGGGCCTAGGCGTAACGCTTGTTCAAGATATTTCGCTCACAAGGTTCAGACATAAATATGGTGGCGGCCATCTTGGATTTTGACGTGGCGACCCAATTTTCAATAGGATTCTTCCTTCTGCCGAGATACGCCCACACACCAGATTAGACGGTGGTACTTCGCTTATTTTTCAAGATATTCCGCTCACAAGGTTCAGACATACATGGTGTCAGACATACATGGCGGCGGCCATCTTGGATTTTGACGTGGGTTGCACCCACACACCAAATTCGAATTCGGTCCTTTGCTTACGCACGCACGCACGCCCACACAGACGGACGGACACACGGACGGAGGGGAAAACCATAGTCCCCTTTTCGCTCCGCGGTGCGACGGGGGACAATAAACGTGTGCTGCAATCGATCGTAGACTGTTGAGATACCTTACAGCAAACAACTTCACCTCATACAAATGCACCAACATTTTCATTTCAACATTAAGATTATGACTGTTATTTCTTTTATTCATTTCACCATTATTTAAGTAATACTGTCAGCATGATTCAATGTTCAACATCTCCAACATGTAGCAATTATGATTCCAGGATGGTTTTGCTGCAAAGTGAATGCTTGACTTCTGTTTAAAAAAGAGGCTGATCACTTATATGGTTGAAAATCAAGTATGAACCATCTTCTTCTGGTGTCTTGGTAGCACCTACACTATTTCGCTTAGGGTTTCTGCTATCGTGATAGATGGGCAAGATCATGAACTGACCCTGCTCCGCATGTAGCATCCTTGCCACTATTGCCGTGAGCCGTAGTAGATCTTGAACAAGGCTGTCGTCCAGTTGTAGTTGACCTGCGTTCTTGCACATCGTGATTGGACAGCGAATGTTGATGAGATGTTGGTCGACCAGCAAGATGTGGACCAGAGATGACAGGTGCATCCATACCAGTCCATAGGGTCGAATCCATAGGGTCGAGTCAACCCTCGACTCTGATTCTGCAACTGGACCTGACGGCATCAGCCCACGGGTCTTAAAATCCTGTTCTTCTGCTCTTTAACTCCCTCTCTCTGTTCTCTTCACCCTCTCTTTTGCCCAAGGTCAACTGCCATCTGCTTGGAAATCAGCCAACATCACCGCTTTGCACAAAAAAGGTGCAAAAACAGATCCTAGCAACTACAGACCAATCAGCCTTCTCCCAATTATCAGCAAAGTCATGGAATCCATCATTGCTTCGGATATGAATTCTTTCCTCTTCTCCAATGGCTTGATCTCTGATCATCAATTTGGTTTCAGACCAGGTCACTCTACTCTGGACATGCTGCTTCTGCTGTCTCAACAATGGATGGAGGTCCTCAATGCCAAACAGGAAATTCGAGCTGTCTCCCTCGACATATCACGTGCCTTCGATACGGTCTGGCACCCCGCTCTGCTCACCAAACTCTCCTCCTTTGGTATTCATGGAAATCTCCACACATGGCTGGCGGACTTCCTCTCTCGTCGTAGTCAACGTGTGGCCCTGAATGGGTTTCTCTCATCTCCTCTTCCTGTTCAGGCTGGAGTTCCCCAAGGCAGTGTTCTGGGCCCTGTGCTTTTTCTGGTCTTCATCAATGATCTCTCTGACTCTCTTGAAAATCCTCTCTATCTCTTTGCTGATGACTCCACTCTCTGCCGCTCCATTCCTCATCCCTCAGATCAGCAGTCTGCAGCCTCCTCACTCTCTGCAGACCTCGACAAAATCACAGACTGGGCAAACAAGTGGAACATGTCTTTCAATCCTGACAAATCTCACACTCTTACGATGTCTCTCCGAAAAGACCGACTGGACAACCCTCCCATCTACTTTCTGAATAATTCTCTCCAAGAAGTTCTGTCACTCAAGCTTTTGGGTCTCACTATCTGCCATGATCTTTCCTGGGAAAACCACATTTCCAAGCTGGCCTCCAAAGCCAGTCGCCGACTGGGCATCCTCCGTCGTGCGAAGTCCTTCCTTGGCACACCTGAGCTCCTCACCACATACAAGGCTTTCATCCGCAGCTCAATGGAATACTGCTCTCCCCTCTGGGCTGGTGCTCCTGCCTCACACCTGGCTCGTCTTCACGCTGTTGAAACCAAAGCGTTCAGAATCATTGGAATCTCCCGCGATGACGCTATCTCCGAGGGCCTTTCACTTACTCACCGCAGGCAGGTTGGTGGTCTTTCCGTCTTCTACCGACTCCTCTCCGGCCTTGCTCCCCCAGCTCTCTCTGGGCTCTGTCCCCCAAATATTCCTACAGGTCGCACAAGATCTGCCTGCAACCCTCTTATGGTTAAACTGCCAAAATCAAGATTCTCTGCTCACCTTCACTCCTTCAATCCTCTTTTCTCCCGCCTCTGGAACAAACTCCCTCACTCTCTTCAATCCCACTCCTCCCTCCAGGTCTTTAAAACGGCTGTTCACCACCATCTCTTATCTTCCCCAATCCAAAACCTTGATCTTTTCTACCCCCGCTAATTTCACCCCAAATCCACTTTTTTGAGGTGACTTTTGTTTTCTTTCCTGGAAGTCCTTGGTGTCCTTGTATTTTATACCTATCCTGCCTCCCCCCAGGCCCTCTCCCTCCCACACATCTCCCGATGTCCCTGCTCTCAAATGTTGTGTTTGTGTGCTTCCTCCCCTTCTCTCCCCATCTTGTCGACCGTTCCCCTTTTTATATACTTTGTTTGCTTGTTTGTTTGATTTGTTTGTTTGATAAATGTTAGCTCTTTCACGAGCCTCGACTCTGTATACAAAAAAAAATAAAAAATAGCGACGTTAAGGCCATGGTGTTCAAGTTGTCCATGGCCTGCGCCAGGAACAACCAGCATGGAGGCCCGGTGTAGAGAAAGAGACAAGGCCATCCACTTGCAACTCCACGCTGGTTCCCTGGCAGTCGATGGAGTAATGACATCCACTCCAAGCATCCGGTAAGAGTTGCAGGTAACATGTTGTCATGCCAATGGGAGAAACGCCCTTGACTGTTGACATGAATTCCCATTTGGCTGCTGCTGTGATGGATGTTCCAGGCACTGAACTGAAGCAGGTGGTCGCTTTTAGCTCATGCACAACAGTGTGGCTCAGATGAATGGTCACATGGGTTCCCCATGGTGCTGGTGAACATTATTTCTCCATATCTTCCAGAGGATGGTACCTTTGCCATGGAGGGAGGTGTATGCCAAAATTAACCCTGTCTTTGGCCAGATTTACTTCTCGTACTTCTTCCCAAAGCAATTAGCACTTCATTTCTTTAAAATGCGAGCTGGTCTCTTCATTCAGCCATATCTGAATCTGCTCTCAACACACTCTGAACCAGGTAGAGTGGGTACACCTTAACATGAAGCTACCATGATCAGTTAGAGCTGATCTAACATGATCAGTTCGATCTTATTACAGTTTCATGTTCAACAGTTTGCTGTTTTTCCTTTAAAACATTCAAAGATTATATTTTCATATATATCACAAAGACATAAGGTCCAAAATCAGATGTCTATTTAACACAAGGCTATTAATAGCATTTGATTTGCTTTCAGGCTAACATTTTTGGAAGAGAAAATTAGTCATTTTTTTTCAATTGTGGGTTTGTTCATAATGACAAAGCACAAAATGTTTAACAACTCAGATATCTCTAACCTTCCGATTCCTTCTTTTTTTTTTTTTTACAACTTAAAATTATGTGGTCCTCGTAATACAAGTCAATGAGGAGTTTTAATCACTATCTTAACTTCTATATTAACAACTTTCCTATTATTATTATTACGAAACAAGTACAGATAAATTCAAAGTACACCGCCCCTATGCTAGAGAATTAAATATCCTCCAGGGCGGCATTGCCGGGGCGCCCGGTAAAGCCGCCATGCAGCACATTGAGACTATTGGGTGGGAGAGGTGTACAATAAATTGATTGATTAATTGCATAATTAAAATCAATAAATAGTGATCATAAAATATTTTCTTAATCAATTGGCTAATAGCATACCTAAACCACCAGTGCTCTATCCGAAGCTATAACTTTTTGAAAATTAATTAAATAATCCATTAATCGAATTTTTTATTTATTGATTAATCAATAATTAAAAAATTAATCAAAAATATACTTTAGAGCCACATCACTTGGTCACTGTCATGTCCAAATATCAGCTTCCTAGCTCAAAAGGTACCTGAGATATTGCCCAGATGAGAAATAAAATAAATAAATAATTAATAATGAAAATAAAGAAATAATAATCAGAAAAAATTAAATAATTAATCAATTCGCTAATATAACACATAATCCACCACCATTTCATCCGAATCTGTAACTTTAAAAAAAAAATTCCATCATTAATCGAATAATTAATAGATTCATTGATTAATCAATAAATCAAAAATAGCCTTTGCAGCCAAATCACATGGTCATTGTCATGTCCAAATATCAGCTTCCTAAATCAAAAGGTGCCTGAGATAATGCCCAGAAGAGAAAGGAAATGTATAAGGACTTAATTAATCGCTAATAATTAAAGAACTCATCAATTAATTCTCTGCTGTTGTACTTGTGTGCTTCCCCCTCTCTCCCCATCTTGTTTCTGGCTCCCTATATTGTATGTTTTGTGTGTCCGTTTTTTGTTTTTTTTTGTGATTAATGTTAGCTCTTACACGAGCCTCGATCTTGTATACAAAAAAAAAAAACACCTTCCCTTCAGTCAAACATGGAGGAGGTTTAGTGATGTTTTGGGGTTGCTGTGCTGCATCTGGCACTGGGTGCCTTGAATGTGTGCATGGCATCATGAAATCAGGAGATTACCCAGGCGTTTTGGAGCGCAATGTTCAACCCAGTGTCAGAAAGCTGGGTCGCCGTCGAAGGTCATGGGTCTGCAGTAGGACAATGACCCCAAACATACTTCAAAAAGCACCCAGGAATGGTTCAAGACAAAACACTGGACTGTTCTGAAGTGGCCAGCAATGAGTCCAGATCTAAATCCCATTGAACACCTGTGGGGAGATCTGAAAACAGCAGTTGGGAGAAGATACCCCACAAATCTGGGAGAACTGGAGCAGTTTGCACAAGAAGAGTGGGCCAGACTGCCAGTAGAGAGGTGTAGGAAGCTCATTCATGGCTATAGGAAGCGCTTGACTGCAGTTATTTTGTCCAAAGGCTGTGCTACCAAATATTAAGTCTCGGGTGTCAATAATTTTGTCAATTCCATTTCTTTTTTTTTATGATTTAAAAGGATAAATTAAGTTCTGAATCAAAAACAAAGGTTCTGTCATATGAACAGTGAAATAAAGAATTGTGGAGACCAAATACTTTCGTCAATTTCGAGTTTTTTGAGATGTTTTCATGTTTTTCAAGAACATTGTGAGTTATTTGAAAAAAGTGCAAGGGTGCTAATATTTTTGGCCATGACTGTATTTGACAGGCTTTATACAAGTTAGGAATAAAGCTCAAAACCTGACCCACACGGCGCCACAGGTCATACTTTTTCACCGAGATAATAATGCAGGTGGGACTTCACTTTGTCTACGATGTGTAGGGTGGATGCAGGACTCAATGCAGCCTGCTTTGGAAACCAGGTGCGAGACGAGAGTAATGTAATGTCCAAAGTCGGTCCAAAGACAAAGTAGAACTGCCACGAGCAGCACCAGCGATGAGTAGCATCCAAGATTCAGAAAGCCAAACAGAGCCCGATGATAATCATCCATGAGCAAGGCCAGCGACGGTCAGCCCCTCGACAAAGCCTTATATTCCCCCCACCCCCACTCCCTTTTGTCCTTTTCAAACGAGTCCTCCTGGTCTGCCCTTCTTCTTTCTCCTCTAAGCGAGGTGGCTCCTCCTCTCCACAGACACAGGGTGATCTTTGATCAATTCCACACGAAGGAAACTACGATCAATGTCCCCTCACAAAACTCCTCCATGAACAGATTGTTCGTCCTCCTTTCACACAAGTCTTCCTCTTCTTCCTGGTCTCTGTTGTCTCCTCCTTCTGGGTGGAGAACTCTCCTGGGCTGTCCCGTCCATGGGGCGGCCCAGTAAAAATAAATCCACATTGAGACTTCCTGCTCCAAAGCACAACGTGCTGCCATGGCTGGCACACACTGGCCAGAGATTGTGATTGGCCGAGTCACACACATGTGACACGTGCGCCTCCGTCATGGGAAATCCTCACCTAGCCCAATCCACAAACAAGAGGTGTTTACACATACAAAAGTATTCTATCTACCACCCTGTCTATAAATTGCATGCGCTGCCTCCTCAGCATCACGTGTAACAAACGACTTACTCTGACAGGTCCCTGTTACATGACAATCTATCCTCAAAACACACTGGGTCGCAGACAACATGTACCATGATCTAGCTATGTAACCCCACCCTTCTACATGGCAATATACATATACAGTGCCAAAAGAAAGTCGACACCCTCTTTCAAAATGTTCACCTTTTCTTGCCTTATAGCCTGGAATGAAATCAGACTTTTTATACCTTAATTTACACATCGTAACCGACAACATAAGTGAAAAACGAATTCTACAAATTTCATGAAATTAATTAAAAACACAAAACTATATTATCGTGGTTCGAAGAATGTCCACACCCTTGAGTTGATACTTGGTGGAAGCACCTTTGACAGCAATTACAGCTGTGATTCTGTGAGTGCAGGTCTCTACCAACTTTGCACACCTTGATTGGGCAATATTTGCCCATTCTTCTGCACAAAACTGTTCAAGCTCAGTCAAGTTGTGAGGGGAGCATTCATGGAGAGCAATCTTCAAGTCATGCCAAGGATTTTCGATTGGATTTAGATTGGGGCTCTGACTCTGCTCAAGGACATTTATATTTTTGTTCCTTAGGCACTTCATTGTAGCTTTGGCTGGGTGCTTTCGGTCGTTGTCATGCTAAGAGGTGAACTTCCATCCCAATTTCAGCTTTCTTGCAGAGGGCAGCAGGTTTTCCTATGATTTTTCCGTATTTTGCTCCATCCATTTTCCCTTCAATCTTGAAAAGTGCCCCAGTTCCTGCTGATGAGAAACATTCCCATAACATGATCATGGTTCTTGCAGGTTAAGGGAGTTGAAAAATAATGACTTTTCAGAGTCTGGAATACTGACTTTTTTAATGACCTGGCTTGTACATAAAACCATAACAGTAGTCGGAGAATGGGGGTTCTGAAGCACACGACAATTTAACATTGAAGTCAATGGAGAAAATTACGGTTAATTATTGACTGAATTGTCAATTAGATTTTATCCTCCAATTGATTCCCATCCTCAAGATTTCAATATGTTCAACAGACATTCGCTGACGCTCATTCTCACTCACTACGTTCATTCGCTGTTAGTCGGTGCATTCAAGACACCCCATTCTCCTACTTGTGGTGGAAGGAAAAATTGGGGGATGGGGAATTAGGGAGGGTAGGGAGAGGGAGAAATGGGGGAAGGGGGAATTGGGGAGGGGGACTGCATTTGATTATACTCACTAAGTGGACCAATGAATATTTGTTTATGTTTTATTTTATGGAAGAATTGAATTTTCTTATAACACTCATCACCATGAAGTATTTTGTTGCGGACCGGGTTTGTCGACGTACTAAGGGGGGTTTAGGCCCTGCTCCCCCTCGAACTCCAAGTCCACGGAGGCCGCCAACCACAACTACTAAACTCGTGGTCGACAGGTTGCTCGGCATCTCCAGCCGCCGAGCCCACAGCCGCGCATCGAAGGGTTAATGGTCACAACCCGAATACCTTCAGACACACGCAGCCGTGAGAACAGGGGCTGAACCCCGCACAAGTCACACTGATTTCTGACGCCCGAGCGGTTGTGCGTCGCGTGACCCGTGCCGTTACACTAACGGACCCGATCGAGCGGTTTTAATTCGGGCGATGCTAGGTCAATTGATGGGAAAGGACAATGACGGCCAGGTTGGAAGTAAAGAACAAAATGTACAGCCTTTTATTCAGAAGGCGCAGAGCAACAGAGACGAAGATACAGCTTACCAAATATTACCTAATATAATAAACCCCACTGGTGCCTTCACTCTCTGACACACACACTCTGGTTAGGGCGTACCGATGTACGCGCTAGGATTGCCTTGCAATCGGCCACGTGGTCTGGTGTGCGCAGTTCAGTCCTCATGTGCAGCCTGGACGAGGTAAATTCAGCGCAGGTGGGACGAGTAGAAATTGCCAACGCTTGCAGGTCAGCCAGATGGCGCAAAAGATCGGCACAGACGCGATGGGTGTTGTGCGTCGAAGACAAAGGCCAAACACGTGTCGTGGAAGAACCGAAAAAGCAAGCCAGGTCTCGTCGTGGGCGTGGCGAAAGGGCAAGAGAGCTCGGGTATGTCCTCGATGAAGTCCCGGGTGTAAGAGAGGGATAATCGCTGCGCGTGAGCTATGATCAGACTGGACACGCCCGTCAAAAAGTTTCAGAGCCTCCCATTGGCTGAGGCTTGTCGCATCATGGTGACGTGTTCCCGCCCCCTTACTGGTCAGGTGGGCCTGTGCTTCTGGCCACGCCCGATTAATAAACTTTCACAAGAGGCCATTTGGCCCAACCTGCCTAACAACGCATGTTTGGTCTTTTTTTACTACACAATGGGAAGAGCCAATCTTTACATTCAATAAGACATAACTGACTAATGCAGGCTACATGTTGTCGTGCAATTGACTATAGGGAGTTTGCCTTTATGGCACAACCGCAACAATATTGTTGCGGGTCTCGAACCCGTCGACGTACTAAGGGGGGTTAAACCCTTCTCCCCCTCGAGCTTCGAGTCCACGAGGCCGCTCCCCACTTTACACTCGTGGGGGGGGGGGGGGGGGGGAGTGGGTGGATTGCTAAGCAATTCCAGCCGCCAACCCCACAGCGAGCACGTGGAAGGGTTTCTGGTCAAATAGCCGAGTACCTTTGATACACACGCCGCGCCACGAGGACGGGGGCTGAACCTCACACGAGTCACGCTGGGTTGATACGCCCGAGCGGTTTGCGTGTCACGTGACTCGTGCCGTTAATTATTATTAACCCGATCGAGCAGATTTATCTCGTACAGTGCGAGGCCAATGGTGAAAAGACGTAAACGGCCAAGTTGGAAGCAAAACACAGGTTTATTCACAATTGTACAATGGCCAAAGAGAAGAGACACAGGATAGAAACTTAACCGTTCTTACTTAAATCCCAGACAAGGGCCCTCTGACTCACGTGGGGAAAAGGAGGAAGAGGAGGACGCGCTCAAAGCGCGGCCGCTTGGTGCAGTTCGCCCCGGACGGCTCGTTGGGCGTTCCCCTTGGTGATGTTCGCCGCAAGGACGTCGGCCTCCAGTCGTGCACGTACGGGAATCCGCACAGCGTGTCCCGAAGTTAGCGAGGCGAAGCGCACATGCAGGGAGTCCAGGCAAGGAGATCGTTAGAGCACAGGGCCACGAGAGAGATCGTCCTGCGAGAACGTTTATCTCAAGAAAGCGAGGGCAAACGAGAGAGAGAAAGCAGGGGCCGAACGCTGAGACTCGGCAGAGCTTCGACCACAGAGAGCTTCGTGCTAAGAGCTTCATCCTAGAGAGAGAGCTTGGGGCCCCGGGCGGGGCCTATATCCACCCGGAGCCCCCACTAGAATGTTCCAAGGGCCTCCACTGGCCACCGGGGGTCACGTGTCGTGATCTCCCCCCATCAGTTTACTCCCCTTAGTCCTTATTGGCCGCCGTTGCTGGCCACCCCCCCTCAGCTCCATTGGCTGTTTGCTGCTTGCCAGCCACTCCCTCCGACTCCTCCCTCGGGCCTCCTCGACTTGTTCTACGCCCAGCACATGGCATTCCAGGCCCAATGAGGCCTACCCTTACTTACCTGTCTCAACGCATACTAACACTGGGAAGGAGATTATACTTCACATTTAATAAGAAATAATTGAACTAAAGCGAGGCTACATGTTGTGGTGCAACTAACTAAAGGGGGGTTGCCTTTATTTCCAAAAACCACAACAATATTAACAAACAATATGTTGGAACTTGGTTCTTGGTACAAGTATCTTTGTTGAGCAGAGATGAAATGATAGACCTCTCTTAATGTCCTTGTTTGAGCACCACCCGAGCGACATATCTTTTGAAGATAGAAGTAAATTATTTTCCCATTGATTTCTTGGCAACCATCAAAGTTTTCTGTCCATTCAAGGATGTTGACTCCTCTGGGAGGAGCCTCTAACTTATTTTGTACTTAATTTTATTTGCTTATTTGTTTTATTTACTTTTCTTTTGGTGATTTCTTCAAAAAGACTTATTTGATATTTTTCACATTCGTTATACTTCCCATTTTAATACCAAGGCTGCGTTTTTCTCCACTCTTTGGTTTAGTTATTGCTTGGTTGTATCATTTATATATCAGTAAAAAAAGGTGGCGGTAGCCCGTTAAATCCCCCCTTTTTTTCTTATCACTCACTTATGTTTCTTTTAATATGTTTTAACACTGATATTTATCTTAACACTTATACTTTTCTTATTGCTTAACACTTATATCCATAAGGGATGCTGTCAATTCCATTATCCTAAATAAACGTCTTATCATTAAAAGCCCCTAATGCCTTTTTTTTAATTTCCTCCGTATATAATTGATGTTTATAACTTCTTTTTGTATTCATCCTTCTATACTCTTCCCTTCTCAACATCAAACAATCATAATAATGCTCAAAATTTATAGTATCTTGAATTACATTCTTCTCTATTCCCTTCAACTTTCTATCACTCTTTTTAACATCCCCATCAATATAGTTATACGCATAAGCCTTCGTTCTCAATCCCACAAATTCACTTATAACCTTTCCACCCAATTCATCTTTAAACTTTCCAATAACCTTTTTATTCTTTGAAGAAAACAACTTGTTGTTTTGGTTATAATTGCTTGTATCATAAGTATTAACATCCTGAGACATATCCTTATAAATATCTTCCATATTAATTTTTAAAATTAAACTATCCATATAAAGTAAAGTAATATCATCCACATATCTTATCTTTAAGTTGTTGTAGTAGTCTTCATACATTAATAATTTTGACATGTCAATAATTATTGTTCCTATATGAATAGGCTTATCCATTTAAATACTCTCTTTAATCACATGAATAGCACAATAGTTCTCTGAAAACACCTCTACTCTTTGAAAACTGGGTCTATTAATTAATTTAGATGCTTGTTTCCAAGATGTAGCAAGTCTTGTATCTTGTTTGTTCCTAACATTTTCCATTGTCTTTCCAAACACAGCATTGTTCTTCAATTTATAAAAGTCCTTCTCAAAATCTGTCTTTGCCTCTGTTCTTCTCTTTGTATTAAAGTCAATATATGTTTTCAACCAATGACTTTGTTTAAACTTTAAAACTCTATGAATCTTCTTTACTCTCAAACCAGCAGTCAAATATTGTCTCAAATTCCTTTGATGAAGAACATCATTTTCTTTATTATATAATGTAGTAAGTAGTTTCTCTGCAGGCTTTCCTTTAGTAGAAAATGATTGTTGATAATCACCAAACCATTCCTTCTTTGGTTTCATCTTATCAAGGGCATAGGATAGGTTTATATGTTTATTATGTAGTTCTTCCAGATATTTTATATCAACCTCAAAAAAAATATCCTACCTTTGATTTATTTAATTCACTTTGACTTGATGCAACAATATCTTGTAGAACCTTTTCATAATTATTTTCCTTTAAGCCCCTGTCACACCTTGACGATTTAGCCAGCGTATGCCGACGTATCAAAATTGAGTGCTGGTGTGAGTCATACGCTGGCATACGTCGACAAATTTTGTGCATGCACGAAATTTGTCGACGAGCTTGGCGTACTACGACGTATGCCAGCGTGCTTCAGCGTGCTCTTAACGTAGCCAAATTTTTCATACGTCGGCATACGCTGGCTAAAACGTCAAGGTGTGACAGCGGCTTTACCCATTTAAGTTTTCCATAAGGTAAAGCCTGAGACATAGCCCATCCATACGAATTGTTAGCATCATAATACATCAAGTAAGAACTATCTTTTGTTGCATCATAACCAGGAAGATATTTGTTGTTTGCTTTAGCATATCTCTTTCAACATACTTGAGATATTTTTCCTCTTTTAGCCTTCTCTATCATCAAAAGCATATCAACATCACCGATTAAATCCAAAGCCTGTTTTGTCATTTTTAACATAGCACTCCAAGCCAACCCTGGAGCTGTATAATAATGAGCAGGGTCTAATCCATATGAATCCTTGTTATGGTAAACTTCTCGGAAAGCCTCAAACACATCAGCCAATAAGAGCACATCAGTCTTAAGATATAAATCATGATATTCACTGAGATTCTTTATATTAAACCTCTTCCAAACATTTTGTGCTTGAGCATAATCTTTATCAGTTATATGAGTTTTATTCAACTTATTGTAGCAGTCGTCTTTAGAGGGGAGTTGTCTCTTCAAACCTCTCAAACGAGTTCATATAATCATATGGATATATTCCCTTTTGTAATAGGAATTCATTATCTTCTTGATTGGAAAAATGTGCTTTAAGATTAGGAAACTTTTTAGTGTTTGATGCTAAATTAGATAAAGGACTTGACATAAATTTAATGTGTCAAGAAATCTGATATGAATTATGTGAGATGTATGAATTGTTTTTGTGAAAGATGTATTTCTGATCTGTGTTAGGAATGGCTGAAATGTCTCCAGGTGTTTTACTCAATTATTGTATAAATAGATGTGTATCATAGTGTGCGTTGTTGTGAAGAAAGACGAAGAAAGTGGAGAGTTTATGATTAATATTACACCTTTGATGAGCCGGACCCCTATAGGAACCTGTGAGATGACAATGATCTCTTACCTTCACACCTTCACTAATTTCCTCTTCACAAACATGACAGATATTGTTTTGCTTAAATTCCCTTTTCTCTTTTGTTAAATTCATTAACTCGTTGTGTTTTCTCATTATCTCACTTCATTGAACACAGTCCTTTTCCAGTCGTCTAACAAACTCTTCTGAAGCATCTTCTCCTCTATAAAGTTCTAACTTGTTATATTTGTCACCAAAAGATGATTTGATATAATAGCAGAAACCACAAGGAGTATGTTTTTGATATTTATTTGTGTATGATTGTTTGGGATTTGGAGAAGTAGTATCTATCTTTTCAAGGATACATTCAAAATCAGCGTATATTACAAATGGATGTTTTATAGTCTTGTTGAAATCTTTAAATGATATGTTTGAACCGAATTTTGGCATCGTAATTGCGGTTGAACTATTACTACAATATTTTGAATGTTGGTTTAATCGTTCTTTCGTATGAAAGAAGTTGAGACATCGCTCACAGGGATATGTTTTACATTTTCTATTGACTACTTGTGAAGTGGTTAATCTTGATAAATTTTTGATGGAAGCAAAATGTGAATTTTCACCCAAATTATAATAAAGAAGATCAATATGTGTTTTATCATTTTGTATACTGTATATATATATTTTTGTATACAGGATCTAAGCTCGTGAAAGAGCTTACATTTATCACACAAAAAATCAACAGACACACAAAATATATAATAAGGGCAGCGATAGACAAGATGGGGAGAGAAGGGGAAGCACAAACACAACATTTGAGAGCAAGGACATTGGGAGATCTGTGAGAGGGAGAGGGCTTGGGGGGAGGAGGCGTGGTAAGGGGGGGGGGGGTGGGAGAAGTATAAAACACAAGGGCACTGCAAGGACTTCCAGGTAAGAAGTTGGAATTTCAAAAAAGTGGATCTGGGGTGAAATTATCGGGGGTAGAAAAGATCAAGGTTTTGGATGGGGGGAGATAGGAGATGGTGGTGAACAGCTGTTTTAAAGACCTGGAGGGAGGAGTGGGATTGAAGAGAGTGAGGGAGTTTGTTCCAGAGGCAGGAGAAAAGAAGAATGAAGGAGAGAAGGTGAGCAGAGAGTCTTGATTTTGGCAGTTTAACCATGAGAGGGTTGCAGGCAGATCTTGTGCGACCTGTAGGAATATTTGGGGGACAGAGCCTAGAGAGAGCTGGGGGAGCAAAGCCGGAGAGGAGTCGGTAGAAGACAGAAAGACCACCTACCTGCCTGCGGTGATTGAGTGAAAGGCCCTCACAATCGACTTCATCGCGGGAGCTGTATCAAAGCGAGGTTGTATCACAGCGGGGTTGTATCAAAGCAAGGTTGTGTCAAAGCGGGGTTATATCAAAGCTTTCTTTCTTTCTTTCTTTGTTCTTTTTTTTTTGAAGGCGTCATTTTATTTTCTGTAGACATAGAGATGATGTGCTTTACCAAAAAGCTCTAATTTGGTCTTATCTGTCCACAGGACATTCTCCCGGAAGGATTTTGGTTTGTTCAGGTGTGTTTTGTAAAACTCCAGTCGGCCTTCTTATGTCTCTCTCTCAGCAGTGATGTCCTCCTGGGTCTCCTACCATAGAACACTCTTTCATTGAGTTGGCGACAGATGGTGCGAGTTGAAACTGTCGTACCTTGTGTCTGAAGGTCAGCTTGAATCTGTTGGGCAGTTGATCAAGGTGCTTTCTCCGTCATTCAAGCAATCCTTCGCGGCAATCTTTGATCAAGTTTTCTCTTGCGGCAATGTCCCGGGAGGTTGGCTACATTGCCATGGGCATAAACTTTCTGTTAACATTGCGTACGATGGACACAGGACCATCAAGGTATCTGGAAATGGACATGTAGCCTTGAGATTGTCCAATGTCCATGCTTGGCTACAATCTTGTGTCTGACCTCTTCAGACAATTATCTGGTTTTCTTTCTTTTCTCCATGCTCATTCTGGTACACACAGTGACACAAAACAGCAGAATGACTTCTCCATTCAAACTGGTGGAATGAGTGATTTTTATATTGCAGGCACCTGCAATTCACTTACAGGTGAGTTCAATTCCAAAGTAAAGGAGAATTACCTGCTTCAAAATATAATTATTTCTAACAACTTCTAAAAGGTGCCATTAATATTTTCCGGGCCATTTTAGGATTTCTGTGTGGAATATGCTAAGATCTTGTAATTGTTCAGCTTTTTTTTGTTTTGTTCCAATGTAAACCAACGAAATACATATGTGGATACCAAAATATTTTTTAATTTCAACAATTTTCTGGAAGAAATGGTGCATTATTTTAAAACAGTGCAAGGGTGCCAATATTTATGGCCATGACTGTAGGACGGGTTGGAACAGTTTATTCGATGGTGCAGCCCCTTGAGCATGCCAAAGTCTGAAGCCTCAGCCTAGTGTCAGGTTTGCTTCTATCTTCTTTATTTATTAGGTATCTTACGGATGTAAATGAACACTCGTTTTACTCTGCGTGCGTTGCTCATCATGTGCAGCTAATTTCACCTCACTGCTTCTTGTAGTTATTGTTTTTTTTTAATGCTTCTGAACACTACCCTTGAGGCTCGGTTTGCAAGCCACCTTGTACAAATCCATTAGAAGAGACATAATTACTTTCTTTATGGAAAATGTTTTTTGAGTTTGTTTTATCCTCAAAAATAGACTGCAGTGAACACACATTTGTGTTAATATTGTCCTTTAAAACTTATCCTTATGAAAGGTAACAGACATCACTACAACCACACAAACTGACATTGTGTTTCATATGGTAGATCATTGTGTACAAGTTTGAGTTTTCCAATTTACTTCTTTGTGTCTTGATTTGCTTGGTTCATACCGTTTTTTATAGCATCTTGTCTGCCCTCTTCCCTGTACCTTTATTTATAAATAAACTGTTCAATAGGTAAGAAAACGTGTTTGAACAATCTGCTTTCCGTGTGTGTCCCGTCAGTGGATTTCAGCCCAATTAGGTGATCCTCGGAGGACAGTGACGTCATGTAATTTATTGAAAGCAATGCAATAAGGGACCGTTTGACCATATCCCGAGATTTAAAGTCCTGGAGCTGAGGATACTGTGTTAATGGAGCCTCAGATGTGACAATATATATGTTGTAGTAAACATTTCTAAAAATATATATATATATAAAAATTCCACTTTGACATTATGGGGCATTATGCATCGATCCGTGACAAAAAAATGTTTTTTAATCGATTTTAAATTTTGGCTGTAACATAACAAAATGTGAAAAAAGTCAGTGTGTGAATACTTTGTGAAGGCACTGTAAGTGTGCATGTTTTATGTCTAGAGGCTTTTGTATTGTGTAACTTGTTTGATTCCTGGGCTAGCTAGACTAAGCTATTGGGGATCGGTTGACAGAGGCAGAACTTTATACATTAAAAAGGAGTAGATGATGAGGGGATCAGATAGAATTGTATAAGATAATGAAGAGTATTGACCAAATTATTTTAATTTTTTTAACCAAGATAGACAATGACAACCAGATGCATAGTCTGAGAGTGAAAAAGAGAATAATCAGAACAAAAGCAAGACGGTATTTTACACAAAGTCATCAACGTATTGAATAGCCTTCCAGAGAACATGGTAGCAGGGACAGTTTAAAGTTTTGAACGCCATTTAGAATGCCACCATAATGAACATGGAGTGGTACAGGTATATTGGCTGGAATGTTAGGAAGCTTAACATTAGCCAGATGTGATCGAGCTGTGCAGTCTGTAAGTTGGAGAATTGTTTTACATGTGTGTCGTATCGAGGGAGAATGTGCATTTTTTTCATGTATTTAGGAAAATCAAATAGAGGGGTTCAGGGATACTGTTGTGTCCCTGAGTTGGTGGGAATGTGGAGACATGGGCTTGATGCATAAAGTGGCATCCTCCTATGTCTAGGTTTTCTTGTGTATTTCTTTGAGGGTTATTGGAAGAATGCATACATCCTGGAGGAGCTGTAGAGGGTAGAAAGGCTGAGAGAAGTGAGGCAGAGTTAGGTGGAGGAGAGGCAGTAAAAATGTCAATGCTCTTTCTGTGATGTGAGACCACCAGACCTTGTATTCCAGCCTCATCGTGGGAGGTGCCAATCACATTGAAAACCTTGGACTCCACAGGTTCCAGGAGAGACGTGGTGCTGGAGTGCCAGCCCACAGAAAAGAGTACTTTTTTGTTCCCTAAATGTTCCATTTATCAGACCAGTGTCTAATCATTTCTAGATCGGCAGTGATTGATGCAGCTGTTCTCTGCTTGTTGGTGGGATGGGATAATGTGGTATAAACTGCAAAAAGGAAAAGAGGTTTTTCGAATCAGAGAGGTAAATTAAGTAGATGAACAAGACTGAGGCCAAGACACTGCCTTGAGGCACTCCAGCCCCCACTACAAGAGGAGAGGGTTGCACTTACACCAACGCATTGACTACTCGCGTGGAGGAAGTCAGAAAAGCATGGATGAGGGCAGCCTTGTATCTTACATTTAGTGGGTTTGACAAACGGTGCAGGATGCCAGATGTGTTGAATGTCCAGGATATGTCCAGGGAGACACGGTCCTAACGTCTTTGAGAACTGTGGCCAATGATCATTGCTGATATAGGACCATCAGCATATCCACAGATGAGGGACCAGGACGGAACCCAAACTGATTGTCAGGGGTTAGGCTGTTTGAAAAGAGGAAGGGCCGCTTGATGTCTGCAGAAATAATCCATTCCATGACTTTGCATGTAATTGGAAATAAGCTTTCTGGCTTGGATTCCAGCAGATAATTTTTCCCAAGAGACTTTTAAAAGTCCATTACACTTACAGTACCTAAGGTTTGCAGGAGACTTCCAACAGCCCATTCTAGTAACTAAGTTTCCCAGGAGACTTAACATTTGATTGATCCTGCAAAGCTACAAACTGCCATTTTGGTGCTGGCAGAAGTTGCTGTACACCATCCTTTGGACTGGGACATAATTCTGCCTGACCCATCTATTTATGTTGTGGATGTTAAAGTTCCCACGTTATATTGAAAATAATAGGCCATTGGGTGTGTGTATACTGGCCAAGTTTTCTGCCCACAAATGTTAAGTGGATGAACATGTTACATTAAATTCATTGTCAGAATAAGGTTCACATGAGGATACTTTGAACACTGGGGTAATTTTGAAAGTTAAAAAAACAGTTTTATCACCCATAATCCCTCAAAAATGTTTTTGTGTGTTTTTAAGATTAAGGTGGTGCAATACTTGTCAAAATTCACATTCCCATTAATCCCGCAGTGAATTTCAAATTGGCCACCAGCACTTGCTGCATTTGCATTCATTAGCAAACTTCCAGTCGTCGGGTAGGTGTAGTTCCATCAGGTGTCTAAACATATCCAAAGTATAGGTTGTAGACAGTGCTACGTTTTAGGTTGTAGACAGCAACCACCCAGGTGAGTACTACCGTTCTGACTTGGGAGCATTAAAGTGGTGGCCAGAACCATCCATCTTACAAACCTCATGTCAGGATTGCTGGTCTAACTTTCTGTCTCACTCAAACTATACCTACCTAGCTTTGATCTCTCTTTCTCGCAAACAAACACCATTCACTTTTCATCATGCACTTTTCATCATACACTTTTCATCATGCACTTTTCATCATACACTTTTCGTCATACACTTTTCGTCATACACTTTTCATCATACACTTTTCGTCATACACTTTTCATCATGCACTTTTCATCATACACTTTTCGTCATACACTTTTCATCATACACTTTTCATCATACACTTTTCATCACACACTTTTCATCATACACTTTTCGTCATACACTTTTCATCATACACTTTTCGTCATACACTTTTCGTCATACACTTTTCGTCATACACTTTTCGTCATGCACTTTTCGTCATACACTTTTCGTCATACACTTTTCATCATACACTTTTCATCATACACTTTTCATCATACACTTTTCATCACACACTTTTCATCATACACTTTTCATCATACACTTTTCGTCATACACTTTTCGTCATACACTTTTCGTCATACAGTTTTCGTTATACACTTTTCGTCATACACTTTTCATCATACACTTTTCATCATACACTTTTCATCACACACTTTTCATCACACACTTTTCATCATACACTTTTCGTCATACACTTTTCGCCATACACTTTTCGTCATACACTTTTCGTCATACACTTTTCATCATGCACTTTTCATCATGCATTTTTCATCATACACTTTTCATCATACACTTTTTATCATACACTTTTCATCATACACTTTTCGTCATACACATTTCGTCATACACTTTTCGTCATACACTTTTCATCATACACTTTTCATCATACACTTTTCATCACACTTTTCATCATACACTTTTCGTCATACACTTTTCGTCATACACTTTTCATCATGCACTTTTCGTCATACACTTTTCATCATACACTTTTCGTCATACACTTTTCGTCATACACTTTTCGTCATACACTTTTTATCATACACTTTTCATCATACACTTTTCATCATACACTTTTCGTCATACACTTTTCATCATACACTTTTCGTCATACACTTTTTATCATACACTTCTCATCGTGCACTTGTCATCATACACTTTTCGTCATACACTTTTCGTCATGCACTTTTCGTCATGCACTTTTCGTCATACACTTTTCGTCATACACTTTTCGTCATACACTTTTTATCATACACTTTTCATCATACACTTTTCGTCATACACTTTTCATCATGCACTTTTCGTCATACACTTTTCATCATACACTTTTCGTCATACACTTTTCGTCATACACTTTTCATCATACACTTTTTATCATACACTTTTCATCATACACTTTTCATCGTGCACTTTTCATCATACACTTTTCGTCATACACTTTTCATCATGCACTTTTCGTCATGCACTTTTCATCATACACTTTTCGTCATACACTTTTCGTCATACACTTTTCGTCATACACTTTTCGTCATACACTTTTCGTCATACACTTTTCGTCATACACTTTTCATCATACACTTTTCATCATACACTTTTTATCATACACTTTTCATCATACACTTTTCATCACACACTTTTCAGCATACACTTTTCGTCATACACTTTTCGTCATACACTTTTCGTCATACACTTTTCGTCATACACTTTTCGTCATACAGTTTTCGTCAAACACTTTTCATCATAGGGAGATCTCGCGAGATCTTGGAGACGGCGGCAGGGATTTTCGAAGCTCCACACGGTCTCCACGTTTTTCGAAGTTGTCTGTTCACAATTGTATTTTGTCGAAACTGTATTTATCTTTCGGTGCGTGAAGTTATTGTGTGCAACTTTGGTTGTTTCTCGGTGTTTATCTTTCATAAATTGATCGTCTGTTTGCCGTGTCGCGACAAGGCCTTTGCCGCGTCGCGAACGATTTGAAATCGAAGTTAAGTGATTGTTCCCATTTGTATTTTCGTTAAAACTGTATTTATTTATGGTGTTGTACGTATATTGTGTCCCGACGAAGATTTTTCCATGCAAATCTTTCATACCTGTATTGAAAATCGTGTTAATTCGTGTCGTGTCTTGAGGCCTTGTACAGTGTGCACTGTACAACCTTGAGGCTTTGTTTTTCTCAGCGGTCCGTCGTTTGTGATCCAATAACTTTCGTTCTCTGTATTCCCAGTCTTTTCACCCATAGCCTACTTCCTTGTGTAAATCTCAACTCAAAAAAAAAAAAAAAAAACATTTCCTTCTCTGTTCTCATTCGTTTATTCATTCTTATTCGTTCGTTCGTTCTTCGACCACGTGTTTCTCCCCCATTTCCCCAGATAGTTTTCACTCATTAACCTTCAATGTTTACACTTTCCCCTCAAGTTATGTATTCCGTCATATTTTATAACACCTTTTTCTTCTTCTTCTTTAAAAGGCTGCTTTCGACTTGCTCACCAAATCAATTCATCCCAAAAAAAATATCCATCTCCTATAGTACCTTTTTTCTACATTCCCTAAACTCTCCTGCACTCCATCCTCCATCCAGCGTCCTTAAACGTATTTTTAACTCGAAGGTCACAAGAAACTCATTTTGCAATAAATGTTCGTTTCCCATAAATCGTACACTTTCAAAAATCCAATCTCACCCCTCCCCTCCAAATCTTCCCCATAACCCCTCCCCTCCAAATCTTCCCCATCACCCCTCCCCTCCAAATCTTCCCCATCACCCATCCCTTTCAAATCTCCCCCCTTGCCCCCTCCCTCCTAAACTACCCCCTCACCCCTCCCCGCCAAGACGCCCCCTCGCCCCTCCCCTCCTAGACTCCTGCCTCACCCCTCCCCTCCAAATCTCCCCCATATCCCATCCCTTTCAAATCCCTCCCCTTGTCCCTTCCCTCCCAAACTCCCCCCTCACCCCTCCCCTTCAAATCTCCCCACCCTCATTGCTTCTCAATTTCCCCCCTCTCACTCCCCCTCCTCAAAGCGTCCTCCCCGCTTCTTCCTCCTTCAAACTCTCACCTCCATCTCCCCCAACCTTCTGCCTCGCTCTTCCCCCTCCTCAAATAACACCTCATTGTGGCTCACCCAATCACCATCAAACCTTTTGTCCGCCCCATCCTTCCCTTTCTCCGAGCTATTCTGAAATCTCTGACACACCTTCAACAGCTCTCCCTACCTCTTCCACCTCTTCCACATCTTACCCTACCCCTCCTCCCCCCTGTTCTGTATCTGATGCTCCCCCTTCCTCTTCATTAACGGTTTGGACCTCAAACATCCGGGGCCTTCGTTCAAACTTAACTGATCTCTCCATACAGGTTGCTTCTGTCAAACCAGACGTGATCTGCTTAACAGAAACTTTCCTCCTTTATGATGTCTCTGATTCCATAGTATCTCTCCCGGGCTACTCCCTCCTCCGGTATGATAGACGTGAGCCTCGTCCTGGAGGCGGGGTTGCTATCTTTATCAAAAACTCTCTTCCTCACTCGCCCTACACTGCACTCTCTCCACCTCACCCCCAGGAATACCTCTGGCTACGGCTTCCCCTTCGCTCCCACCTCTTGTTCATATGTGTGTTGTACCGTCCACCAAACAGTGATGACTCCATCTACATCTCGCTGTCTGATGATATGGACCAACTTCTATCTACTCATCCCAACTCTCTCTTCCTCATATGTGGTGATTTCAACTGTCATCATGCCAGTTGGCTGGGTGTGGGTACCTCTCTCACCAGCCATGGCTCCTCAGCAAAGGACTTCTGCGACTCACTGGGACTGACACAATCTGTCAATTTCCCGACCCGGATCTCAGTCAACGGAACATCTTCTCTTCTGGACTTGGTTATGACTAACTTCCCTGAAAATGTCTGCTGCTCTTCTTCTGCTCCGATCGGATCATCTGATCATGTCCTTGTTAAAGTGGACATCTCTCTGACCATCCTCAGGGAGCCTGCTCAGCGTCGACGAGTCTGGCATTTCACTCAGGCCAACTGGCACGGTCTTCAAGCAGCCATCAATCATCTGGACTAGTCTCCCATCTCTACCACCTCTGACATCAACTCATCCTGGGAATTCTTCCAAAGTAAATTGCTCTCTCTCATGCACAGATTTATCCCATCTCGTCTTCAGTTGTCATACCCTTCCTCCCGTCCATGGTACACGGAATCTTGTGGTGAGGCTGTTGCCCAGAAACAACTTGCCTTCGTCTCCTGGAAAGCAAATCCAACGGAAGGAAATCTCATTTCCTTTCACAAAGCCCGAAACAAGTGTGTGTCCACCCTCAGGAGAGCCAGGAAACAATATCTCTCCATTCTCAAGACCGAACTCTCTTATCTGTCTCCCTCTTCCAAATCCTGGTGGCGTCTGGTCAAATCCGTTTCTGGTGTTTGTTCCCCCTCCATCCCCTCCCTTACCTCAAACGGCTACACAGCTGACTCCGCACGTGAAAAAGCTGAATGCCTCAACTCTGTGTTTGCCTCTAAATCTTGTGTCCCAAACCCATCCCTCTCTGTACCCACCATACCCAGTCGTACCCTGCTGCTCCTGGACTCCGTGTCCTTTCCTCCTGACAAGGTGGAAAAGTTTCTGTCAACCCTCGACTCTGATTCTGCAACTGGACCCGACGGCATCAGCCCACGGGTCCTAAAATCCTGCTCTGCTGCTCTATCTCACCCTCTCTCTGTTCTCTTCACCCTCTCTTTTGCTCAAGGTCAACTGCCATCTGCTTGGAAATCAGCCAACATCACCGCTTTGCACATAAAAGGTGCAAAAACAGATCCTAGCAACTACAGACCAATCAGCCTTCTCCCAATTATCAGCAAAGTCATGGAATCCATCATTGCTTCGGATATGAAATCTTTCCTCTTCTCCAATGGCTTGATCTCTGATCATCAATTTGGTTTCAGACCAGGTCACTCTACTCTGGACATGCTGCTTCTGCTGTCTCAACAATGGATGGAGGTCCTCAATGCCAAACAGGAAATTAGAGCTGTCTCCCTCGACATATCACGTGCCTTCGACACGGTCTGGCACCCCGCTCTGCTCACCAAACTCTCCTCCTTTGGTATCCATGGAAATCTCCACGCATGGCTGGTGGACTTCCTCTCTAGTCGTCGTCAATGTGTGGCCCTGAATGGGTTTCTCTCATCTCCTCTTCCTGTTCAGGCTGGAGTTCCCCAGGCAGTGTTCTGGGCCCCGTGCTTTTTCTGGTCTTCATCAATGATCTCTCTGACTCTCTCGAAAATCCTCTCTATCTCTTTGCTGATGACTCCACTCTCTGCCGCTCCATTCCTCTTCCCTCAGATCGGCAGTCTGCTGCCTCCTCACTCTCTGACGACCTGGACAAAATCACAGACTGGTCAAACAAGTGGAACATGTCTTTCAATCCTGACAAATCTCACACTCTTACTATGTCTCTCCGAAAAGATCGACTGGACAACCCTCCCATCTACTTTCTCAACAATCCTCTCCAAGAAGTTCTGTCACTCAAGATTTTGGGTCTCACTATCTGCCATGATCTTTTTTTTTTTTTTTTCTTTTTTTTTTCTTTTTTTTTTTTTGTATACAATATCGAGGCTCGTGAAAGAGCGAACATTAATCACACAGAAAGACAAACCGACACATAAAACATATAACATAGGGAGCGGTAGACAAGATGGGGAGAGAGGGGGAAGGACACAAACACAACATTTGAGAGCAGGGACCGAGAAACATGGAGACATCGAGAGATCTGAGAGAGGGCGAGGGCTTTGGGGGGGGGGGGGGGCGTGGGAAGGGGGCAGTGGGAGAGGTATAAAACATATGGACACTGCCAGGACTTCCAGGAAAGAAGTTGGAATTTCAAACAAGGTGGATCTGGGGTGAATTAGCGGGGGTAGAAAAGATCAAGGTTTTGGATGGGGGAAGATAAGAGATGGTGGTGAACAGCTGTTTTAAAGACCTGGAGGGAGGAGTGGGATTGAAGGGAGTGAGGGAGTTTGTTCCAGAGGCGGGAGAAAAGAGGAATGAAAGAGTGAAGGTGAGCGGAGAGCCGAGATTTCGGCAGTTTAACCATCAGAGGGTTGCTGGCAGATCTTGTGCGACCTGTAGGAATATTTGGGGGACAGAGCACAGAGAGAGCTGGGGGTGCAAGGCCGGAGAGGAGTCGGTAGAAGACAGAAAGACCACCTACCTGCCTGCGGTGAGTGAGTGAAAGGCCCTCAGAGATAGCTTCATCGCGGGAGATTCCAATAATTCTGAAAGCTTTGGTTTCAACAGCGTGAAGCCGAGCTAGGTGTGAGGCAGGAGCACCGGCCCATAGGGGAGAACAGTATTCCATTGAGCTGCGGATGAAAGCCTTGTATGTGGTGAGGAGCTCAGGTGTGCCGAGGAAGGACTTCGCACGACGGAGGATGCCCAGTCGGCGACTGGCTTTGGAGGCCAGCTTGGAAATGTGGTTTTCCCAAGAAAGATCATGGCAGATAGTGAGACCCAAAATCTTGAGCGACAGAACTTCTTGGAGAGGATTGTTGAGAAAGTAGATGGGAGGGTTGTCCAGTCGATCTTTTCGGAGAGACATAGTAAGAGTGTGAGATTTGTCAGGATTGAAAGACATGTTCCACTTGTTTGACCAGTCTGTGATTTTGTCCAGGTCTTCTGAGAGTGAGGAGGCAGCAGACTGCCGATCTGAGGGAAGAGGAATGGAGCGGCAGAGAGTGGAGTCATCAGCAAAGAGATAGAGAGGATTTTCGAGAGAGTCAGAGAGATCATTGATGAAGACCAGAAAAAGCACGGGGCCCAGAACACTGCCTTGGGGAACTCCAGCCTGAACAGGAAGAGGAGATGAGAGAAACCCATTCAGGGCCACACGTTGACGACGACTAGAGAGGAAGTCCGCCAGCCATGCGTGGAGATTTCCATGGATACCAAAGGAGGAGAGTTTGGTGAGCAGAGCGGGGTGCCAGACCGTGTCGAAGGCACGTGATATGTCGAGGGAGACAGCTCTAATTTCCTGTTTGGCATTGAGGACCTCCATCCATTGTTGAGACAGCAGAAGCAGCATGTCCAGAGTAGAGTGACCTGGTCTGAAACCAAATTGATGATCAGAGATCAAGCCATTGGAGAAGAGGAAAGATTTCATATCAGAAGCAATGATTTCGTCATACACTTTCTTGGGAAAACCACATTTCCAAGCTGGCCTCCAAAGCCAGTCGCCGACTGGGCATCCTCCGTCGTGCGAAGTCCTTCCTCGGCACACCTGAGCTCCTCACCACATACAAGGCTTTCATCCGCAGCTCAATGGAATACTGTTCTCCCCTATGGGCCGGTGCTCCTGCCTCACACCTAGCTCGGCTTCACGCTGTTGAAACCAAAGCTTTCAGAATTATTGGAATCTCCCACGATGAAGCTATCTCTGAGGGCCTTTCACTCACTCACCGCAGGCAGGTAGGTGGTCTTTCTGTCTTCTACCGACTCCTCTCCGGCCTTGCACCCCCAGCTCTCTCTGTGCTCTGTCCCCCAAATATTCCTACAGGTCGCACAAGATCTGCCAGCAACCCTCTGATGGTTAAACTGCCGAAATCTCGGCTCTCTGCTCACCTTCACTCTTTCATTCCTCTTTTCTCCCGCCTCTGGAACAAACTCCCTCACTCCCTTCAATCCCACTCCACCCTCCAGGTCTTTAAAACAGCTGTTCACCACCATCTCTTATCTTCCCCCATCCAAAACCTTGATCTTTTCTACCCCCGCTAATTCACCCCAGATCCTCCTTGTTTGAAATTCCAACTTCTTTCCTGGAAGTCCTGGCAGTGTCCATATGTTTTATACCTCTCCCACCGCCCCCTTCCCACGCCCCCCCCCCCCCAAAGCCCTCGCCCTCTCTCAGATCTCTCGATGTCTCCATGTCTCTCGGTCCCTGCTCTCAAATGTTGTGTTTGTGTCCTTCCCCCTCTCTCCCCATCTTGTCTACCGCTCCCTATGTTATATGTTTTATGTGTCGGTTTGTCTTTCTGTGTGATTAATGTTCGCTCTTTCACGAGCCTCGATCTTGTATACAAAAAAAAAAAAAAAAAAAAATACACTTTTCATCACACACTTTTCATCACACACTTTTCATCATACACTTTTCGTCATACACTTTTCGTCATACACTTTTCATCATACACTTTTCGTCATACACTTTTCATCATGCACTTTTCCTCATACACTTTTCGTCATACACTTTTCGTCATACACTTTTCGTCATACAGTTTTCGTCATACAGTTTTCGTCATACACTTTTCATCACACACTTTTCATCACACACATTTCATCACACACTTTTCATCATACACTTTTCGTCATACACTTTTCGTCATACACTTTTCGTCATACACTTTTCATCATGCACTTTTCATCATACACTTTTCATCATACACTTTTCATCATGCAATTTTTATCATACACTTTTCATCATACACTTTTCGTCATACACTTTTCGTCATACACTTTTCATCATACACTTTTCGTCATACACTTTTCATCATGCACTTTTCATCATACACTTTTCGTCATACACTTTTCATCATACACTTTTCATCATACACTTTTCATCACACACTTTTCATCATACACTTTTCGTCATACACTTTTCATCATACACTTTTCGTCATACACTTTTCGTCATACACTTTTCGTCATACACTTTTCGTCATGCACTTTTCGTCATACACTTTTCGTCATACACTTTTCATCATACACTTTTCATCATACACTTTTCATCATACACTTTTCATCACACACTTTTCATCATACACTTTTCATCATACACTTTTCGTCATACACTTTTCGTCATACACTTTTCGTCATACAGTTTTCGTTATACACTTTTCGTCATACACTTTTCATCATACACTTTTCATCATACACTTTTCATCACACACTTTTCATCACACACTTTTCATCATACACTTTTCGTCATACACTTTTCGCCATACACTTTTCGTCATACACTTTTCGTCATACACTTTTCATCATGCACTTTTCATCATGCATTTTTCATCATACACTTTTCATCATACACTTTTTATCATACACTTTTCATCATACACTTTTCGTCATACACATTTCGTCATACACTTTTCGTCATACACTTTTCATCATACACTTTTCATCATACACTTTTCATCACACTTTTCATCATGCACTTTTCGTCATACACTTTTCGTCATGCACTTTTCGTCATACACTTTAAATCATACACTTTTCATCATACACTTTTCATCATACACTTTTTATCATACACTTTTCATCATACACTTTTCATCATACACTTTTCATCACACACTTTTCATCATACACTTTTCATCATACACTTTTCGTCATACACTTTTCGTCATACAGTTTTCGTCATACACTTTTCATCATACACTTTTCATCATACACATTTCGTCATACACTTTTCGTCATACACTTTTCGTCATACACTTTTCGTCATACACTTTTCGTCATACACTTTTCGTCATACACTTTTCGTCATACAGTTTTCGTCATACACTTTTCATCACACACTTTTCATCATACACTTTTCGTCATACACATTTCGTCATACACTTTTCGTCATACACTTTTCATCATACACTTTTCATCATGCACATTTCATCATACACATTTCATCATACACATTTCATCATACACATTTCACATGCACTTTTCATCATACGCATTTCATCATACACTTTTCATCATACACTTTTCATCATACACATTTCATCATACACATTTCACATGCACTTTTCATCATACACATTTCATCATACACATTTCATCATACACTTTTCATCATACACTTTTCAGCATACACTTTTCATCATACACATTTCATCATACACTTTTCATCATACACATTTCATCATACACATTTCATCATACACATTTCATCATACACATTTCACATGCACTTTTCATCATACACATTTCATCATACACTTTTCATCATACACATTTCACATGCACTTTTCATCATACACTTTTCATCATACACTTTTCATCATACACTTTTCATCATACACATTTCATCATACACATTTCATCATACACATTTCACATGCACTTTTCATCATACGCATTTCATCATGCACTTTTCATCATACACTTTTCATCATACACTTTTCATCATACACATTTCATCATACACATTTCATCATACACATTTCATCATACACATTTCACATGCACTTTTCTTCATACACATTTCATCATACACATTTCACATGCACTTTTCATCATACACATTTCATCATGCACTTTTCTTCATACACTTTTCATCATACACTTTTCATCATGCACATTTCATCATACACATTTCATCATACACATTTCATCATACACATTTCACATGCACTTTTCATCATACGCATTTCATCATACACTTTTCATCATATACTTTTCATCATACACTTTTCATCATAAACATTTCATCATACACATTTCATCATACACATTTCATCATACACATTTCACATGCACTTTTCATCATACACATTTCATCATACACATTTCATCATACACATTTCACATGCAGTTTTCATCATACACATTTCATCATGCACTTTTCTTCATACACTTTTCATCATACACTTTTCATCATACACTTTTCATCATACACTTTTCATCATACACATTTCATCATACACATTTCATCATACACATTTCATCATACACATTTCATCATACACATTTAATCATACACATTTCATCATACACATTTCACATGCAGTTTTCATCATACACATTTCATCATGCACTTTTCTTCATACACTTTTCATCATACACTTTTCATCATACACTTTTCATCATACACATTTCATCATACACATTTCATCATACACATTTCATCATACACATTTCATCATACACATTTCACATGCAGTTTTCATCATACACATTTCATCATGCACTTTTCTTCATACACTTTTCATCATACACTTTTCATCATACACATTTCATCATACAGATTTCATCATACACATTTCATCATACACATTTCATCACACACATTTCATCATACACATTTCACATGCACTTTTCATCATACACATTTCATCATGCACTTTTCTTCATACACTTTTCAGCATACACATTTCATCATACACATTTCATCATACACATTTCACATGCACTTTTCATCATACGCATTTCATCATACACTTTTCATCATACACTTTTCATCATACACATTTCATCATACACATTTCATCATACACATTTCATCATGCACTTTTCTTCATACACTTTTCAGCATACACTTTTCAGCATACACTTTTCAGCATACACTTTTCTTCATACACTTTTCAGCATACACTTTTCTTCATACACATTACTTCTCTTTTATTTAAGGCCTGGCCTCGATGAGGACTATATAGTCCATGCCTGGAGCCTTCAACATAGAAAATAGAGAAATATATCTGTGCAGTTGTGCACTCGTATGATCTTAGCTACCACTTCATCACATGCTGGCATTGTAATTTGAACATCGTTGACACGAATTTCATGGAATTTTGGGGTAACTTTGAAGTGTTCGTTGTGATTTCTCTCCGGTACTTCTCAACCTGGGAAGCAGCGTAGTGAAAAAGAGGCCATGACAGACACCGATTATGATGACGGAACTGAGAGCAATGTTTATGGGAAAGAATTTGATTACAGTGATGACACTGATAACACTGGATTGAAGATTCTGATGAGACAGGGAATTAATGATGCTGACGAGACTGATAGTAATTTCAAGGCTCCACATTACTGGACAGTCGACCTGGAATAATTCAGGTCAAGGAGAACTGCAAAGTATTATGTAGCTAAACTTGCTTCCTCAGATCCAGATTCCGACAACCATGTTGATCTTCCTCCGGTGCTCCAGAAAAGTCCCATTCAGATTCCTGAGGCCTGCTGCACAAAGATCAACTGCATAAAGTTTTGAGCGACCTAAGAGAAGAAAGAAGAAAAGGATATTTGTTCTGAGAAAGTGAGTTGCGGCACACTTAGTCTTCAGTAAGAATGGTAACTTTGACAAACATGTGGATTGCCTGCACAGATTTAGGTCATGGTATTACAAGGTCCAGCTAGGTTCCCAATGTTAGTTTAGAAACCACATTATCACCTTCGGCTTTGCCAGAAATTTGAATGAAAGGCAAAAAGTGTTCAAAGTTCCCCCCCGCCCCCCGACTTGATGAAGGTAGGTCAGTTGATAAGCTTGTGGTGTAGATTCTTCTTTGTTCATACGCAACGCGAGGAATCATTGGCTGAGAGCCCTGCTGTGTCGCTAAAGCAATACCCTCAGGTATTTGGGATTTGTTCAGGGTCCCAGCGATAGCTCACCTGCTCGAAGGACCCCACCGGATCGTAAACATCCACCAACGGTTAAACTTAAACAAACGATTTCAGTCAGGTCAGTCTTTGGGACTGCCACTTGTAGGTTTTGCCAGTTTTTCCTCTTCTCTGGATCACCCTCTTCACATTCAGTGCCTCTCATCCTTGTTTATGGCGAAATTCAATAAAGATGAAAAACAAATGCTGGCAGACTGGACACATTTGGCGTTCATCTGAGGGATGGCACACACATTATGAATCAACCTGCCTGTGAAACATTGGAATGCCGGTTGGGTGGCTGTGTCAGGATTCGAACCCAGGCCAGGCAGCTTGGTAGGTGAGGGTGCATCCCTCCAGGGCCTAGGCCATCTTGCCAGCCCATGGTGTAGATAAAGCACAAAAATAATGGACAAGAATGCCCTTTTCATTGTACTGTATATTCTCGTAAAGTGACAGCAGATGGCGCCAAATCCTTTTAAAAGGATGAAAAATGGGGCAACAAAGACTCCGTGAGCTCCAGGTCTGTATAACGAGATTTGGGGAAAGTCTTTCTTTGACATGGATCTCACTTCATTGAGTCCTGTAAAATTGTTTGATCAGATTATCTTTTCCTTTGTGCGTTTTTATTTTATTGTATACTGGCAGGTATACCCGACATTGCTTGGGGCGGGGGGGGGGGGGGGTAACCAACATTGTGACGATGTTTTCACTGAGAAGGGGTGGGGAAGCAGAGCTGACGGGCTTGTGGAAAGGGGGGAGCTGCCAGAGTGGGGGAGAGGGTAGGGGAAAACTGAGAAGGGTGCAGGAAAACACTGCGGTGGGGGTAAGACAGGCAGTGGGCCAGGCGGGCAGGAGAGCTCGGTGGAGTGAGAATGGGCATCGGGGAAAAAATAAAAAATATCTTGATTATGGGCAGGATGGGGACAGGAGAACCGCAGTGTGGGGTGGGCGATGGGATGGCCGGTGAGGTGGGGACAGCAGAGCTGGTGGGGCAAGGGCGGGAAAGATTGGAGGGACTGAGATGGGGGTGCAGGATAACCGCCAGGACAGGGGTAGGAGGGAGAATGAAAAAGGGGCAGGAGAACCACCTGGGTGAGGGGGAAGAGCCAGCAGGGCATGTGGGGCAGGATAAATCAGGGGCTAAGAAGGAGTACCCTTAAGGGTATTTGGGGTCTTCAGGGTCCTTCGTGGTTTTAAGGGTTTTTATCTCTTAAGTATGGAAAAAGTTTTCTCTCAAGCATGTGAGTTAATCTGTAAAACATGTAAAAAAAAAAAAAGTTAACTAGAACGACCTCCGCCAGGCTGAAGTTTATGTTTTGTATCCACTGATAGGCTGGATCTGGATTCGGACCTGAACCAAAATCTAATCGGCTTGTTCTTGTCACCTAAACAACTCATCCATCAAGTTTAGTCATAACTCATCCATAACTTTTTAAAATGTTATATAATCGCTTTTCGCCCGATCTCCCAATGGTGAAGAATCACTTAAAAAATAAATAATTCTTGTATCCGAATCCATATTCAGATCTTCACCAAAATTGAATCGATTCGTCCTTGGCAGACACCCAACCGGTCCACCAAGTTTCGTCCAAATCCGTCCACAACCTTTTGAGATATCCTGCTACGTATCGTTTTTGGCCCTATCACTCAATGGTGAAGAATTACTTAAATAATTATATTAGCCTAATCCGGATCTTCACCAAAATCTTATCATTTCGTCCTTATCACATACACTACCTCTCTGCCAAATTTTGTTTGAATCCGTCCATAACCTTTTGAAATATCTTGTTCACAGACAGACAAATAGACAAACAAACAGACAGGGGTGAAAACATAATCTCCATCCACCGTTGGTGGCCTGTCTTGAGTGTCTGGGTGTCTTTGGGGTCTTTAAAGGCTGAGGTGGTGGATGCAAATACCCTTAGGCCAATCCCCGGGTCGGACTTTATCTGTGTGCCAAATTTGGTATTTGACGGCTCAGCGGTTTTTGCAAAAAATGCAAACAGACAGGCAGACATCCGATGAATTTTATTTATTCAATACATAATACAGAATATTAGTTAGAATGGATTTTTCCATCCAAACTATTCTTGTTTTCTACTTATCCATTTGGAATGATAACATGGTCCTCTGTGGTGGATGACGTCACATGTTTTTCACAGCCAAAAAACCACAAAGGCGAGAGTGCAGGCTGTCTTCCCCGAAATGTGATGGGAAATTCAATAAAATGCATTAACTGCTTGATAAAATGGACATTTTATATTCGAGCAAAAAGTGAACAATTTGATCATGATTCTTATCTTAGTATAATTCACCAAATGTCCATCCGTCTGTCTATCTGTCCGTTCGAAGGTACCGCAAAAACTGCTGAACCGATCGCAACGATATTTTGGGTGGATAATCCTGGGATCTCCAGGAGTAAAATAGGCTATTTAGTTTTCCCAATTTCAGCTTTGGTCTCCAGCATTCTCAGGTTTGAAATCCCGCATAACATTCGCGTTCGCATAACGTTAATTGTGACGATGTTTTCATTGTGACGATGTTGTTTTCCCGGGTGCCGCACAAACGGCTGCACCGATCGCTGCACGGACTCGGTGACCTCGCTGCACGGACTCAATCGGACTCGGTGACCTCTGACAAAGACCTTTTATAAGGACACGGGTTGAATCCCTGCTTGAGAGAATTCCATTCCCCTCCCCGCCATCACGGCCGTTTCTCCAACTCACAATCCCACGATATGCGGAAAGGACGACCCAAAACCAATTATCTTATTTTCGATTCGTATATAAACATCATTAAAAGTAAATAAGGACCTCGGCGAAAGTTCAAACGTAGGACAGTTTATATAGGACACGGGTAGTTTATAAGGACACGGATATCCACGGATAGTTTCTAAGGACACGGGTTGAATCTCTACATGAGAGAATTCCACATAGCTATTTGGGCGGTGTATACACTAACAGATCACTGTCTCCATCGATCTTGCCAAGGCCGTAACGCCTATTGGCTCAAAATCCTTTTAACTGTTGATTTGGCAGTTTTTACAATGAAGGAAACATTAACAATGTTGTTAAAAGTTTATTTTATGATTAATTTGTGATTGGAGTTTTGTTGTTTGGAAGGAAAAAAGAGATATCGAGTTCAAGTGAATTGACGACATGCTGTAATGGTTTCTATTTTCTGAACGTGAACTTCGCGGATTGCCATATGCAGATTCGCCATGGACCCACAATCGATGTTTCTATGTGTGAACGTACCCGGTTGTTTGCGAACGGGTACGTTTTTCATGGAAGTCATTCACGAACTTGCTGTCCATGTCTGATGTGTGACTGAAGGTGCTACAGGAATGTGGAATTTATTGGTTTCATGCTTTAGCATTCGCCGTATCTGCATTGCCTGTTTGCTTCTGGCCTCCCACCCGTGCTTAGCATGGGTATCTCACTAGTTTAGTTAATTGTTAGCTTTTGAAAATGAGTAGTTTCACTTAAAGCTTTCTTAATCAACTCATAACAACGATTAAGAACGACTACAAATGAAGTTCAAAGCAAAGAAATTTGTTGTTTAATAATTGGGAGTAAGTGAATCGTGATTCTAGGCATGCATATGCTATAACTTGTGTGGAGTGCTTCTCAATTTGCTTCATCCCTCATGCACAGCTCAGGTTATCCAGCCTGCTGTGATTGCGTCATAATGTAGGACATGTGCTGCACTGCTCTACCTTGTAATTTAAATTGCACTAAAAAGCTGAACTGAACTTATTATGGTAGAAGTTGATACAGTATTGGCTTCTGGTACCAGTGATGAGGCCAAGCAGTTGTTCAACTATTGATAATGACTGGTATTTGGAATTGTGGCAGTACGGTCGGCCAATTCCATGATTTATAGTTCAGCTAAACAAGTCCAACACTCTCCCAAGGAACGTGTGGGTGGAAAGGAATTGTCGCTTCCAAAGAGACTTTTAACAATGACAGCTGAGCACCAATGGGCAATTTGTGTGTAGACTGGTCGATAAACGTGTTCGAATCAGCAAACGGTTGGAACATCAGTGCTGTATACTGGACCATGCACACCGGACAACACACGGAGTACAATTGCACTGAATGTAATCCGGTGATCGGCACAAAACCTGAAGGCCGAGTCCAGTATTGTCGATAGCAGCCATGCATGTAACTTGTTTCCCCGGTCTGAATTGGGGTTGGAGTTTCAATTGACTTCAAATGATGAGGTTCAAATTCATGCAGTACTGGAACATTATTACCTTGGGTGTATGGACATCAATATGGATACGTTTGTGCTCCATCTATAGATTCACCAGTGATGCAGGAATCATTTCAGAAAAGCCTTTACGATTTCTCTTGACCCATGGGAAAGTGTTTCATGTGGACAGGAAGCCACTTGTCGCACCTGCCCTGTCTGCTCAACATAATTGGAATATCCACTTCTCACGTTTTACCAACTGAATGTCTTTGCGACCAATGGGGTTTGGAAGATGGTTGAATACAGCAGAGTATTTTTGGATAAGAGGCTTTCCGGACAACTTTCAGAAGTTTCATCACAATATGCAGCTGCACAAGAGTTGCCCTCTTACTAAGTTGCACAGTTGCCTGTGCTTGTTGCCTTGTGGAGTGAGGTAAGGCCCCCATACTTATGCACATCGGTTTTATGCATAATGTAGACATTATAGGGGAAATCTACTCTCCACCATGGTTCCTGCGTGTGCAGGAACCCTACCAATGATAACTTTTTGGTTTTGGTCCCCAAAAAGCATGATTGATTTGCAAGCTGCCTGTCTGTACACAGCCATTGTGATGCAGATTTTATTTTGCACACTTCAACAGCAAAAGTGGGTTGGGTGGACCCCGACCCCTTTGAAAGGTTTGGCATATATATATATATATATATATATATATATATATATATATATATATATATACAGTCACGTGAAAAAGTAAGTGCACCCCATGTAAAGTTTTGACTTTTTCAACATATTTCAACATACAGCTATTTGATCTTTATTTCAACAATATTGATAGATAAAGGTGATATAATATAAAAAATATCATGAAACATTTACATATTGTCGTCCATTGTATAATTTAAATAAACATAAATGCAAATTTCGCATGTGGAAAAAGTAAGTACACCCTTGGCTCTAATAGGTGGTATTGCCCCCTTTGGCAGAAACAACCTCAAGTAGGCGTTTCTTATAACTGTCTACACCTGTCTCTGACATCGACTGGGAGAAATTTTTGCCCACTCCTCCATGCAGAATTCTTTAAGCTGTGCGATGTTTGAGGGGTTTCTTGCATGCAAAGCTCGTCTCAAATCCCCCCACAACATCCCGATGGGATTTAGATCTGGGCTTTGACTTGGCCATTCCAGAACCCTCCATTGCTATCTGTTTCAGCCATTCCTTGGTGGATTTACTGGTAAGTTTAGGGTCATTGTCATGTTGCAAGGTCCACCTTCGGTTGAGCTTCAAGTTTCCGACAGATGGCCTCACATTATCCTCAAGCACCCTCTGGTACAATGAAGAATTCACAGTGGATTCTATGATGGTGAGCTGCCCAGGCCCTGATGCAGCAAAGCTGCCCCAAACCATAATATTTCCACCACCATGCTTTACAGTTGGTATCAGGTTCTTGTGGTCAAATGCTGTCTTTGGTTTTCGTCAAACACGTCTTCTGGTACCGTGGCCAAATTGCTCTACCTTTGACTCATCTGTCCAGAGCACATTGTTCCAGAAGTGCTGGTCTTTGCCGAGGTGTTCATTGGCAAACTTTAGTCTTGTCCTGATGTTCTTTCTGGACAGCAAAGGTTTCCTCCTGGCACACCTCCCATGTCGATCAAATTTGTGCAGCCTCTTTCTAATGGTAGACTCGTGCACTTTGACATCAACAGTGGCAAGAGCTCCATGTAGGTCCCGTGATGACATTCTGGGGTTCTTAGAGACTTCTTTCAGCATCTTGCGGTCTGCTCTCGGGCTGGACTTGCTGGGGCGGCCTGGCCTGAACAAGTTGGCAGTTGTTTGGAATCTTCTCCACTTGTAGATGATCTTCCAGACAGTCGAATGATTGATTTCAAATTGTTTGGAGATCTTTTTAAATCCCTTCCCAGACTCGTAGGCATCTATAACCTTCTTTCTGAAGGCCTCAGAGAGCTCTTTTGATCTAGGCATGGTGACGCCGCACACTTCAACAACAACGAACAAACCAAACTAAATGTCTGACGTTTAAATAAGACAGGTTCCTCCAAGATCCTCTCTAACGATGTTCAAATCATTTGCACCTGAGCTGGTGCACCTGATTCTAATTTTAGGTATTTGAAGTAGTGATAAATGTAGGGGTGTACTTAGTTTTTCCACATGCGAAATTTGCATTTATGTTTATTTAAATTATACAATGGACTACAAAATGTAAATGTTTCATGATATTTGTTATATTGTATCACCTTTATCTATCAATATTGTTGAAATGAAGATCAAATAGCTGTATGTTGAAATATGTTGAAAAAGTCAAAACTTTTCATGGGGTGTACTTACTTTTTCACGTGACTGTATATATACACAAAGAATTAAGTTAAGCACCCCCCCCCCCGTTTTTTTACAACCTCGCACATTACAAGTTTGTTGTCGTCAAAACAGTGTAATATACCCATGATATTGCTATATTTTCTGGAGAAGTGATATTATGGTCACATAAAAACATAACAATCATGCCGTTTTCAATATTTTATTCTGAATAATTTAAGGTGAAATTATTTGGGAATTTTAGGCATATTTTCACCTCAATTTAAGTATGGAGCTATAGGTCCATCACGGACAGTGTGGATGACGTTTATGTTTTCTAACGTACAGTCATTGTTCTGAGAAGACCTCTAGCGATCTTTGCGTCAATAACGTGTGTAGGACCCACGTGATCGGATCACTGACTCAACCCTACGTCTCATAGACCCTGTAAGCCGTCGTATGCGTTGCTGTGGCAGGTTGTTCCATTCCCGATGTAATGCACGTTCCAATTCATCCAGATTGGCTATTGGAGGGACCATCTTCGCAATTTGCGACCGCTAGAGGTCTTCTCAGAACAATGACTGTACGTTAGAAAACATAAACGTCATCCACACTGTCCGTGATGGACCTATAGCTCCATACTTAAATTGAGGTGAAAATATGCCTAAAATTCCCAAATACTTTCACCTTAAATTATTCAGAATAAAATATTGAAAACGGCATGATTGTTATGTTTTTATGTGACCATAATATCACTTCTCCAGAAAATATAGCAATATCATGGGTATATTACACTGTTTTGACGACAACAAACTTGTAATGTGCGAGGTTGTAAAAAAACGGGGGGGGGTGCTTAACTTAATTCTTTGTGTATATATGTATGTGTATATCAGGGGACCTCCTAGGGATCAGAGTGGCTCCCTGGGCAGTCCTCCCAAATCAGCAGATGTGTCAACTACAACTTCAAGAGATGACCCTCAGCCCACTCGGGGCTAGTCATTAAATTTTAACGCCTCAAAAAATCATTTGAAACTAAAGGCCATGTTTATAGTTCTTGGTTCATTACTTACAATTCATTTTAGTCATACCGAAAAAGTGTTTACACAATTTGAATGGCAAGAGAACCCTTAAATCCTGAAAATGAGCACAATCCTGAATAACATGTATCTGATTACTGATATGAAGTCAGAGAGCCAGAGATGGAGCATGTGCCCTTTAAAGCCAATACATGTCAGCAAGTGTTGTTGTTGTATGCATCACTTGAAAAGATTTTCATCAAAATAAACCAGTATTTGAGCACAATGGCAATTCCAGCAGTTTTCTTTCTTATGGACGTACAGTACATCATGCATCGAAGATGCTTGGCACAGCTAAATCCCGTGACGGTTTAAATCCAACAATGATAGGAAATTCGATTTGATTTCTATTTCACATCTATTCCAAGCCATACCTTCATGACAAAGGTGGCTTCTGAAAACCTTAACACAATCCATTCTGCCAGAAGCTGTTCATCCTGAGATATCAGGACAGATTGAAAATTATTAGCTCACAGCAGCAGCCCACCTTATTCAGCAAGAAAGCATTGAGGCATTGCGCAATCGATTTTGCGGAGCGATTATCTGACGCAACACAGAAAATGAAATGCAGGCCCTGTAATGCTTTTGTTGTCCTGTCCCTCTCTTTCTGGGCAGAACTGCCTCTCGTGATTCATGATTTGAACCCTCTGACGACCCCAGCTCGTTTAATGTTGTCTTACCATTGATGTTGCTAAAAGCATATCCTAAGCCCTGTCACAACACACCCAAGGCTCCCTGCTTCAGATCAAAGGTCATGCTGGAAGAGCCCTCATCCTGCTGCCAGAACCGAATGCCATCATCATCTGAGAAATTCGCAATGACTCTGATTGGTAAGTCAGCTTTTGTCATTTGCTCATCTAGTTTATTTGGCTTTCCAATTTGCCAGGTGTGGTGGAAATAATTGAATTTCCAGTGGAAACGCAAATATATTATTTGAGCATGAGATATTACAATTTTTGCATTTCTGGTGCACACGTCAGCATTCATGACCCAGCTCTGAATGATGTTTGTGCGGAAATATTTTTTCATGAATATTCATTTCCTCTAAGTTTTTCTTGTGCACATATTGTACTTGTTATTTAATACTCCTATTTTTCTCCTGAATTTGATTGTCTTCTGTTGTTGTTCAATTGAAAGTTGAAATTTGTAACATGACAAATAAAAGCAAAATAAGAAAAAATGCTAAAGTGGCATTATACTGCATTATACATTATACTGAAGGAGCTGGGGCTCCCACGTCGATCGGAAGAATGGACGCGACAAAAAGCTGGAATTCATCCGAGTTGCTTTAATCAAACCAAACACTCAGGCACTCTGAAAAGCCCGTTTATCGGGCAGCAATATATATACATATTATCCCGGAGCGTTTGCCCAGGAAAGGCGAGAGGGGGCGTGGCCCAGCGTCCTGGCTGCGGCCTGGCAAGTTGAGGGCGAGCCTGCCCGGGCATGCCCGGGCGTCCCGACCGAGGCCTGGCAAGTTGAGCGCGGGCCTGCCCGGGCGTCCTGGACGAGCCCGGCATGGTGATCGCTCCGCGTCCTTGATAGGTGCAAGGCGATTGTGAAAACCCAGCGGTAGCCGCTACACACGTCCCCCCAGAATCGACTTGCACCGGCAGGGTCAATTTGAGGGGGGTCCTGATGACCCGGCCGAAGCGACCCCTGGCGGGTCGTGGGAGGGGGTCCGGTGTGGTGGTGGGCGGTCGAGTGGGGGGCACCGTGGACAGGGGGCAGCCTCGCCGCGGCGGAAGGGCCACCCGTGGTGGGTGGTCGACGTCCACGTGCGCCGGCTTGAGGCAGTCCACCGCAATCCGGTCCGACCTGCCGCCGATGTCGATGACGAACGACTTGTCGTCCCATCGCAGCACCCGGAAGGGCCCGTCGTACGGCGGCCGGAGTGGCCCCCGATGTGCGTCGTGACGCACAAAAACATACTCCGCTGTGCGAAGTGCTGGGGGGGATGTAGGACTGGGGGTCACCGTGGTGGGATGTTGGCACGGGGGCAAACCGTCGGGCGGCCTCCTGGAGGTCCGAGCGCTGGTGAGCTGCGGACCAGGGACTGGTAGCGTCGGGCACGAATTCGCCCGGGACACGTAGCGCCTGGCCATAGACAAGCTCGGCGGTGGATGCCTGGAGGTCCTCCTTGGGGGCCGTGCGGAGGCCCAAAAGGACCCACGGCAGCCGGTCGGCCCAACCGCCGTCTTGAAGGCCGGCCATGAGCGCGGCCTTCATGGAGCGGTGGAATCGCTCGCACAACCCGTTTGCTTGGGGGTGGTAGGCCGTAGTACGGTGGAGCTTGACCCCCAGGTTGCGGGCGACCGCGCCCCACAGCTCGGAGGTGAACTGTGGTCCGCGGTCTGACGAGATGTCCGCCGGTGCGCCGAAGCGGGCGACCCAGGTGGCGATGAAAGCCTGCGCCACGTCGGCGGTGGTGGTGGAGACGAGGGGAACGGCCTCCGGCCACCTGGTGGTCCTGTCCACCATGGTGAGCAGGTGTGTGAACCCCCGTGACGGGGGGAGGGGGCCCACCAGATCCACGTTGACGTGGTCGAAACGTCGTTCGGGCACGGTGAAAGGTGCCAGCGGGGCCTGGGTGTGTCGGTGGACCTTGGCCCGTTGGCAGGCCGTGCAGGTGCTGGTCCAATCGCGGACGTCCCGACGAAGGCCGTGCCAGACGAATCGCGCCGACACCAGCTTCTGGGAAGCTTTCCGGCCCGGGTGGGAAAGGCCGTGGAGGGAGGCGAAGATGCGGCGTTGCCAGGTGACGGGCACGATGGGGCGAGGCTGGCCTTGGGAGACGTCGCAGAGCAGGACAGTGTCCGCGAAGGGGATGTCGGCCAGGCGGAGGCCCGTGTCCGCCGCCCGGAGGGCTTGCACCGTGGTGTCGGTGGTTTGGTCCGCCGCCATAAGCGCAAAGTCCACGCCCAGGTGGACCGCGTTCGCGCTGGCCCGGGAAAGACAGTCGGCCACGGCGTTGTTTTTGCCGGCGACGTGCCGGATGTCCGTGGTAAACTCAGTCACGGCAGAGAGGTGGCGCTGTTGGCGGGCCGACCACGGCTCCGTGACCTTGGCCATGGCGTAAACCAACGGCTTGTGGTCGACGAACGCCGTGAAAGGTCGGCCCTCCAGGAGGTGGCGGAAATGGCGGACGGCCAGGTGTAGACCGAGGAGCTCCCGGTCAAACGTGCTGTATTTGAGCTCGTTCGGCCGGAGCTGCCGGCTGAAAAAAGCGAGTGGCTGCCAAACCCCGTTCACCCATTGCTCATGTACGGCGCCCACCGCATAGTCGGAGGCATCCGTGGTGAGGGCGATGGGAGCGTTGAGCACCGGGTGAGCGAGCAGTGTTGCGTCGGCGAGGGCCCGCTTTGAGCTTTGGAAGGCCGCATCCATTGCTGCGGACCAGGCGATGTCGTGCTTGGCCGGCTTGCCCCGGAGGGCTTCGTAGAGGGGCCGCATGAGTTGAGCAGCGCGGGGCACGAAGCGGTGATAAAAATTCACCATTCCCAGGAATTCCTGCAGGGCCTTTATGGTGCGGGGACGCGGGAACGTGGTGATGGCCTCGACCTTGGTTGGCAGTGGCACGGCCCCGTTCTTGGTGATGTGGTGGCCCAAAAAATCAACGGCCGTCGTGCCGAAGTGGCATTTGGCCGGGTTGACGATGAGGCCGTGCTCGCTGAGGCGCCCGAACAGTGTTCGGAGGTGGAGGAGGTGCTCGGCCCGGGACATGCTGGCGACGAGGATGTCGTCCAGGTAAACGAAAAGGAACGGCAGGTCACACAGCACGCCGTCCATCAAGCGCTGGAACGCCTGAGCCGCGTTCTTGAGACCAAACGGCATCCGCAAGAATTCGAATAAGCCGAACGGCGTGATGACTGCCGTTTTAGGGACGTCGGCCGCCCATTACAGGTACCTGGTGATATCCCCGTATGAGATCAATTTTCGAAAAAATGACCCGTCCCGCCAGACGGGCGGAGAAGTCTTGGATATGCGGGATCGGGTACCTGTCGGGGGTGGTAGCGTCATTGAGACGGCGGTAGTCGCCACACGGGCGCCATCCACCCCCCGGCTTTGGCACGATGTGCAGTGGCGAGGTCCACGCGCTATCGGAGCGCCGCACGATGCCGAGGTGCTCCAACGCGTCGAATTCGGCCTTCGCCACGGCGAGCTTGGCTGGGTCGAGGCGGCGGGCCCTGGCGTAGACCGGCGGGCCCGTGGTTGGTATGTGGTGCTCGATCCCATGCCGTACTGCGACGGCCGAAAACGTCGGCCGCGTGAGGGCCGGGAACTCCGTGAGCAGGCGAGCAAACTCGTTCGCCGCCGGGACGGCACATGCCAGCTCGGTCGGCGCGGAGCTGCTCAATGTGCATACCAGGGAGCTGAAGGTTTCGGCGTTGATTAAACGACGCCGTTGGACGTCCACCAGCAGTCCGTGTGCGCAGAGGAAGTCGGCGCCTAGCAGAGCCATGGGCACGTTTGCGGTTACAAACGTCCAAGCAAAGCGTTGGCCGCCGAAGCAGAGGGTGACGTTGCGCGGGCCGAAGGTGCGGATGGTCGATCCGTTGGCCGCAACCAAGGAGGGGCCGCAAACCGCGGATTGCCTGTCCTGGTCAGAGGCGGGTATGACGCTCAGTTGGGTGCCGGTGTCGCACAGGAAGCGCCGTCCGGATGCTTTATCCGTGATGAACAGTAAGTTGCCCGTGTGGCCGGCGCTCATGGCTGGTAATGAACGCCGGCCCGGCCGTTTCCCGGCCTGCCGAAGGTGCACGGGGGTCGGCATGTCCGGGCCTTCTGTCCGAACCTGGCATGATAGTAACACCACGCTTGGTCAGGTGGAGGCCCCGGTCATCGTGCTGGAGGTGGTCGGCTCGGTGTAGCGGCCGCCAATTGCGTCGGCAGTTCAGTCGTCGACCGTGCCGGGTGCTCGGGCGCCATGGGTGTTGCGTCGGACGGCGGTGGGTCCCATGTCGCCGCTGCGATGCGCTGTCCTGCGGCGGAGATCTTGTCGGCTTCTCTGGCAAGGGCCCAGGGATCTGTGATCGTCGTGCTTGCCAGGGCGAGGCGTACCGGGTTAGGCAGCTGACGGAGGAACAGCTCCCGGAACAGGAATGCCGGAGAGTGCTCGCCGAGCAGTGAAAGCATGTAGTCCATTCGCTCGGAATGGCGCGTGTCGCCGAGCTCGGGCAGGTCGAGCAGGCGCCGTGCGCGTTCCGCCGATGGGAGGGCGAAAGCGTCGAGGAGAAGCTTCTTAATCGCGCCGTATTTGTCAGCGGCTGGCGGGCTCTCGAGGAGGCTCAGGGCGCGGGCCGCGGTGGCCGAACCGAGCGCTGCTACCACATGGTGGAAGCGGGTGTCGTCGGCCGTGATGCCTCGCAGGGCGAACAGGGAATCCGCCTGTGCGAACCAAACCGCCGCGTGAGCCTCCCAGAAGGTAGGCAGTTTAAGGGCGACTGCCGTGTCCATGTCGGTAGGTCACCAATGAAGGAGCTGGGGCTCCCACGTCGATCAGAAGAATGGACGCGACAAAAAGCTGGAATTCATCCGAGTTGCTTTAATCAAACCAAACATTCAGGCACTCTGAAAAGCCCGTTTATCGGGCAGCAATATATATACATATTATCCCGGAGCGTTTGCCCAGGAAAGGCGAGAGGGGGCATGGCCCAGCGTCCTGGCTGCGGCCTGGCAAGTTGAGGGCGAGCCTGCCCGGGCATGCCCGGGCGTCCCGACCGAGGCCTGGGAAGTTGAGCGCGGGCCTGCCCGGGCGTCCTGGACGAGCCCGGCATGGTGATCGCTCCGTGTCCTTGATAGGTGCAAGGCGATTGTGAAAACCCAGCGGTAGCCGCTACAATACATTATTATGCTAGGGTGGTCAGGCAGCCACTTGGTATTAGCTCGTCACCAGGAATTACTCAACCGGGAAATGAAACGAAAGACTTAATAATCTCCTGTCTCATTGTTCATTAAACATCACGTGACTAAACCCATAATGCAGTTACAGCTTAGCTTTAAAGGTGCAACCTTCAAAGATCTTTTTAAGATCTATCACAGATCGACCGACGTCCTTGTTCTCTTCTGTTGTTGTGCTTGTGTGCTTCTCTCTCTCTCCCCCTCTTGTCTCCCGCTCCCTTTATTGCATGTTTTATGTGTCTGTGCATGTTTTCATGTTCAATGTGTTCGCTCTTTCACGAGCCTCGATTCTGTATACCAAAAAACAAGACCAGAAGTCTAACAGCGGTGTAGCCGGGCTTGTAAAATATTAAAAACCACAAACACACATGATTAGCTTTTCAAACAGTCACTAATGCTGTTTATAACATTAAACAAAGAAATTTGGAGGAATCCAGACATCCATGAGGTAAGTTTTACTTACAGAACTGAGCGAAGATCTACTGTAATCTATATACCCTTACAAGGGTTAGGGGTGCTCATTTACCAAGCAGCTAGCTAGTGCTTGCCAAGCCAGCCGTTCCTTAAGGGTTTTGAATGGAGTGCTTGCTCGAATGCTTTAACCACTTGGCGATCTCTTCACAATAAACTTGGTAAATGAACACACACCCAATTTTCTTGAGACCCGATCATAGAGAGACTGTAATCTATGTACCCCAAAGAGGAATGACCTTTCTTGCCGCTCTCAAAGTGACCGGGTGTTTATGCCGTAATGACATCATATACGTAATGATGTAGCATGACGGCCGGACACAAAACTGCCACTACTTTAATAAATATAAGATATATATTTAACCTCCAGTAACGTCGCAGTCACTACAAAGGGATTAGTGTTACGATTACATTTACTATAATAATAACGTAACGTTATTTTTACAAAAAATATATTATTTTTAAAAAACCGAGGTGAATTCCTTACTTCCGTGGTTACACTGCTTCAATCCATCAACTTTCCGTTCACGACATTGGGATTAAAGTGTTATGGTTATATTTATTATATTATTGTTATTATTACGAAATGATACTACTGAAATGATACACTTCTGTATGAAGAAACCTGTGCTTAATTTGCCTGACGCGGCAGGTGAGTCATAACACCTAAGGCCTATACGTACCGTATTGTTGGAAGAGACGTAACACCGATGATTTCGATATTTGATGGTCATTTTAACAATCGGTTTGTTTGTGTTTCACACTGAATGAAAAACGTAAAGGTGGAGCATGGCGATTGTGATATATGACAGGTTCGACGATATTGTCGTGTGACTGCTCTCAGTTAACACCGGGGAAGTTAACATATTTATATATACGGGGGAAGAAAGGGGAGGGGAAGATGAAGGGTCTTACCTGTTGTTTGCCGGCAGTTCCCGAACCTGCGAAAAATAAACTCAAACAAAACGGGTTTAAATGTACAAAAGGAAACAGGTTTATTAAAACGGATGCCGATACCAAGAAAATGCGACGGTAAACTAAATTTCGAAATGGAACGTCCCCCACACCAGACGTGAACACAGACGAAGGGAAAGATAATGAAAGTAAAATAACAGTTTGTTTTATCGTGACACTTCGCTCAACTTGGCCATGCGTCTCGCCTGAATTCTTCCACGCCCCGGCACTTAGTCTCGACGCGGCTCTGGTGTTTGTGGGAAACCGCTTGTCGTTTGGCGCACGCGTGCAAAGCCTGGCCTCGCTGCATGGTCCACTCACTCCCGGCCCGGTGCGCGAAGCGAACGAGCAGGCGTGCGATTCGCTCTTCCAGCCGCGCCTGTCTTTGTCGTCCTTGCGTGTCAAACTCCTGGCTCGCGATGCAGCCTTCTCCGTGAACAAAGGACCACCGTCAGAGCAAAGGGCCAAGAGTAGAACCGAGAAGCGAGAGAGGTGATGGGCAAGAAGAAGGCATGAGGGCAAGAGGAAAGCATGAGGGGCAAAAGGAAGAGCACGAGGGGCAAGAAGAAGAGTGTGAGGGGCAAGAAGAAGAGAGAAAATGTTGGCCCAAGTCTTCTTTTATTGATAGTCTCGTGACGTCATCTGTGCCTCTCTACCAATGCCTGCAAGCCACAGCTACATTGTCCAGCTCTCCACCAATCCAAACGCAGTCTGCTCTCGTCATGCAGTCCTACTCACCCTTCCCTCTACCAATCAGCGAGTTGCTTCTTACCCCGGCCTTCATGTTGGTCAACTCCGGCCCAATCACTTTCCTTCTGGGCATGTCTTCGGCCTGCTCAACCTTGGTGGTGATGTAGATTGTGGTGTCCTATCGGCAGTGCTCAGAACTGGCTTCCGGTTGGTTTTTATTGTTATTAGTGCAATATAATGGGCACTTCCTGCTCTAGTGTCTATGGTGCGGTGCCAAAAGAAATAAAGGATAAATCACATAGGGAACGACGAACAGGGAATTATTTAACTTAATCCCTGAGCTAAATGACGGGGACAAATATACAACTTCATCCGACATCCGGGCTAAACAGGTCCTCTACTTATTACATGGTGGTGGTTCATCTTCTTCACGACAGTGGGAGCATGCTACCTATTCAAATGTACCTGGTCTAAAGTATCCCTACCCCCACAAACGTAACAATATGTTCGGCATGAACGGCATATAAATCAAAATGGTGTGCGTGGAGAGTCAGCCACAGCACCGCCGTAATGACATCAGACATAATCACATCACCCTGTCATGTGACCAGGTTCTCAGCTCTGATTGGTATACATTTGAGGGGACATACATACATACATGCAGACGGACAAACACTGTTCTCGATGGCTCAGCCCGATGGGCTATGCCGTAAAAAAATTAAAAAAATTAAATACCTATATATTATGTAAAGTACGTGGAAATGGCAGACTTTTAACCCCTCCCCTTTTCTCAACCATCTTCTTACAACCCTACCGCCCCCAACTTTGTCATAAACTTTACCATACCTTTTCACCTCCACCATACGCTCTTCTCTTTAATTATTTTCCTCAATTTGATGGACTCTCCTAGTATTGCATTTGGGTCCATTTGTCTGTCTGTCTGAACGTCAGTATGTGCATTAATTACATTAGACCCCTATATACCTTTACACCCCTTAAGACCCTTTAAGACCCTGAGATCCCTAAGACCTTTTATAACCCTAAAACCTTTTAAGACCCTTTAGAACCCTAAGACCCATTAAAACCGCTAAGAGCTTTAAAACCCTTTAGACCCTGAAGACTCCCTAAAAACCCTACGACCCTTTAGAATCCTAAAACCCTTAATACCCGAAAGACACAAAAGATCTGATAGACCCCTAAGATGCGTAAGGACCCCAGACCCAATAGAACCTGTAGACCCTATAGACCACTAACACTCTCCAGACTTGGTTACACCTTTTTAAACCCTTCAACCTCGATCCTTTACATTATCTTAGACCCTTTAATACCCCTCACACCCAATAGACTCCTTCTACCCTTTAGACCTTTAGGACTTTAAACCTTCACACCTTTCAGACATTATAATACACTATAGACCCCATTTGACCTAGAGACCCTTCTTAGATGTGTTAATACAGCTAACTAACCCATTATACCTTAAATTACAAAATTTAGACGTTATAAGACCCTCTAGACCCCTTGAGAATTTTTTTTGTATACATCGTCAAGGCTCGTGGAAAAGCTAGAATTCGTACAACTAACGGATCAGGATGCAACAGGACAAAAGGAGCAGTTGAGAGAGGGGAAAAACACGAACAGCAGAGTTGAAAGATTGAATTAATGAACTTCCTCAACTTCCTGTAGATTGAACTTCCTTGAATGACTGAACTTCCTCAAGAGGATTGTTACATCTACTTACTCAGTGAGGGTTTAGTGAGTGAGGGTTTGCCAGGTGATCCTTTCTGAGAGAGATAGTGAGAGTGTGAGATTGTCCGGATTGAATGACATATTCCAAATGTTTGACCAGCGTGTGATTTTGTCAAGGTCTGAAGAGAGGGAGTAGGCTGCTGCCTATCTGTCAGAAGGATGAGGGATGTCACGACGGAGGGTGGAGTCAACAGCAAATAGATGTAGGGGATTTTCCAGAGAGTCAGAGAGATCATTTATGAAGATCAGGAATTGGACTGGGCCCAGAACGCTGCCTTGGAGAACTCCAGCCTTGACAGAGAGAGGGGATGAAAGGATTCCATTGAGGGCCACACGTTGGCTACGAGAGTAGAGGAAGTCTGTAAGCCATGTGTGGAGTTGGCCTTGGATGCCGTCAACAGAGAGTTTGGACAGTAAAGAAGGGGTGCCAGACTGTATCAAAAGAACGAGCTATGTCCAGTGAGATATCTCCACATTCTTTTTGACACTTTTGACCCATTTAGACCTTTTCAGACCTCTCGACCTTTAGACCATTGATTTTTAAACATTTAAAACTAGACCATTTAGAATTTTCACTTGCAATCAACAACCTTTCCTTTAGTACATTCTTCCATTTATTTACACAGAAAACAAGTCCTGGTGAGGGTCCACAATCTCTAACAGTTTGGTTTTTAGTTTCCTTATGTAACAGGTAGATTGTCCACATTTCTAAATTCTACCTTTCAGATATAATGCATTTTTACTATATCACAGATATAACTGAACTCCAAATGTATTTTTTTCCTTCCACTTTTCCACTTACAGCATACATGTGAGGAGCTCTTTGGGTTGAGAAACATCCACAATTTTTTATATTGACATCATGATTTACCAACTTATAGGCTGTCGACCATCTCTATCCATGCCTTGATTGGCAATGGCTTAACACCAGTTTACAATTACTCAACACTAACTCTAATCCCAGTAGGTACGACTTCAATACACGCCACTATAAATGATTTGTGGGAAGGTTGTGGTGCAACTCTTGCGGAACACAGTTTGTTTGAATTTTCGTTACGTTCACTTGGAACGACAAAGTTGACCTTCCCAGCAAGACTTTCTTTTGAGACAGATTTTCCAAAGAATCTGCAGCAATTCTCCAAGCAGTACTTCATCATTCGGATGCACCATGTGACTACGGGTTATCATCATTTATTGGAGGGGCACATTGGTGCTGCCTTCTCCTCTGTAGGTTGGAGGAGGAATTTGGAAGCTGGCCAGGGTACTGGTGATTGCTCACTATTCTTCACTAAGGATGGCATGGAATCTTTCACATCCACCAACTAATACTGGGTGGCAGATGAGACGCCATGTTTGACGTCCATCGAGGGATGGCACACACCGCAGGATGACAATTTATAGCTAGGTCGGTATTGTAACCCAGGCTAGGAAGCTCAGAGGAGAGTGTGCATACCTTTAGGCTGTCCTGCCATAGCCCTGAGCCGCACTTAAGGCCATGCATATGCTCCACAAGTATGCTTTGAAACAACACTCTCTCTTTGCACATTGCCAGAAGTGATGGATTAATCACAAAGGAAAAATGCAGGAGCAAAGCCATCCAAAAGCAATGCTTTACTCAGCAAGACAAATGTGTTTCATTCTACGAGCTTATCCTTCCTTATTTAAAAAAAAAAAATTCCTACTTTAATGGCAATTAAAAGAATTCTCCACTTGATTCAAACTTAATCTGGACCTGTCACTTATTACAATTTTCAACAATGGATAGTTTAATTCTCCACTTGATTCCAACATAATCTTTCTACCTTTTTCTACTTTCTAATTTCCACCTTTCAACATAATCTTTCTACTTCCCTACAGTCAATCATAATCTTTCTACCTCCCCCCACCCCCTCCTGAAATCAGGGTTTATGGAGGAGTTAGATAACAGTGCTCAGCTATTAGAATATATTATTACGAAGGTAACATATATGGTTATGTATGTATGCATGTATGTATATATGTGAGTATATAAAGTCGTGGCCAAAAATATTGGCACCCTTGCACTTTTTTCAAATAATGCACCGTTTCTTCCAGAAAATTGTTGAAATTAAAAAAATATTTTGGTATCCACATATGTATTTCTTTAGTTTACAGTGGAGCAAAACAAAAAAAGCTGAAAAAATTACTAAATCTTAGCTTATTCCACACAGAAATCCCAAAATGGCCCGGACAATATTATTGCCACCTTTTAGAAGTTGTAAGAAATAATTAGATTTCAAGCAGGTGATTCTCCTTTACTTTGGAATTGAACTCACCTGTAATATAAAAATCACTCATTCAACCCGTTTGAATAGAGAAAAGGAATCATTCTGCTGTTTTGTGTCACTGTGTGTACTGCAATGAGCATGGAGAAAATAATGAAAACCAGAGAATTGTCTGAGGAGGTCAGACACAAGATTGTAGCCAAGCATGGACAATCTCAAGACTACAAGTCCATCTTCAGAGACTTTGATGTTTCTGTGTCCACCGTACGCAATGTTATCAGGAAGTTAAAGGCCCATGGTGTTGTTGCCAACCTCCCTGGACGTGGCCGCAAGAGAAAACTTGATCGAAGATTGCAGCGAAGGATTGTTGAAATGGTGGAGAAAGCACCGAGATCAACTGCCAAACAGATTCAAGCTGACCTTCAGACACAAGTTACGACAGTTTCAACTCGCACCATCCGTCGCCAACTCAATGAAAGGGGGTAGGAGACCTAGGAGGACCTTACTGCTGAGAGAGAGAGACATAAGAAACCCCGGCTGGAGTTTTCCAAAACACACATAAACGAGCCAAAATTGTTCTGGGAGAATGTCCTGTGGACATAGATGAGACCAAATTAGAGCTTTTTGGTAAAGCACATTGTCTCTATGTTTACAGGAAACAAAATGAAGCCTTCAAAGAAAAGAACACCTTCCCTACAGTCAATCATGGAGGAGGTTCAGTGATGTTTTGGGGTTGCTGTGCTGCCTCTTGCACTGGGTGCCTTGAATGTGTGCATGGCATCATGACATCAGGAGATTACCAAGGCATTTTGGAACGCAGTGTTCAATCCAGTGTCAGAAACCTGGGTCTCCGTTGAAGGTCATGGGTCTTGCAGCAGGACAATGACCCCAAACACACTTCAAAAAGCACCCAGGAATGGTTCAAGACAAAATGCTGGACTGTTCTGAAGTGGCCAGCAATGAGTCCAGATCTAAATCCCATTAAACACCTGTGGGGAGATCTGAAAACAGCAGTTGGGAGAAGGCACCTTCACATCTTGGAGAACTGGAGCAGTTTGCACAAGAAGAGTGAGCCAAACTGCCAGTAAGGAGGTGTAGGAAGCTCATTCATGGCTATTGGAAGCGCTTGACTGCAGTTATTTTGTCCTTAGACTGTGCTACCTAGACTGTGCTAATTTTAGGAGCAGGGTGTCAATAATTTCGTCAATGCCATTTCTTTTTATTATCTTGCCAAAACGAAGTTTTTGCAAGATGTATTAGTCAGCTTGTATGTTTGTTTGTTTGTTTTTTTGTTTTTTTGTTTTTTTGTTTGTGGTTAATCATTTTTTTTCACGTTTAGATCACTCTGTAGACCACAGTTATTATTGGAAACTCCTGTAACTTCGCATATCAGAGTCCTATAGAGATACCCTTCAGCACACAAAATTTTGAAGGTCAAGGTCAAAGGTCAAGGTCACTTTGTGGTCAATCATGGAGGTCGACGAAACACTAATTTTTTGAGTAACTTTGATCGGATCGTCTCCAAACTTCATGGGAATCTAGTATATGGTCCGGCGCTCAGCTGATTAGTTTTTGGTGGCGATCGGCCTTGACCTTCATGGTTAGCGCTGGAGGTCGAAAATTATTGACCTTCAAAATTTATCTTGACGTCATTTGATGACGTCATGACGAAAAAACGGAATTTTCACATTTTGGCAAGATACGGTTCACCCTGTGGGTGACATATGTTTTTTTCTGATTTAAAAGGATATATTAAGTTCTGAATAAAAAACAAAGGTTTTGTAATATTAACAGTGAAATAAAGAATTGTGGAGACCAAATACTTACGTCAATTTCAACTTATTTTTTAGAGAAAATTGTGAGTTATTTGAAAAAAGTGCAAGGGTGCCAATATTTTTGGCCACGACTTTATGTATGTATGTGTATATGTATGTTTGTATGTATGTATATATGCAAGTATGTATGTGTATATGTATATATGTATGTCCATGTATTTATGTCTATATGTGTGGATGGTATACAAAACACACAAGACAAAGGCATGGTACTTTGCCTCATTTTTCAGCTGTTGTCCTGTGACTGCTTGCCCACAAGTATTTTCGTTGCTACTACCATTGATCCTGTCATGGAGATTCTCAGATTAATTGCTGCTTTGGTTTACATTCCGCTCATATCAACCTCTTTCGTCTTGCTGATAGAGACTTTAAATCTGATTTGGTTGCACAAGCCTGGCCTTAAAGTAAACATGTCCAACCATTCCTCACCGTTGTACACTCATGCCTTTCCTCCTCTTCCACTTCCTCCCTCTCTCTCTTCCCGTACCTGTGAAAAAGTAAAACATCTTGGTCAGTTCACAAATTCCATTACATATGCAAATCTCAATTTTCAACATAATGATTGAATTTGCAAATTTGTATCTTGACGAGTCTATTTTTTGAATGGAAATTAAAAGGTAGGCTACTCTGAAAGAACATTGTTATTCAACCCCTGACAATATATTTAATTTTAAGTTAATGCTCAATGAAGAGCTAAACGACAGTTGATGTGTGTTGTGCTCGTTGATCATGAAGTGGTGAAGAACAGACAGACGCAGATGGACAGAGAACCTGACAATCTGGTGGAATGTTATTTTGATTTAGTAAAGGTAAGGGGAATGGATGGAAATAAGGAGGCCATTTCACAAGTAGGCGAAAACCTTAAGGGATGGAGGTGCACTTAATGGATAATCGTAGACTTGGGAATGTATCCGTACACAAAATGTGAGAATTTTTAATATAAATGTGGCTAACCCATTGGGAGCAAAGGAGGTGTGATCACTGAAATGAAGAGAGTGCGAAGCTGGATGAGCTGGAACCCCAAGTGTCCACTAATTTAACTACAGTGGAGAAGGAGGAGTAGGCCATCATGTATCCTGGTTTTTGTTGGGGGGTGGGGAGGGGGAGGAGGAAGAAGAGGAGGGAATATGCCAACAATGGTTTGAGGTTTGCCACCACCTGCAAGAGTGCCACAATGGGGACGCAAGAACCTTAGCTGTTCAGAGGAGTGAGAAATAATCCATAACATCTCTTAAAATGATTTTTACCTGCAACATGTCACAAGTCTGCAAGAGCCCTGCATGGTTGTTGTGGTTGTTGTTGTTACTGTTGCTGTTGTGGTTCTTCTTTGGGGTCGATTTTTTATCTCCGCCACCAAACGTAGATGGAGGTTATGTTTTCATCCCTGTCTGTTTGTTTGTGAACAAGATATCTCATAAAGTTGTTGACGGGTTGGGGCAAACGTTTGTGGTGAGGCCAACCTGTGACATGTGACAAGGACGAAATGGTTAGATTTTGGTGAAAATCCGGATTCGGACCCGGCTCTGAGAGTTTTTCAAGTGATTCTTCACCAATGAGAGATAGGGCAAAAAATGATAAGTCCCACAATATCTCAAAAAGTTATGGACGACTTATGACAAAACTTGTTGGATGGGTTGGGTCAGTGAGAAGAACAAGCGATTAGCTTTTGGTTGATGTCGGATGCAGGTCTGACCTATCAGTGGGATACAAACATAAAATGTTCAGTCTGGCGGAGGTATGCTCTCTACCGAGTGCTGTTCAAGTTTAAATGTGCACCCATTGGTCAGTCAGCTGCCGGGCCCAACCCACATTTGTCGTTTGATTCCACCCACCATGGCACCCAGACCAAATAATATGGCGGCCATCCTGGTTTTCTGGTGGGCCTAACACATCAGACCTGTAGGTCGCTGCTGATTATACACTGCCCACGTTTGTTGCGTCAGATTTCCATTGGTTTTGTTTGGGTTAGGGTTATTATGAGGGCCCCTAAAAAGTCTAATCAATGTCGAATATAAATTATTAGTAAGGTTTAGCTCTGCTAAACTCTGCTTCAGCCCTATCCTCTCTATTTCCTTGCTCTTTAGTTCTTTTTTAGATGGTTGCCTGCCTTAATTTTGGATATTTACCAACATCTTCGCAACTTATAAGAAGCATCCAAGTGTAATCCACTCAATTACAGTTTGAGTCACCCTTCCCTTGCACATCATAAGGAAAGTGATGGAATCAGTCATTACTACAGTCCTTAGGCATGATCTCTTCCACAACTCTTTAATCATTATCGAATGAAGAACTAGTCGTGCTTGTGAAGGCTAGTTTATCTGCGTCAGCAGGCACCTGTCGAGAGCTAACGAAGGAGGAAATCAACAGAACACTGATAGGGCAAAAAAGAGTTAGGACAAAAGATAGGGCAAAAAATAGGGTATGTTAACTCCCATGGGAAGATAGGATAACCTAACTTTTCTGGCATTAACCTTTCACTAGAGCAAAAGAGAATGAAGAGTTAATGCTCAAAACTTCAGCTTGTTCATCGATATCTCTAGTCATTAAGCTTCTGCTTCGGCTATTTTACAATAGACCTGTCACTTCTTCTAATTCAACAATGGATGGATGCTGTAAATCTCAAACAAGAGGTCAAGGCCATCTTTTGAGCCTTGATAGAGGAAATGAGTTGCTCTTGACGATATTGTCTCGTGATCTTCCACTTGAGGCTGGTTTGCGACAAAGGTGGAATTTTAGTAGCAGCCTTATTCTTGGTCGACATCGCTGACCTCTCCACTTCATATCATTGATCATGGTTTCATTATTCCACCCCATGGAAATTATATACCACCCACACCGCACCTCAACCCCCTCTCCTCCAATCCCCTCACCAATTCTCACTCAATTAGAAATAAGCTTCAGGTTTGTAAATTATTGACTTCATTATAAAAATGCTCTCATAGTATGGAAAATCTTAATTAAACTATGACATCAAAGTAAAGTGTGCTACAACTTATCATGTTTCAAATCCTCATGATTATGAACCACCCAGAAATTAATTGGTTGATGAAGTGCTTTAGCATTAGCATGAGCAGCCAGCAAATCTCTGTAGGTGAAAAGTGGATGATACCCTTGATGGGATTTAAATAAAATTCACACTGCTAGTTGCATAATTAGGCCACAAATATCAAAGGAAACAAAAACTCTGGCAAGTTCATTCCCTGCCAGGCAAACTGACCCAGTCCAACACAGCCAATCCTATATTAGAGTTGGAAAAAGGGATAGGCTATGATACAGGTATTTCTCCCTGCCCCTCTCATCATGAATATCTCAAAATTTGGCACCTGTCGAGTGTACCAGCCCAACCTCCTCCTTTTAAAACATACCATGGAATCTCGAATATATGTACACAAGAAAATGACACCACCAGTTTAACGTTTCTTCGACATTCCTTCTCGAACCTTCCATCTACATTCTTTCTAGAACATTACTTCTACAGTCCTTCTGCAACCTTCCTTCTATATTCCTTCTAGAACCTTACTTCTATATCTCTTCTAGAATCTTCCTTCTGCATTCCCTCGAGAACCTTCCTTTTACATTCCTTCTCGAACCTTCCATCTACATTCTTTCTAGAACAATACTTCTACAGTCCTTCTGCAAACTTCCTTCTACATTTTTTCGAGAACCTTACTTCTATATCTCTTCTAGAATCTTCATTCTGCATTCCCTCTAGAACCTTCCTTCTACGTTCCTTCTCGAACCTTATTTCTACATTCCCTCTAGAACTGGGGTTCTTAACCTGGGGTATCCATACCCCTTGGGGGTATGGGGACCAAAATCTGGGGGTATGGGACTCGTTATAAATAATAATAATAAATTGTAATAAATTCAATGAAATATCAACTTTAAATATATAATAAATATATAATATATTTAAATATAAATATATATATATATTTCAAAACAAATTATATTTGTATAATTATATTTCAAACAAATATAAATTCAATTTTCTAATAAACTTCGAATAAACAAACTATACGCCCCGGGCATATGCATGCGATTACAATGCATGATTGACATGACAAAGAACATTTACATAGCGATTAGGGCGGGTCAAAGTTCACACTGAGCCAATGTGCTGTCACGTAATGTAGGGCCTACATTACGTGAGATTGTAGGCCATTAGGACATTAGGCGAAGAACCGAATATCGGCAATTACGGCAATTACGACCTCATTCTCAATTTGATTCCGGTGAAAACATTTGCAAAACAAGTGAGTAGTGAGCCTACTTATCTGAAGATATTCAAAGTTTGCAAAGTATATTTAAATATAAACAGGGCATTCACATTCATTATAATGCAATAACATAAATGGGGCGGCCGGATATCCGTGTCAATGAAAAACACCCGGATATCCGTGTCCGTAAACATCCGGTCCGTGAAAATTGATAGAGCTGCGAAAGTTGATTGATTGGGTACGTTGAAGTAGTATAGTGTGAGGAATTTCTTAATCTTCTGTACATCTCTTTCTGTTGTTTACGGTGTTAGTGGCCGACACTTTATTTCACGTGGACTAATGTTTTATCTTCTGTGGCGTTTGTTAATTGTTTTCTTGTTATTCTTTTACAGATTTGTTGCAAGATGTCGTCTGTCAAAAAATGGAATTGGAATGATGACTATGTTCGCTTTGGCTTCACCTGTGTGAAAGAAGGAGATGGAACTGATAAACCCCAATGCATGCTTTGCAATTTGGTAACGAGCAATGATAATTATTTGAAGCCATCAGGACTGAGAGAGCACCTCCAAAGCAAACACAGGGATCATGTTGACACCTCCATTGATGCTTTCAGGTGAAAAGACTTCATTATGATCAGAAAGGAACTCTTTCATCGAATGGGTTTGTTCCCACTCGAATGGGCCTCTTCTGGAAGCCTCCTACAAAGTTTCGTACATGATTGCCAAGGAAAAGAAGCCCCACACAATCGGGGAAAGCCTAGTGAAGCCCTGTGCGTTGGAGATGGTTAAAGTCGTGCTGGGGGAGGATGCTGTGAAGCGATTGAGTCAGGTGTCCTTGTCCAACGACACTGTACACCAGAGAATTGGAGACATGAGTCAGGACGTAGCAACACAAGTTGTTAGCGAGATTAAAAACAGTCCTGCAAAAATTAGCATGCAGCTCGATGAATCGACTGACGTTTCAAACCACTGTCAATTTCTCGTATTCGTCCGCTACGTTCATGAAATGAAACTCAAGGAAGAATTTTTATTATGTGAACGACGCAAAACAACAACTAAAGGAGCTGATGTGTTCAAGTTGATCGAACTGTTCTTTGATCGCCATGAGTTAACATGGGATTTGGTTGGGTCTATTTGCACGGACAGAGCTCCTGCCATGATTGGCAAGAAATCTGGGTTCGTCGCTCTGGTCAAGGAGAAAGCTCCACATGTGTTGACCACACACTGTGTTCTACATCGCGAAGCCTTGGCGTCCAAAACGTTGTCAAAGAAACTGAAATAAGTGATGGTAATAGTCGTGCAGACAGTCAACTTTATTCGTGGACGGGCATTAAATCATCGGCTATTTCAAAAATTCTGTGATGACATTGGGGAGGAACATTGTGTTTTACTGGACCACACAGAGGTACTGTGCTATCTCGTGGTCGTGTTTTCACAAGTGTAGTGGAACTTCGGGAAGAAATTCTCGAATTCCTCAGGCATCAACAATTCCCTCTTACGAACAGTTTTGAAGATGAGCATTTTATTGTTAGCCTGGGATATTTGGCCGATATTTTCGGTCACCACAATGACTTGAACATGTCGATGCAGGGAAGGGATGTGGACATTATTCAAGCCAGGGGAAAGTTAGTGGCATTCACAAAGAAATCACCTATTTGGAGTCGCCGTGTTGAAAGCGGAAACATGGCGAACTTTCCAATCCTTGGCGATATCCTTCTTGATGGAGAAGATGAAAAGGCATTGCCTGGGGAAATACTTCAAGAAGTCAAGGACCATTTGAAAGTCCTAAGTACCAATTTTGAGGGTTACTTCTCAGATATTGATGATATTAGCACGGAATCCGTTTGGATCCAGAACCCTTTCTCGCTTGATATTTCTACGATGAGCAACAACGATTTAGTGAAGGATGATTTGATCGAGTTCCAAGAAGATCAAAGAAAGAAAGCTGATTTCGGAAAGGCTGGGCTGGATTTTAAGCAGTTTTGTTGTGAGCAGATAGCAGCTTACCCTAGCTTGGCGAAGAGGGCAATTAATGTGTTGGTTCCCTTCACAACTACGTTTCTCTGTGAATCAGACTTCTCTGCATTAGTGAACCTGAAATCAAAGTAGAGAAATCGACTTGATGTGTCTGATGATATGCGAGTGGCGTTGTCACGAACTGTGCCCCGATTCCATATTCTGATTGCACGAAAACAGCAGCAACAATCTCAATGGATTAGTAAAACGGCTGGCATAAAACTTGCATGTTTTAGTTTAGTTTAGTTTGAATTGTTTCTCTGTTAACAAGCAAATAAATAAATTGGGATAAAATCCTAATGATTTTCTTTCCTGTTCTGTTCCTAATTATCCATATGTAAAACTAAGCTATTGAGATATTTTGAAGTCACACTGGAACCTATACTGGTAATCAGGCGCGGATCCCCGAACTTGGCCCATTTTCTGGGTAATAAGTCACCAATTTTCATCCAAAAAAATAGGCAATTAAAGTAAAAACACCCCTCAGAATGCACCACAGAGCACCTAGAAATCCAAAAAATTCTAGGGGAACATGCCCCTAGTCCCCCCTAGCTATGCGCACCTTGTTCAGTCAACAGTCTGGCGGAGTATGGGGACATCGTAGGCAATCCGTTGGGGGTCTTGACAGGGAAAAAGGTTAAGAACTCCTGCTCTAGATCCTTCCTTCTATATTCCTTCTAAAACCTTCCTTCTACATTCCTTCTGTAACGTGACTTCTACATTCCTTCTAGAACATTCCTTCTAGAACCTTCCTTCCACATTCCTTCTAGAACCTTTCTTCTACATTCCTTTGAGAACCTTCCTTCTATATTCTTTCCAGAACCTTCATTCTACATTCCTTCAAGAGCCTTCCTTCTACAGTATTTCTAGAACCTTACATCCACATTCCTTCTAGAACCTTTCTTCTACATTCCTTTGAGAACCTTCCTTCTATATTCTTTCCAGAACCTTCATTCTACATTCCTTCAAGAGCCTTCCTTCTACAGTATTTCTAGAACCTTACATCCACGTTCTTTCTAGAACCTTACTTCTACATTCCTTCTGGAACCTTCCTTCTACATTGCATCTAGAACCTTCATTCTACATTTCTTCTAGAACCAGAGTCTGTGGTGTCATGGTTAGAGCATCCTTTCTGAGTCTGGAAGGTCAGTGGTTTGAACCCGAGTCGATTCATACCAAAGACTTAAAATGGTTTATGATGCTTTTTTGTTGATGTTCAACATTAAAAAAGAATAGAGAATAGACAAACAACCATAAGTTGATAATAATAGGGCATACTTTGATGGGCCTCATGGCCTCCCCCTATATCGAAGTTCTTATATAAGGGAACTCGCATTATCATTGATATAAGAGAACTTGTATTATTATTGATACGTTGTGGCATTCTCCACAATACAATTTTTTATATATATATTTTTTTTGTATACAAGATCGAGGCTCGTGAAAGAGCGAACATTAATCACACAGAAAGACAAACCGACACATAAAACATATAACATCGGGAGCGGTAGACAAGATGGGGAGAGAGGGGGAAGGACACAAACACAACATTTGAGAGCAGGGACCGAGAGACATGGAGACATCGAGAGATCTGAGAGAGGGCGAGGGCTTTGGGGGGGGGGGGCATGGGAAGGGGGCGGTGGGAGAGGTATAAAACATATGGACACTGCCAGGACTTCCAGGAAAGAAGTTGGAATTTCAAACAAGGTGGATCTGGGGTGAATTAGTGGGGGTAGAAAAGATCAAGGTTTTGGATGGGGGAAGATAAGAGATGGTGGTGAACAGCTGTTTTAAAGACCTGGAGGGAGGAGTGGGATTGAAGGGAGTGTGGGAGTTTGTTCCAGAGGCGGGAGAAAAGAGGAATGAAGGAGTGAAGGTGAGCAGAGAGTCGAGATTTTGGCAGTTTAACCATCAGAGGCTTGCTGGCAGATCTTGTGCGACCTGTAGGAATATTTGGGGGACAGAGCACAGAGAGAGCTGGGGGAGCAAGGCCGGAGAGGAGTCGGTAGAAGACAGAAAGACCACCTACCTGCCTGCGGTGAGTGAGTGAAAGGCCCTCAGAGATAGCTTCATCGTGGGAGATTCCAATGATTCTGAAAGCTTTGGTTTCAACAGCGTGAAGCCGAGCTAGGTGTGAGGCAGGAGCACCAGCCCATAGGGGAGACCAGTATTCCATTGAGCTGCGGATGAAAGCCTTGTATGTGGTGAGGAGCTCAGGTGTGCCTAGGAAGGACTTCGCACGACGGAGGATGCCCAGTCGGCGACTGGCTTTGCAGGCCAGCTTGGACAGGGATCCTTCCTTCTATATTCCTTCTAAAACCTTCCTTCTACATTCCTTCTGTAACATGACTTCTACATTCCTTCTAGAACCTTCCTTCTACATTCCTTCTAGAACCTTCCTTCCACATTCCTTCTAGAACCTTTCTTCTACATTCCTTTGAGAACCTTCCTTCTATATTCTTTCCAGAACCTTCATTCTAGAATGCTTCAGAGTTGCACCTCTTGCTAATCTGATCCACATACACAGAGCAAATAACTTTCATAATTTGGTTTTTTATAATAGTTGGCAATAATAAACTACTCGACTAGATATTCTTGTTATCTGCTGCTCTCTAGCTCTGCAGGGCCGACACGCATTCTCCCCACTCACAATCTCTCAACACTTCTGTTCCATGTCTGAACTACATCAATTCACATGCATTCATTAATTTCCCATTATTCGTATACCTCGTGGAACAACCCTCATACATCAAGCAGTCCTCAAAAGCCCAGAAAATGAACAACATTAACTCAGAAATCAATGATATGTAGTAGAACAACCCCTACTAAAAGAATGATACAGTAGGCCTACTCCATCAGGATCTGGAGTGAAGATTTTGTGTTTACATTGACTTTGCACCTCGTACCAAATGGGCTCTGCATGTCCATCGGTCAATACTGAAAAGACAGCAGCGGTGCTTTTTAAGTGTTTGTCCTTTTCTGGGCATTAGCAGGCCGCCATTGTGGCGGAGAATTCAAGGTTTAATGGGGGAAGGGCCACAGCCTGTTCCACTGCTCAAGGAGAAGCCAGATGTATCACTGTGGAGCAAGACCAACCTCGAAGCGTGTGAATCATCCATTTTCACTTACATCTCATGATACGCAATAGTGTTAGGGGGCTAAACGTTTCTTACAAATTTTTCAAGTGAAAAGCACAATTTTTGAACTGAATTGCTATCCCATTACCAGTAAAGGCATGTAAATCCACAATGATTCCTTCTGTGCCACCAACCAAGAGTGCATGTCAGCTTTATCATGATTGAACGTTGCTTCCCTTCAGCAATCAGCCATTGTTGGAGCCATTAGTGTGGCTAAAACTAAAAGGCCTCTATTTTTTGCTTAAAGGGAAAGGCCTTAGTGTCGAGATTCTTTCTTCTAGGAACAGAAGACATCGAGGCTTCAAGTAAACTTTGGGTTTGTGCAGCACTGACATTTTGACATTTTGCCATCAGAAGTAAGCACTTCCTATTTATCTATGTTTCACAACTACCTAACCACTATTTCACTTAATTTATTTCCCACATTAGTTGGAAATAGCATTGGATATCAAAGTCTTTTCAATATCAACCATTCTTGCATGCTGAGATAATGAAGGCAAAAACAGTCATCTGATTGGACATGTACTTTGACTTGCTATTTACCAGGTAGTACACTATTGAGAGATGCAATATTTTGTTCTGGTTTTGTAACTTCTCAGAAAAAGCAAGTTTACGAAAAGCTTAAGACAGAAACGGCCATTTAAAAGAGCTTGTTTTGACTTCCATGCTATTTATTGTTCTAATATCCATCACCCATTAATATGCCTGACTGCAGTTTGCTTCACTTCTGGGAGTGTTCATCATTTCTGGGAGTGTGCATCATTTCTGGGAGTGTATATCATTTATGGGAGTGTGCATCATTTATGGGAGTGTGCATCATTTATGGGAGTGTACATCATTTATGGGAGTGTGCATCATTTATGGGAGTGTGCATCATTTATGGGAGTGTGCATCATTTATGGGAGTGTGCATCATTTATGGGAGTGTGCATCATTTATGGGACTGTGCATCATTTATGGGAGTGTGCATCATTTATGGGAGTGTGCATCATTTATGGGAGTGTGCATCATTTATGGGAGTGTGCATCATTTATGGGAGTGTGCATCATTTATGGGAGTGTGCATCATTTATGGGAGTGTGCATCATTTATGGGAGTGTGCATCATTTATGGGAGTGTGCATCATTTATGGGAGTGTGCATCATTTATGGGAGTGTGCATCATTTATGGGAGTGTGCATCATTTATGGGAGTGTGCATCATTTATGGGAGTGTGCATCATTTATGGGAGTGTGCATCATTTATGGGAGTGTGCATCATTTATGGGAGTGTGCATCATTTATGGGAGTGTGCATCATTTATGGGAGTGTGCATCATTTATGGGAGTGTGCATCATTTATGGGAGTGTGCATCATTTATGGGAGTGTGCATCATTTCTGGGAGTGTGTATCATTTCTGGGAGTGTGCATCATTTCTGGGAGTGTGCATCATTTCTGGGAGTGTGCATCATTTCTGGGAGTGTGCATCATTTCTGGGAGTGTGCATCATTTCTGGGAGTGTGTATCATTTCTGGGAGTGTGCATCATTTCTTGGAGTGTGCATCATTTCTGGGAGTGGACACCATTTCTGGGAGCGTGCATCATTTCTGGGAGGGGACATCATTTCTGGGAGCGAGCATCATTTCTGGGAGTGTGCATCATTTCTGAGAGTGTGCATCATTTCTGGGAGTGTGCATCATTTTTGGGAGTGTGCATCATTTTTGGGAGTGTGCATCATTTCTGGGAGCGTGCATCATTTCTTGGAGCGTGCATCATTTCTGGGAGCGAGCATCATTTCTGGGAGTGGACACCATTTCTGGAAGGTTGCATAATTTCTGGGAGTGTGCATCACTTATGTAAGTGTGCATAATTTCTGGGAGTGTGCATCACTTATGTAAGTGTGCATCATTTCTGGGAGTGTGCATCATTTCTGGGAGCGTGCATCATTTCTGGGAGTGAGCATCATTTCTGGGAATGGCCACCATTTCTGGAAGGTTGCATAATTTCTGGGAGTGTGCATCACTTATGTAAGTGTGCATAATTTCTGGGAGGGCGCTTAATTTCTGGGATTGTGCATCATTTCTGGGATTGTGCATAATTTATGGGATTGTGCATCATTTCTAGGATTGTGCATTATTTCTGGGAGTGTTCATAATTTCTGGGATTGTGCATCATTTCTAGGATTGTGCATTATTTCTGGGAGTGTTCATAATTTATGGGAATGTGCATCATTTCTGGGATTGTGCATAATTTATGGGATTGTGCATCATTTCTAGGATTGTGCATTATTTCTGGGAGTGTTCAAAATTTATGGGATTGTGCATCATTTCTAGGATTGTGCATTATTTCTGGGAGGGCGCTTCATTTCTGGGATTGTGCATCATTTCTGGGATTGTGCATAATTTATGGGATTGTGCATCATTTCTAGGATTGTGCATTATTTCTGGGAGTGTGCATTATTTCTGGGAGTGTGCATTATTTCTGGGAGTGTGCATTATTTCTGGGAGTGTGCATTATTTCTGGGAGTGTGAATTATTTCTGGGAGTGTGCATTATTTCTGGGAGTGTGCATCATTTCTGGGATTGTGCATAATTTATGGGATTGTGCATCATTTCTGGGATTGTGCATCATTTCTGGGATTGTGCATAATTTATGAGATTGTGCATCATTTCTAGGATTGTGCATTATTTCTGGGAGTGTTCATTATTTCTGGGAGTGTGCATCATTTCTGGGAGCGAGCATCATTTCTGAGAGCATGCATCATTTCTGGGAGGGTGCAGCATTTCTGGGAGTGGACACCATTTCTGGAAGGTTGCATAATTTCTGGGAGTGTGCATCACTTATGTAAGTGTGCATAATTTCTGGGATTGTGAATCATTTCTGGGATTGTGCATAGTTTATGGGATTGTGCATCATTTCTAGGATTGTGCATTATTTCTGGAAGTATGCATCATTTCTGGGAGTGTGCATCACTTCTGGGAGTGTGCATCATTTCTAGGAGTGTGCATCATTTCTGGGAGTGTGCATCATTCCTGGTAGTGTATCATTTCTGGAAGTGTACATCATTTCTGGGATGGTGCATCATTTATAGTAGTGTGAGTATTTCCTGAGAGGGTTCATCATTTCTCAAAGTGCATAATTTATGGGATTGTGCATCATTTCTAGGAGTGTGGATCATTTCTGGGATTGTGCATCATTTCTAGGAGTGTGCATCATTTCTGGGAGTGTGCATCATTTCTGGGAGTGTGCATCATTTCTGGGAGTGTGCATCATTTCTGGGAGTGTGCATCATTTCTGGGAGTGTGCATCTTTTCTGGGAGTGTGAATAATTTCTGGGAGGGTGCATCATATCTGGGAGTGTGAATAATATCTGGGAGGGTGCATCATTTCTGGGAGTGTGAATAATTTCTGGAAGGTTGCATCATTTCTGGGAGTGTGAATAATTTCTGGGAGGGTGCATCATTTCTGGGAGTGTGAATAATTTCTGGGAGGGTGCATCATTTCTGGGAGTGTGAATAATTTCTGGGAGGGTGCATCATTTCTGGGAGTGTGAATAATTTCTGGAAGTTTGCATCATGGAATACTGCTCTCCTCAGTATTCCATTGATGAATACTCCTCAATGGAATACTGCTCTCCCCTCTGGGCTGGTGCTCCTGCCTCGCACCTAGCTCGTCTTCACGCTGTTGAAAGCAAAGCATTCAGCATCATTGGAATCTCCCGCGATGAAGCTAACTCCAAGGGCCTTTCACTCACTCACCGCAGGCAGGTTGGTGGTCTTTCCGTCTTCTACCGACTCCTCTCTGGCTTTGCCCCCCCCAGCTCTCTCAGGGCTCTGTCCCGCAAATATTCCTATAGGTCGCACAAGATCTGCCTGCAACCCTCTTATGGTTAAACTGCCAAAATCAAGACTCTCTGCTCACCTTTGCTCCTTCATTCCTCTTTTCTCCCGCCTCTGGAACAAACTCCCTCACTCTCTTCAATCCCACTCCACCCTCCAGGTCTTTAAAACAGCTGTTCACCACCATCTCTTATCTTCCCCCATCCAAAACCTTGATCTTTTCTATCCCCGATAATTTCACCCCAATTCCACTTTTTGAAATACCAACTTCTGACCTGGAAGTCCTTGGTGTCCTTGTGTTTTATACTTCTCCCACCCCCCACCCCCCCCCCCCCCCCCACGCCTTCCCACGCCTCCTCCCCCCGAGCCCTCTCCCTCCCACACATCTCCCTGCTCTCAAATGTTGTGTGCTCTCAAGTGTTTGTGTGCTTCCCATTCTCTTGTCTTCCGCTCCCTCTTTTTATATATTTTGTTTGTCTGGTTGATTTGTTTGTGAAGTAAATGTCAGCTCTTTCACGAGCCTCGATTCAGTATACAACAACAACAACAACAACAACAAAACAAAAAAACATTTCTGGGAGTGTGAATAATTTCTGGGAGGGTGCATCATTTCTGGGAGTGTGCATAATGTCTGGAAGTGTGCATCATTTCTGGGAGTGTGCATATTGGCTGGGAGGGTGCATCATTTCTGGGAGTGTGCATAATGTCTGGAAGTGTGCATCATTTCTGGGAATATGCATCATTTCTGGAAGTGTGCATCATTTCTGTAATTGGTTCACGAGTTATCAAACAGAGTGACCACTATATTCGTCATGGGTGTGTGTCTATGTCTGTCTGTCCGTCTGTCCACAGCATAACTAGCCGATGATATCATCCGATCTTGATGAAACTTGGGTGGGAGGTTGATATCATGATCTAGTTGTGTCCTGCCTAGAGTGGGCGTATTGCGGCCATTGTGGGTGGAGCCACGTCCGAAAAAGATGTCTTTTGAGGGGGTAATCGAGTTCAAGCTACATCTTCTCCGAGGGAGTTGGTGGAATCTGACAGGGGTTTCGGTATTTGGTTAGGCCAATGTCATGTGTCTAGCCCCACGGAGCTCGATTTTTCATTTTCGCCCCAAGGTCAAGGTCACAAGGTCACGAAATTTAGAAAAGTCGATTTTTGATGGTTTTATTACATTGTTCGCTTCCTGAAAGGGTGAAATGTCGTACATGTTTTTATATTATCACATACATCATGAAATACAAGTTTTCCAACAAATTTCAGAATCTTCGACCTTTGACCTTTGAAGGTCACAAAGGTCAAATTTTTTAAGTTGTCGGAATCGAACCGAATTTTCGATATTGTGTAGCTAACTAACCTAATAACTGATTATACATTATTTTCTATCTCATTTCAAGGTCAGTAACCTTCATTTTGACATTTCTGGGCCAGTACCACACACAATTACGTACAGCTGGCTCTTAAAGGCCTGCGCACGCAGCGCATTGGGGCCCTTTGTAAATAGGCATGTACACCGCATATCAGGGGCGACACCTGCCACGTGGGCCCCCGACCCCCTAGTCCGGGCCTGTTTCGGTTATGGTCCGTCCTTTGTCATTGAATACCGCTCGCTCGTGAACTATCGTCATCTCCTGACTTGTGCATTATTTCTGGGAGTGTGGTTAGGCCTCTGATGCAGTACTTACTCCCAGTAGGTTACGGCAGGCTTTTTAGGATCTTACCAGGTTACCAGGGATATTTCGCCCACTCTTCATCAAAAGACACTGTGGCGTCTTCTCTGTCCTGTAGCAATCAACACAAATACACAGATGCCCAGTCCCATTCGAAGGAAGCTTCACTTTTTTTTAATGCAATGCCTTGTGCTGTGAAACACAACTCTGGTAGTTTACAGTTGGGTCGATAATCAAACCCACATTACATGGCTCAAGGTTGAGTGCACTACCTCTGTGCTAGCCCATCGGACATATTGCACACCATAACAAGTGGACCTCTCTATGTATCATTACAGTTGAGATGACATTCAGTTTTATGATTTTAACTGATATTAACATCCCATTATTTTTTTCCAGGAATGAATGGCTGGCAAAATTCCTTTCCACTTTCCATTCAACCCATGTTTTTGATGTAACCCACATTACCCTGTGCTTGCGAAGAGAAAACCAAGGTTAGGCATTCGGTTGCATATGTGCGTACGTGTGGCGTGTCTGCATTAAAAAAAAAAATTTTTCTCGGTAACCGTTGGTCCGATTGACACGAAATTTTACCATAGGAGCCCCTCCGCCTGTATAATCTTTCATTCTTAATTATGACGTCATATGTCACGTGGTACGGACGCCATTTTGGAAAAACGTTACGCCTCTATATCTCAAACAGCTGAATGGAAAAAATTTTAAACAAGGCTCATTGTCAAGAACTCCCCAATGGGGAATAAGATATGTTAATGATATCATCTGTGCCTTCATTATGACGTCATAATTCGACAAATACAGCGTTTTTTTGATTCGATCAGTGTGGGGGAAAAATTCTCTGCAAATGTTGGTCCAATTGACATTAAATTTTCAACATAGGAGTGCCTCCTCCTGTAGAATATTATAATGATAATTATGACATCACAGGTCATGTGGTATAGGCGCTATCTTGGAAAAACTTCACACCTCTATCTCTGAAACCACTCCATGGAAAAAATGAAACATGGCTCACTGTCAAGTTCTCCCCTTGGGGAATAAGATATGTTAATTATGATGTCAACGGTGCCTTTGTTATGACATCATAATTCGACAGGGACAACGCTTAGTCTTATCAGTTTGAAATTTATTGACCATGATCTACGCAACAATTATATTGGAGAACTAGCAAAAGTACCGGCGTTGCCGGGTGACAATGAATCGCTTCCTGAATGAATGAATGAATGAATGAACGATCGTTTTAAGGCCATTTTCCCCGCTAGAGCGGGGGATAGCCTTGCGGGCCCCATGACAATCATGGTTCCCTGTTTGAGGCAATGTTTTTATGGCCGGATGCCCTTCCTGACGCCAACCCTTGGTCACGCTCTTACAATGCGCAGGGATACGGTGTACCTATTCTAAATCGGGGTACACACCGTGATCATTCATCCCAGCAAGCTGGTACTCAATTTGCCGACCTCGGAAGGATGACAGGCTGAGTCAAACCCCCTGGCATTAATTCAGCGATCGACCAGGATTCGAACCCAGGATCCTAGAATCCCAAGCCAGCACCCTAACCGCTAAGCCAACACCAGGCTAATCGCTTCCTGACGGAAATGATATACGCAATCTGGGTACATCATCTAGAGCGAATTTTAAAAATAGATCGCAGGTACAGTGGACTCTGATGCAGTGGAATGACACCCTATCCTATGGAAGTTACACTCACAAACTGCATACGAAGTACCAGGCTATATTTCTGCAATTTAATAAACCATTCGTGTAAGACAATGACACTCTTTTGCTCCTTCAGCTGACAGTTTCGTTCAATTTCAGTAACACACACGCAAATAGTAACACACACACACACACACACACACACACTAACACACACACACACACAGTAACACACACACACACATGCATATTACCACACACGCACACACACACACACACACATGTATAGTACCACACACACACACACACACACACATGGTAACACACACACACACACACATAAACACACACACATGGTAACATACACACATGGTAACATACACACACACACACATACACACACACACACACAAACATAGTAACACACACATTGTAACACACACACAGAGTAACACACACACACACACACATGGTAACACAAACACACATACAAACATAGTAACACACACACACACACACACACACACACAGCAACACACACACACATAGTAACACACACACAGTAACACACAAACATAGTAACACACACACAGTAGCACACACAGTAACACTAACAGTGTTTGAAGCCTCGCCGATGGAAAATCACTCCTGCCTTTGTTCGTCCTCGTTCATCATGATTTGTGCACCCGTCGGCAAGAAACGACGGCATTTTGCCTTAAAGTACAGTAACACACACACACACACACATAGTAACATACACACAGTAACACACACACACACACACACACACACACACACACAGGGTAACACACACACCGGCACGGATCTCGTATACGGTATAGCGAGATGCATATACAGGCAGTCCCCGGGTTACGAACGAGTTCCGTTTTTAAGTCTGTCTGTAAGTCGAATTTGTATGTAAGTCGGAACAGTTATGTACAGTTCACATCTAGCGTCAATTAGTCAAATGTTTGTCTTAGTATATAGTATATGTTTTACCTAAAACATCTATAGGTATAAAAAACATTAAAGAAACATTTCTTAAAGTGTTTAGATAGAAAAGAAAAGCTAATGATTAAAGGTTAACACTTACTCTCGTTCCAATTGATGTCTTGCATACCTTGAACCCAAATTACCAATAGCCTTTCCATTTTGACAATTAAACCACTGCGTTGCTTAGTGATAATTGTCGCTTTCATCGGGACAGAGCGTTTTACATGCTCCATTACTCTCCCCTTGTCCTTTATAATTGTCCCGATCGTTGACCGACTGTAGCCTAACGCTTTTCCAATGATTGTTGGCGTTTCACCTCTCCGATCGCTTTATTATTTCCACTTTCGTTTCAATCGTGATCGTTTTCCTTTTCTTCGATGCATCACCATCACTTGCATCCGATTTACGCTTTGGAGCCATGGTTATGAGGGTAAACACACGAAAATTTTAAGTCAAAACACACAACGCACACAACAGTGTTTATGCGATCCGATTTAAAATGGCGACGACGGCGTGGCGTTGTTCTCCCTCGGGCCGACGAACCGCTGAAAACGTGCAGTGTTTTGAGCGTCGCACAAAGTAGTCCGCCCGTTCGTTAGTACGAACCATTGTATGTAACTCGATTTTTGAAATAATAGGCTTTACGGAGGTCGGTACGTAAGTACGGGCATTCGTAAATTGGGCGTTCGTAACCCGGGGACTGCCTGTATCTATCACCGGCACCGATCTCAGAAAGCGAGATGCGCATATCTATCACCAGCACCGATCTTGTGTAGCGAGATGCATATATCTATCACCGGCACCGATCTTGTATAGCGAGATGCGTATATCTATCACCGGCACCGATATTGTGTGGCGAGATGCGTATATATATGAACGGCACCGATCTTGTATAGCGAGATGCGTATATCTATCACCGGCACCGATCTTGTGTAGCGAGATGCGTATATCTATCACCGGCACCGATCTCATAAAGCGAGATGCGCATATCTATCACCGGCACCGATCTTGTATAGCGAGATGCGTTTTACCTGACAAAGTAAAAAAAAAAAATCTTAACCGAACCAACAACGCCTCTCGCCTTTTATAGCCGAATCGTAGGCAAACATCCATTTTGTCAACCATTACATCAACCAACCATCCATCCATCAACATGTCCATTTCGGCGGACGACAGTTTACGGAATCGTTTTCTCACACGCCGACTCTATATATACAGTCACGTGAAAAAGTAAGTACACCCCATGTAAAGTTTTGACTTTTTCAACAAATTTCAACATACAGCTATTTGATCTTCATTTCAACAATATTTATAGATAAAGGTGATATAATATAACAAATATCATGAAACATTTACATTTTGTAGTCCATTGTATAATTTAAATAAACATAAATGCAGATTTCGCATGTGGAAAATGTAAGTACACCCTTGGCTCTAACAGGTGGTATTGCCCCCTTTGGCAGAAACAACCTCAAGTAGGCGTTTCTTATAACTGTCTACCAGTCTCTGACATCGACTGGGAGAAATTTTTGCCCACTCCTCCATGCAGAATTCTTTCAGCTGTGTGATGTTTGAGGGGTTTCTTGCATGCACAGCTCGTTTCAAATCCCCCCACAACATCTCGATGGGATTTAGATCCGGGCTTTGACTTGACCATTCGAGAATCCTCCATTTCTTTCTTTTCAGCCATCCCTTGGTGGATTTACTGGTATGTTTAGGGTCATTGTCATGTTGCAAGGTCCACCTTCGGTTGAGCTTCAACTTTCCGACAGATCGCCTCACATTATCTTCAAGCACCCTCTGGTACAATGAAGAATTCATAGTGGATTATATGATGGTGAGCTGCCCAGGCCCTGATGCAGCAAAGCTGCCCCAAACCATAATATTTCCACCACCATGCTTTACAGTTGGTATCAGGTTCTTGTGGTCAAATGCTGTCTTTGGTTTTCGCCAAACATGTCTTCTGGTACTGTGGACAAATAGCTCTACCTTTGACTCATCTGTCCAGAGCACATTGTTCCAGAAGTGCTGGTCTTTGCCGAGGTGTTCATTGGCAAACTTTAGGCTTGCCCTGATGTTCTTTCTGGACAGCAAAGGTTTCCTCCTGGCACACCCCCCATGTAGATCAAATCTGTGCAGCCTCTTTCTAATGGTAGACTCGTGCACTTTGACATCAACAGTGGCAAGAGCTACCTGTAGGTCCCGTGATGACATTCTGGTGTTCTTCGAGTCTTCTTTCAGCATCTTGCTGTCTGCTCTCGGGCTGACCTTGCTGGGGCAGCCTGGCCTGAACAAGTTGGCATTTGTTTGGAAGCTTCTCCACTTGTAGATGATCTTCCGGACAGTCGAATGATTGATTTCAAATTATTTGGAGATCTTTTTAAATCCCTTCCCAGACTCGTAGGCATCTATAACCTTCTTTCTGAAGGCCTCAGAGAGCTCTTTTGATCTAGGCATGGTGACGCCGCACACTTCAACAACAAAGAGCAAACCAAACTAAATGTCTGAGGTTTAAATAAGACAGGTTCCTCCAATATCCTCTCTGACGAAGTTCTAATCATTTGCACCTGAGCTGGTGCACCTGATTCTAATTTTAGGTATTTGAAGTAGTGATAAATGTAGGGGTGTACTTACTTTTTCCACATGCGAAATTTGCATTTATGTTTATTTAAATTATACAATGGACTACAAAATGTAAATGTTTCATGATATTTGTTATATTATATCACCTTCATCTATCAATATTGTTGAAATGAAGATCAAATAGCTGTTTGTTGAAATATGCTGAAAAAGTGAAAACTTTACATGGGGTGTACTTACTTTTTCACGTGACTGTATAAAGTGTATATACCGCCGTATATCTATCACCGGCACTGATCTCGTATAGCGAGATGCGTTTTACCTGACAAAGTTAAATAGAAAAAAACTAACACCAGAATGAGAATCCCAGCCTCGCTTTAAAAAATACATACATACACTTCGTTATAAAATCACAAGATATGGTAAATTTGGTCAGATTTCACTCCAGATTTGGAGATTATTTGGTCTACAGCATCCAATCCTCATATCCGAATCCAGGTTTTGATGCTATGTCTCAATTATATAATGATAATTATCGATCGTGTTTCCAAGGCAAGGCTCGTTTGAGTCGGCCGAAAGAAAATGGCGGCTTAAGAACCCAGCGAGGTGCAGGGGGCTGACCAAGATGGCAGGCTGCCATATTGGTACACCACCACATGGGGGTTTTTCTTATGCGCACCTCGTTAATCATCTTCAAAAAGGATGTTATAACACACCCAAACACCCAGTTTTCTTCCTTGCAATCTGTTGGAGGTCCAGGTGTATGCATGCAAAGTTTGGGGTGCAAAGTTAATGCAAAGTTTGGGGTCACTAGGTTTCATGGTTTTGGAGTTATGGAGGAGACAGACGGACAGACGGACGGATGGATGGACACTGCCTTATATTATTACAGATATAAATATATGAGGTCATCGCCCACGTGGTCTGGCACCCATATTGGATCAAAGAAAGAAACACTTCAAAAACAGAAGAGTTGGCTCACACACCAAGTTGACTGCACAGGGTAAGTATTCTATGAATACCATCTCGTTGTTTTTATTTCCACTTGTTATGACAACAAAAACTCAATGACCTTCATCTAAACATTGGAAACTACATTTATTCTCTATACAACATTGAATGAAATAGTTTTTCCCTGTTCAACAATGTTCAGAGCAAAAAACACAATTTGTTTTAATAGCATGAGGAAACTCACCCACCACTGGGAAGAACGTGATTGTGGACACTACCGACGTAGAAAACGACTACCATCTGGTGATTTTTTTTAATGATGAAGGACTATTTCTACATGGTTTAGTTTTTAGAGGGGTTAGGGGAAAGCAGAGGGAGGGGTGTGGGGGGTGACCTTTGAACTCTCCCTTATCGGTTTTTAAAATTGTTGTTGTTGTTTCAAATTTGAATTGAACTACGTAAAATGCATGAAATAAGTAAGAAATGCAGTTTAATAAAATATGACACAGTTCAAGATGTTCCATTTGTACAAATGTCTGAATTCTGTTTTATGTTAGTCTACATTATCGTGTTTGACACTCCGCCAATATATAAAATCTGTTAAATAAATATTTTGTCTGAGTTCCAACATTGCAAGCCTTCACACACATGGCAGCAAACTAACTGTGATCCCGCAGCAGGTTTAAAAGGTTCCTTGGCACCAACACATCTGCCAATGTCACAATTACCTACAGTCACGTGAAAAAGTAAGTACACCCCATGTCAAGTTTTGACTTTTTCAACATATTTCAACATACAGCTATTTGATCTTCATTTAAACAATATTGATAGATAAAGGTGATATAATATAACAAATATCATGAAACATTTACATTTTGTCGTCCATTGTATAATTTAAATAAACATAAAAGCAAATTTCACATGTGGAAAAAGTAAGTACACCCCTACATTTATCACTACTTCAAATACCTAAAATTAGAATCAGGTGCACCAGCTCAGGTGCAAATGATTAGAACATCATCAGAGAGGATCTTGGAGGAACCTGTCTTATTTAAACCTCAGACATTTAGTTTAGTTTGCTCTTTGTTGTTGAAGTGTGCGATGTCACCATGCCTAGATCAAAAGAGCCCTCTGAGGCCTTTAGAAAGAAGGTTATAGATGCCTACGAGTCTGGGAAGGGATTTAAAAAGATCTCCAAACAATTTGAAATCATTCGACTGTCCGGAAGATAATCTACAAGTGGAGAAGATTCTAAACATCTGCCAACTTGTTCAGGCCAGGCCGCCCCAGCAAGTTCAGCCCGAGAGCAGACCGCAAGATGCTGAAAGAAATCTCTAAGAACCCCAGAATGTCATCACGGGACCTACAGGTAGCCCTTGCCACTGTTGATGTCAAAGTGCACGAGTCTACCATTAGAAAGAGGCTGCACAAATTTGGTCTACATGGGAGGTGTGCCAGGAGGAAACATTTGCTGTCCAGAAAGAACAACAGGGCAAGACTAAAGTTTGCCAATGAACACCTAGGCAAAGACCAGCACTTCTGGAACAATGTGCTCTGGACAGATGAGTCAAAGGTAGAGCTATTTGGCCACAGTACCAAAAGACATGTTTGACGAAAACAAAGACAGCATTTGACCACAAGAACCTGATACCAACTGTAAAGCATGGTGGTGGAAATATTATGGTTTGGGGCAGCTTTGCTGCATCAGGTCCTTGGCAGCTCACCATCATAGAATCCACTATGAATTCTTCATTGTACCAGAGGGTGCTTGAGGATAATGTGAGGCCATCTGTCGGGGAGTTGAAGCTCAACCGAAGGTGGGCCTTGCAACATGGCAATGACCCTAAACATACCAGTAAATCCACCAAGGATTGGCTGAAAAGAAAGAAATGGAGGGTTATGGAATGGCCAAGTCAAAGCCCGGATCTAAATCCCATCGAGATGTTGTGGTGGGATTTGAAACGAGAGCTGTGCATGCAAGAAACCCCTCAAACATCGCACAGCTGAAAGAATTCTGCATGGAGGAGTGGGCAAAAATTTCTCCCAGTCGATGTCAGAGACAGGTAGACAGTTATAAGAAACGCCAACTTGAAGTTGTTTCTGCCAAAGGGGGCAATACCACCTATTAGAGCCAAGGGTGTACTTACTTTTCCCACATGCGAAATTTGCATTTATGTTTATTTAAATTATACAATTTTTTTTTTTTTTTTTTTTTTTGTATACTGAATCGAGGCTCGTGAAAGAGCTAACATTTATTTCACAAACAAAACAACCAGACAAACAAAACACACAAAAAGAGGGAGCGGAAGACAAGATGGGGAGAGAAGGGGAAGCACACAACCACAACATTTGAGAGCAGGGAGAAGTGTGGGAGGGAGAGGGCTTGGGGGGAGGAGGTGTGGGATGGGGGGTGGGGGGGGGGGAGGTTTTGGACTACTAAATGTACATGTTTCATGATATTTGTTATATTATATCACCTTTGTCTATCAATCTTGTTGAAATGAAGATCAAATATCTGTATGTTGAAATATGTTGAAAAAGTCAAAACTTTACATGGGGTGTACTTACTTTTTCACGTGACTGTACGTGTCCAACTTTTTGGGGTTGTGTTGCTCTGAAAATCACAATTATTTTGCAAAATTCCATGTCTGAAGTCCTGATGCAGCTGTATTGTTTGCTGACATCTTTCTTCATATGATGGAATGGGAGAAGAAATGGAATTATCTTGGTGTTCCCATCTCCTGCCCCCTTTTCAACAAAATGTGTGTGTGTGTGTGTGTGTGTGTGTGTGTGTGTGTGTGTGTGTGTGTGTGTGTGTGTGTGTGTGTGTGTGTGTGTGTGTGTGTGTGTGTGTGTGTGTGTGTGTGTGTGTGTGTGTGTGTGTATGTATGTGAATGTATACATGTGTGTATGTATATGTATGTGTGAATGTATGTGTGTGCATGCATGCATATATGTATGTGTATGTGTGTATATATGCATGTGTGTGTATGTATATGTACACTCACATGAAAAAGAAAGTACACCCTATGTAAAGTTTTGACTTTTTCAACATATTTCAACATACAGCTATTTGATCTTCATTTCGACAATATTGATAGATAAAGGTGATATAATATAACAAATATCATGAAACATTTACATTTTGTAGTCCACTGTATAATTTAAATAAACATAAATGCAAATTTCGCATGTGGAAAAAGTAAGTACACCCCTACATTTATCACTACTTCAAATACCTAAAATTAGAATCAGGTGCACCAGCTCAGGTGCAAATGATTAGAACATCGTTAGAGAGGATCTTGGAGGAACCAGTCTTATTTAAACCTCAGACATTTAGTTTGGTTTGCTCTTTGTTGTTGAAGTGTGCGGCATCACCATGCCAAGATCAAAAGAGCTCTCTGAGGCCTTCAGAAAGAAGGTTATAGATGCCTACGAGTCTGGGAGGGGATTTAAAAAGATCTCCAAACAATTTGAAATCAATCATTCGACTGTCCGGAAGATCATCTACAAGTGGAGAAGAATCCAAACAACTGCCAACTTGTTCAGGCCAGGCCGCCCCAGCAAGTTCAGCCCGAGAGCACACCGCAAGATGCTGAAAGAAGTCTCTAAGAACCCCAGAATGTCATCACGGGACCTACAGGTAGCTCTTGCCACTGTTGATGTCAAAGTGCACGAGTCTACCATTAGAAAGAGGCTGCACAAATTTGATCTATAGGGGAGGTGTGCCAGGAGGAAACCTTTGCTGTCCAGAAAGAACATCAGTGCAAGACTAAAGTTTGCCAATGAACACCTAGGCAAAGACCTGCACTTCTGGAACAATGTGCTCTGGACAGATGAGTCAAAGGTAGAGCTATTTGGCCACAGTACCAGAAGACATGTTTGGCGAAAACCAAAGACAGCATTTGACCACAAGAACCTGATACCAACTGTAAAGCACGGTGTTGGAAATATTATGGTTTGGGGCAGCTTTGCTGCATCAGGGCCTGGGCAGCTCACCATCATAGAATCCACTATTAATTCTTCGTTGTACCAGAGGGTGCTTTAGGATAATGTGAGGCCATCTCATCTGTCGTAAAGTTGAAGCTCAACCGAAGGTGGACCTTGCAACATGACAATGACCCTAAACATTCCAGTAAATCCACCAAGGATTGGCTGAAAAGAAAGAAATGGAGGGTTCTGGAATGGCCAAGTCAAAGCCCGGATCTAAATCCCATCGAGATGATGTGGGGGGATTTGAATCCAGCTGTGCATGCAAGAAACCCCTCAAACATCGCACAGCTGAAAGAATTCTGCATGGAGGAGTGGGCAAAAAAATCTCCCAATCGATGTCAGAGACTGATCGACAGTTATAAGATACGCCTACTTGAGGTTGTTTCTGCCAAAGGGGGCAATACCACCTATTAGAGCCAAGGGTGTACTTACTTTTTCCACATGTAAAATTTGCATTTATGTTTATTTAAATTATATAATGGACTACAAAATGTAAATGTTTCATGATATTTGTTATGTTATATCACCTTTATCTCTCAATATTGTTGAAATGAAAATCAAATAGCTGTATGTTGAAATATGTTGAAAAAGTCAAAACTTTACATAGGGTGTACTTACTTTTTCACGTGACTGTATGTGTGTATGTGTGTGTGTATGTGTGCATGTATGCATATATGTATGCGTGTACGTATGTGTATGTATGTGTGAATGTGTGTATGTGTGCGGTATGTGTTTGTGTATGTGTGTATGTATGCATGTATATATGTATGTATGTGCATGTGTTTATGTGTGTGTATATGTATGTGTTTGTGTGTGTGTGTGTGTGTGTGTATGTATATGCATGTGTATGTATGTGTTTACATGTACATGTTCGTGTGTGTGTGTGTGTGTGTGTGTGTGTGTGTGTGTGTGTGTGTGTGTGTGTGTGTGTGTGTGTGTGTGTGTGTGTGTGTGTGTGTGTGTGTGTGTGTGTATGTATATATATATATATATATATATATATATATATATATATATATATATATATATATGCATGTGTTTGTGTGTCTGTGTATTTATGTATGTGTCTGTATGTTTGTGTCTGTGTATGTATGTATATGCATGTGTGTATGCTTATGTATGTGTATGTGTTTATATGTATGTGTGTGTGTGTTTTTATGTTTGTGTTTGTGTGTATGTTTGTGTATGTATATTGTTGTGAATTTTGGGGTAGGGGCATACATAGATTTAGGTAGATCTGCATCGTTAGATGCTCCGATGATCGTGGGTAGCAAGAACCATCTCGATGTAAATAAGTAGAGGACCTGTCTAGCCCGTATGTCGGATACGTTGGATATGTGTCCCCGCCATGAGGGGGCGGGGCATGTTAAGTAGTTCTCGGGTTTATGCTAATTCCCCGGTGTGTCATCCCCTCTGTGATCATTCCGGTGTCCCTTATGGCAATACATCACATACATTAGTAAGGCCCAATAGCGCACCACATTAATTAAATCCCCCCTCACAATGACTGACCGGAAGAACAAACAGGAAGCGACCATGCACGACACCGGCAGAGCGATAGACATTGCACAGGCAGGCACAGGGAGCCATGCCCAGAAGGACTCGTGACTGGCCGGGGGAGGGGTGAACAAGAAACTTCCCTGTGATTGGTGGAAGGAAGGGAGGAAGGACGTGCCACACTGATTGGCCACCGACCGATGGCATGACACGAAGGGCAAAGGCGCTCAGACAATCAGGGAGAAGGGCGTGAAAGATGTCCAAGAAGCGACGCACTGGTTGGCAGAGAGAGAGAGAAAGCTGACATGAGAGGCGATTGACAAAACGACGGGCGAGCCGACATTTTCCTTCTCTCATTTTGGCTTCCTTCCTGCCTGGCCCTCCCTTCTGCCCTTGCCTTTCTCTCCTGTTTGGACCTCTTCCCTTGCGATCCACAAATTGCCTGCTTGACGACCGACGTTGGAGAAACTTTGGGAGCGCCGTCGATTCTCTTCCCTGCGTTCGCATTTGAATGACGAGCATACGGGCGAGTCTGTGTGTCGAAGTCTGTCTGGGGACGTCCCGATATAGGGGTTTAGTTTTTATCGTCGCGATTCCTTGTCCCGATATTTATTAAATAAATCCTTTCATTATTTTCCCTTTGATTCTAAAACCCGTTTGTGTGAGTTAATTTTCACAGGGTGAAGACGCTGACGCGCATGGACCGTGAGGTAAATCTTGCCGCTTCTTCTTCTTCTTCTTCCCCCCGCGCGGGTATCGGAAATCCAACATTGATCGTCGCCTCATTAAGCTCGTTTAAATCCGTGATTTCCCGGTCTTCACTGAGGGCAATCACGCGACAATATGTATGTGTGTATATGTATGTGTTTGTGTTTATATGTTTGTGTGTGCGTGCGTGTGTGTATGTGTTTGTGTGTATTGGTGGATGTGGATGTGTGTGTGTGTGTGTGTGTGTGTGTGTGTGTGTGTGTGTGTGTGTGTGTGTGTGTGTGTGTGTGTGTGTGTGTGTGTGTGTGTGTGTGTGTGTGTGCGTGTGTGCATATGTATGTGTTTGTGTGTATATGTATGTGTTTATGTGTGTATATGTATGTGTATGTAAATGCATGCCATAGCATGAACCAATTTGATGAAGATGAAGATTCAACAGATTCTGCTCAACGTTGACTTGTTAATTATTCTGAGTGAGACTGTAATTCTCACGTTTAGAAAATTCACACAATTTCTTATTTCCTTGTGCCTCTTGAGAGATTAAAAAAGTGTGATGAACATACTTTAAGTCACATTAACATCGTTATAACACGTCTCCTTTTCACTTTCTCATTTCACACCACTCAGCTATATTATTCCCACGTACAACCATGCGATACTCGAACCTCATTTAAAATGGATACATGCAATTTAATTATCCCAGATCATCATGATCCACCTGTTGTTTTTGCTCTGCACAGCTACATGGTATTTGTGGGTTGGTACAAGATTCATATACACAGTACTATGAATGATTAATCACATAGTATATATTAAGATTATCAAACATAACTGTCAATCCACCCAATTCATTCAAATGCATTTCCTTAAACTTCATTGCATGTAGACAGGGGAAGGGAGGGAGTCAAACATTCTGCCACAAACTGTCGGATGAGTCGAAGCTCAATTGGCTCAAATTGGCGGCTGTGATTGGACAGATTCGTTGGCAACGTGCTGTAGGACAACTCCAATCCGACTGCATGAGAAGTATAGGCCTACTGTCCAACTTCTGCAGGGCCAGACGGTGCGAGATGCATTTCCAGCCATGGTGTGGGTCCTACATGCAGTCCATATGAAAAGGTGACTATCCGAGATCAACTTACATGGGCTGAAAACTGTACTTTCCAAAAGGAATCTGCTTCCTGTTGCACAGCCAGACTGAGCGCTATGAAGTTGATTTGAATAAGTGGAATTAACCTTATGTAGTATCAAACTATTTTGATTCCAAATACACACATTTTCAACTTGAGTGATGCACATTATGCCAATTAAAGTGAAAGATTATACGCATGAAGTTGTCACGTGTGCCGTGCCTCGGCCTGCAGCTCTGAAGTCGACCAGACTGAGAACTGCTGGAACATTGCAGGCAGAAAATTGGCTGAAAAGACGCCAAGAACCATGATTGAGCTGCAGACTCATTTGATGTGGGTTCGGAGAGGAAATTACAGTCGAATACATTCGTAATGTAATCTCGTCCGTGCCCAGGAGGTGCCAAGCTGTCATCGAGGTGAAAGGAAGTTTAACCAAGCACTGTGGGAGGGTTTATATCGATTAAAGATTTATTAAGAGTATGTCGACTGCCGTGGGAAGCGAGATGCCACTGATGTTTCCAGCATTAGCAATTCCTCACCAGGCAAAAGAAGATTGGCTCACCACTTTTGCTTTTAATGAAGCGTTACTTTTCCTCGTTTGATTCAGGGAGTGACGTTCGTAACTAAAACTTCGTCCATGGTGATAGTGCTTTGCTGGAACAGATTCCTAGATTGTGTTCCATCCTAGACAACTAACTACGAAGCTATAACCAACTGGTCTTAGTTGCGAAACTCAGTCTTATTTTTGCAATCTCAAGTATAAGAAAGCCATTCTTCCTCCGCCACCAAAAGTGGACGGTTATATTTTCACCCCAGTTTGTGTGTCTGTGAGCAGGATATCCCGAAAAGTTGTGGACAGATTTGGACAAAACTTGGTGGAGAGGTTGCATGTGCGACAATGACGAATTGATTCAATTATGGTGAGGATCTGGATTCAGATAGTATCATGTTTAGTGATTCTTCACCATTGAGTGATCCGGCCAAAAACTATGTATAGCATGATATCCCAAAAAGTTGTGGACAGATTTGGACAAAACTTGGTGGAGAGGTTGAGTGTGCGACAAGGACGAATTGATTCAATTATGGTGAGGATCTGCTTTCAGATAGTATAATTTCTAGTGATTCTTCACCATTGAGTGATCGGGCCAAAACACTATGTATAGCATGATATCCCAAAAGGTTGTGGACAGATTTAGACAAAACTTGGTGGAGAAGTTGAGTGTGCGACAAGGACGAAATGATTCAATTATGGTGAGGATCTGCTTTCAGATCGTATAATTTCTAGTGATTCTTCACCATTGAGTGATCTGGCCAAAAACGATGTATAGCATGATATCCCAAAACGTTGTCGACAGATTTGGATAAAACTTGGTGGATGAGTTGCGTAAGTGACAAGAACAAGTCGATTCGATTTTGGTTCTGGTCCGAATCCAGATCTTCCCTATCAGTGGGATACAAAACAAACTGTTCAGGTTTGCGGAGTATGCGCTCTACCGAGTGCCCTTCTAGCTGACCATACTATGCAAATGCTTCGATGTTTGTCGTCGTATTACTTTGAAATAATGAACTTTTGATAAATGAACAATATATCTTATACCTGGAGAATAATCTTCTTGAAATTGCAGGAAAAACCAAAGTAAGCAAGGCAATGCAATCGTTCTTGCACAACTGAAAAGAAAAAGATCCATGCCTCTGCTGCTTGAACAAACCCTCGCCACCCACTGGGGTAGAGGATATGAAAGACTTGAAGGCAGCCACATAAGTGGCCTGAGGGAGTGGCCATTACTGTCAGCTATGGCTCCAGCGCGTGTGTCCAATGCAGTTTGCAATTAGTTTTGACTCGCACTGCACTCGTCGGTGTAACGCAAAAGGGCCAACATGTCCGTTCTGCTGGCTCATGGAGACGATGTTTCCTCAGCTGCCCGTGCGACCAATCTTCGCTTGGATTCATCGCGGTGACATTAAGAGGTCACGTGGCCAGAGGGCCTGTGCAACTGCTGCCCGTGTTTCCTGATAGTCGGTGTGGCTTGCACGTGATAAGGGAATGAGAAAGATTGCATCTGTGGAAGGAACGAGGGTCTACAAGGACACGCAAGCATTTGATCTCCTTCTGTAAGGGTTGATGGCTATGATGTAATTAGTGAAAAAATTGTTTTTCTGTCTTTAAGGCCATTTTTCCCTGCTCGAGCGGGGGTTAGCCTTGCGGGCCCCATGACAATCATCATGGTTCCCTTTTTGAGGCAATGTTTTTATGGCCGGATGCCCTTCCTGAGGCCAACTCAATTTGACGACCTCAGAAGGATGACAGGCTGAGTCAACCTCCCCAGCGTTAATTCAGTGATCAACCACTTCCCATTCCTCTCCCCCCCCCCCACCCCCCTTCCCAATACTCTCTACCCCCCCCCTTCCCAATCCTCTCCCCCTCCCTCTTCCCAATCCTCTCCCCCTCCCTCTTCCCAATCCTCTCCCCCTCCCTCTTCCCAATCCTCTCCCCCTCCCTCTTCCCAATCCTCTTCCCCCCAAGCCCTCTCCCTCCCACAGATCTCCCAATGTCCCTGCTCTCAAATGTTGTACTTGTGTGCTTCCCTCTCTCTCCCCATCTTGTCTCCCGCTCCCCTTATTTTATGTTTTATGTATCAGTTTGTTTTTTTGTGATCAATGTTACCTCTTACACGAGCCTCGATCTTGTATACAATTTTTTTTAAAAACAGGATTCAAACCGAGGATCTTAGGATCCCAAGCCAGCACCCTAACCGCTAAGCCAACACCAGGCTTATATGGTGTAATTAGTGACCAAAACTGAAAACAAAGGTACCGGCACACTAAGATTGTGACCTTCAGGGCATTTTACAGATTTAAAAGCGAAATAGCTTCTGAACTCAAACAAGTTTTCAAGATGAAATGCACTTTCATTTTTCTTCTTAGTGACAAAAGGCATTTTGCTTCCGCATATCATGTCAGAGGATCAATAATAATAATAATAATTCATTTATTTTGTATAGCGCTTTTCCAGAAGCCCAAAGGCGCTTTGACAGAGTGGAAAACATAATGCATAACAATACATGAAAACAACAATTGCAAAAAGACAAGAATCAATCGGGAAATATTTAAAGCAAAAGGAGGGAGAAGGAGAAGAGATAGTCAGGGGTTAAATGCTGTGGGTTGAATGTTGAATGCAGTGTTGAACAGGTGGGTCTTTAGTGATGTTTTGAATGTGGTGAGTGAGGAGGAGTCTCTGATGGTGTGAGGTAGTGAGTTCCAGAGGGTGGGAGCAGCGATGGAGAAGGCCCTGTCCCCCCAGGATCTGAATTTGGTCCGGATGGAGGGGGTCAGGAGGTTGGTACCAGCAGAGCGGAGGTTGCGGGTGGGAGTGTGTCTGGAGAGGAGGTCAGCCAGGTAGGATGGGGCCAGGTTATGGAGGGCTTTGTATGTCAAGAGGAGGATTTTGTACTGGATTCTCTGGGGGATGGGGAGCCAGTGAAGCTTGTAAAGGACGGGGGTGATGTGGTCACGGGTCCGGGAATGGGTGAGTAGACGGGCAGCGGAGTTCTGAATGTATTGGAGTTTATTGGTGATTTTTGAGGGTGAACCATAGAGGAGGCTATTGCAGTAGTCCAGACGGGAGGTGATGAAGGCGTGGATGAGGGTTTCTGCAGCCGTGGAGGAGAGGGATGAGCGGAGACGGGCAATGTTTTTCAGGTGAAAGAAGGCTGACTTTGTGATCTGTTTAGTGTATTTGTCGAAGGAGAGGGTTTGGTCAAAGATGACGCCAAGATTCCGGATGTGAGGGGAGGTGGATACTGGGATACCGTCGATGTTGAGGGCAAAGTTATGGGTGGATTTTGTGAGCGTTTTTGGGCCAATGATGATTATTTCAGATTTATCACAGTTAAGCTTGAGGAAGTTGATTTGAAGCCAGGATTTTATTTCAGTGATGCAGTTTGTCAGGATAGAGTGGGTGTCGGTGGAGACGGACTTGGTGGAGATGAAAAGCTGGATGTCATCGGCGAAGCAGTGGAATTGGAGACCATGACGGCGGATTAAGTGACCGAGGGGGGACAGGTAAAGGATGAAGAGTAGGGGGCCAAGAACTGAACCTTGGGGGACACCTTGGGGGAGGGGAGCAGTGGGGGATTTGCAGTTATTGATGGAGATGAACTGGCGTCTGTCAGAGAGGTATGATTTAATCCAAGAGAGGGCAGTGCCGGTAACGTTAAAGGTGGATTCAAGTCGGGTGAGGAGGATGGTGTGATCGATGGTGTCAAAGGCAGCGCTGAGGTCGAGGAGGACGATAATGTTGAGGTTGTCAGAGGAGAGGAGAAGGTCATTGGTGATTTTGAGGAGAGCAGTTTCAGTACTGTGTTTGGAGCGGAATCCGGAATGGAATGTTTCATACAGGTTATTGGCAGAGAGATGATGTTTGAGTTGAGTGGCTACAGCGCGTTCCAAAACTTTTGACAGAAAGGGTAGGTTGGAGATGGGTCTGAAGTTGTTTAGGGTGTCAGGGTTTAGACCAGGTTTTTTTAGAATGGGGGTAACAGCAGCAATTTTGAGGGAAGGTGGGACGATGCCTGTAGACAGGGAGGAGTTTATTGTTGCAATGATAAGTGGAGAGAGAGCAGGGAGGGAGGCCTTGACAAAGCTGGCGGGGATGGGGTCAAGAGTGCAGGTGGCAGTTTTCATTCCTATGAGGAGTTCAGAGAGGTCAGTCGGGGAGATTGGGGAGAACCGAGACAGGGGGTGGCAGGACAAGGGGGGGCAGGTGGTTGGAGGGGGAGCGGGTGCGGCGGTGGTCAAGCTGTTGTCGATGTTGTCAATTTTGCGTTGGAAGAAAGAGAGGAAGGAGATGCAGTTGTCTACTGTGAATGACTGGGTGGTGGTGTTCAGGGGGCGGAGGAGTTTGTTTATTGTTGAGAAGAGTGCTTTTGGGTTTCCGGAGCCAGAGTGGATAATTTGAGAGTAGTAGGCGGAGCGGGCGTGGGAGAGGGCATCTTTGTAGTGTTTGTAGGTGGTCCTTGTAGGCTTGGGAGTGAACTGTGAGACCCGTTTTATTGCGGAGTCTTTCAAGTTGGCGAGCACGAGTTTTCATCAGGCGGAGTTCAGGGGTAAACCACGGAGCAGAATGGGTGAAAGAAACTGTTTTGGTTTTTACAGGCGCAAGCTGGTCAAGGCAGGAGGAGAGAGTGTGGTTGTAGTAGTCAGTGAGGTCGGAAGGGGTGTGGAGGTCAATGAAGGGAGAAGTGGACATTTTTTCAGAGAGGGTGGATGAGAATGAGGTAGGTGAAAGAGCGTTTAGCTTACGGAAGTTGATAGTGCGATAATGCCTTGGTGTTGGGGCGGGGATGTTGATGGTCAGAGTGATGGCTAAGTGGTCAGAGAGGGTGAGGTCGGAGCCAGAGAGATGGTGCAAATTTAATCCAGTGGAGCAGACAAGGTCCAAAATGTGACCACGGATATGGGTAGGAAAGTCGACATGTTGAGTGAGATTAAAGCAGGTGAGTAAATCAGTGAAGTCAGTGGTTATTGTGGAGTCAGTGGAGTCCATGTGGATATTGAAATCACCAAGGAGGAGGATTGAGGGGGAGAGGGAACATAGCTGGGTCAGAAAGTAGGAGAAGTCAGACAGGAATGATGGGTGTGGTTTGGGAGGGCGGTAGACGACAGCCATGACTGACTGCGTGCGACCAGAGAGTTTAAAAGCCAGGTGTTCATATCAAGGTGTTCATTCTTGATACTCACATATCAAGGTGGTTAATCATGAATATAGAAAGTAGATACATACATACACATTAAGTAGGTATGGTACTGTGGGAGTACCTTAAGGTGTAAGAGTGGTATGGCATTGTTAACTGTCTTTCCCATTTTCGTGCCCAAACCATCCCGTTTCTGTGGCCTGTATTAGGTGTGCATTGTTATAGGTAAGTCAATCGTTTCACAATTTAGGACACCTTCTATGCGACACCTGCTTGCTAGATTACTCTACAAATAACAGCTTCACCTCCAAGCAACACCATGCAAACTCACGGGCAAATCATGCATGCTCACTCACATACCAGCATGCCTCACCCATACACCACCCATAAAACTAGAGAGGCGGAGGAAACCACATGCTGCTACCAAAGACACCATATGAGTGGAAAATGCTTAGAAAAGTGCTCTTTCACATCCTATACAGTAGCATGACACTGTATGTCACCAGCAGATGATTGTATATTTCAGTTTAAAGCTTTTCCTCTTTGTAGTGTGAAACTGTAAAATCGTTGTGAAGAGAATAAAAATGCAAACCACGTGCCAGAGCTGGGCAAGGGCCTGACAAGTCCATGGGGTTATGATGAAACATCGCCAGACACCAGGTCTGCTTTCTCCTGCTTGTTGCAAAATGAGAGTAGTACTTTGTGTAATATGCTTCTTCTTTTTTTGCATCATGGATCAAAACCACCACAACTTATAAAGTCAATACTGTACATTGTTATGTGGTAGAAGGAGGATGGGGGTAATCCATAGCTAGATTCTTGGGTAAAATGCCAGGGGCATAGAAAAGGCTACTTTATATAAGGGTATGTGCCATATGGCAAAGTATAGAAAAGAAGGGACATTCCATAGCTTGTAGAAAATGCCAAACAATACAAAATAAGGAGCATGCAAAAAATCTGGTGTGCATGCTGGACTACCCTCGTGTTCTGAGGAGGAACCAAGTAATGCTCTAGAAAAATTCATATAAAGGGGTGCCAAGTTGATTCATACACCTGCATGAAGAAGTAAATGTATTTTATTTGCCAGATGTAGGGTGTAGGATGTAGATGTGTGCCCCTTTGTCGGGTGCACCTACAAACACTACCAGATGTTTAGCGAAGTATTGGTATCGGTATCGGTTTCGCAAAACACTACCAATATCGGTGCATTACCAGGTGTCGGGTGCCCCTTTGTAGGATGTAGCGTAGATTCATTCTAAATCATTTGAATGACCATCTAAATCATCACATACACCTAATCTACGCTACATCATTTGCCAGATGTAGTGCAGATTTACTCTTGTAAATTAATTAATTGACATATGTTGGAAAATGACATGCCCAGAGGAGGAATCAAACCCAGGTCCTCTGGTGATGAACTTTTAAGTGCTCTGCCATCTGAGCTATCTGAGCAACCCTGACCAAGCATGCAATTTTCCCACATATAGAATTGCTGCTCTCTTTCTGTCACTGCTTCCGGGGCACCCGCTGCCAATCATAGGAGCACCAACGGCCTGCTCAGGAGAGGGTCTTTCTCCAATGGGGGGACAGATCCATGTCCTCTATTATAAACACCACTGGGGGCGCTAGAAACAATTAAATAAATGAACAGGATTATAACTAAGGTACACCAGAGGACCTGGGTTCGATTCCTGGTCTGGGCATGTAATTTTCCCACATATGTCACTTAATTAATTATAATCCTATTCATCTTACTATAATTCACCAAATGTCCACCCATCTGTCTGTGTCTGTTCGAAGGTACCGTAAAAACTGCTGAACCGATCGCAAAGATATTTTGGGTGGGTAATCCTGGGACCCTTGGGAGTAAAATAGGCTATTTAGTTTTCCCAATTTCAGCTTTAGTCTCCAGCATTCTCAGGTTTGGACTCCCGCATAACATTCGCGTTCGCATAACGTTCATTGTTACCTTCGCAAAAGCGGAAGGTTATGTTTTGATCGCTGTGTATTTATTTGTATGTCTGTGTGTGTGTATGTTATTCGCATAACTCAAAAAGTATTCAACCGAATTGCATGAAATTTGGTGGGATGATTGGTTATTATACGGGACACATTTGATTAGATTTTGGGAGCAATCGGGTCAAAGGTCAAGGTCAAGGTCACGAAAAGGTCAAAATCGTATTTTTGTTGTTCTGTTCCCTACACTCCCATGCCAAGTACAGAACAGTAGCTGCGGCGAAGGTATGCGCTCTACCGAGTGCCCGTTCTAGTTCTCATTGTGACGATGTTGCTTTCCCGGGTGCCGCACAAACGGCTGCACCAATCGCTGCACAGCTGCACCGATCGAACTCGGTGACCTCGGACAAAGACCTTTTATAAGGACACGGGTTGAATCCCTGCTTGAAGAGAATTCTAACCCATTTCAACTGAAGGAAACACGTATCGGGAGTACATACGACATAGCGATTGTGAACACGATTATCGATAACGATCACGATCATAGTGTATCGATCACTGTGGGACATTTGGTGAATTATATTAAGATACTGTTTAGATTTTGATGATTTGCGTGTGATATGATTTAACGGATGTTTATATGAATCGTTTAAAATAAAAAAGCCTTCAATTTCTGATATTTTACCTTTTCATTTGGGCCTCCCAATTGAAGCCCCGCCCATAGGGCGGGTACCGTTGCTAGTTTATTTAATACTTGTAAATTAACAGGGAAAATGCCAGAGTAAGTCATGTTAAACATGACGCTCTTGGCTCGCCCTCGCTTTTGGGTCACCCTCTCTCACTTTTGAGTCACCCTCTCTCACTTTTGGGTCACCCTCTTTCACTTTTGGGTCACCCTCTTTCACTTTTGGGTCACCCTCTCACTTTTGGGTCACCCTCTCTCACTTTTGAGTCACCCTCTTTCACTTTTGGGTCACCCTCTTTCACTTTTGGGTCACCCTCTCTCGCTTTTGGGTCACCGTCTTTCGCTGTTGGCTCGCCCTTTCTCTCGCTCTTGACTCGCCCTCTCTTGGCTCATCCTCCCTGTTGCTCTTGGCTCAACCTCTCTCCCTCTCTCCCGCTCTTGGCTCACCCTCCCTGTTTCTCTTGGCTCACCCTCCCTGTTTCTCTTGGCTCTCCCGCTCTCTCTCTCTCTCTCTCTTGGCTCGCCCTCTCTCTCGCTCTTGGCTCGTCCTCTCTCTCGCACTTGGCTCGTCCTCTCTCTCGCACTTGGCTCGTCCTCTCTCTCGCACTTGGCTCGTCCTCTCTCTCGCACTTGGCTCGTCCTCTCTCTCGCTCTTGGCTCACCCTCTCTCTCGCTCTTGGCTCGCCCTCTCTCTCGCTCTTGGCTCGCCCTCTCTCTCGCTCTTGGCCCCCCCTCTCTATCGCTCTTGGCCCCCCCTCTCTATCGCTCTTGGCCCCCCCTCTCTATCGCTCTTGGCCCCCCCTCTCTATCGCTCTTGGCCCCCCCTCTCTATCGCTCTTGGCCCCCCCTCTCTATCGCTCTTGCCCCCCCTCTCTATCGCTCTTGGCCCCCCCTCTCTATCGCTCTTGGCCCCCCCCTCTCTATCGCTCTTGGCCCCCCCCTCTCTATCGCTCTTGGCCCCCCCTCTCTATCGCTCTTGGCCCCCCCCTCTCTATCGCTCTTGGCCCCCCTCTCTATCGCTCTTGGCCCCCCCTCTCTATCGCTCTTGGCTCGCCCTCTCTCTCGCTCTTGACCCGCCCTCTCTATCGCTCTTGGCTCTCTCTCTCTCTCTCTCTCTCTCTCTCTCTCTCTCTCTTCCCACTTTGCACAGCTGCCGCTCGCTTAGCACGCACGTGTGATTGCCAGGTCTGTTGCTCAGTCACTGGCGGTACGTGCTGTGTCTCGTGTTGCTTTTTTCCTTTCTTCCTACCTTTTGGTCCTTTCTGCTGTCCGAGTGTCGGTGTCCCTTTCTATCGTCTTGTCGACTGAGCGAGAGAGGGAGAGACAGCGCGGTTAGAGTTATCCGCTTTAGGTGGTTAACGGGATTTATTTCCCAGTTATTGTTGTTGTTGTTTATTTTCATTTATTTCGGCTTTATAAACCTTTGTACCATTTATTGGTTATTTTTTTTCGTTTAGTTACTTCAAATGGCTAGCAAGAATAGTCGAAGTAATGCCGGTCGTGACGCCGATGAGGGGTTAACAGATGAACACGGCATGTGTTTTGTCCCTCCGGAAGATGTCTCGCTGGAGGAGACGCTCCTCGCAATCGGAGAATTGATCGGTTGTGAGAACATACGGGCAGCGTCCCGAATGCACCACAAGGTGGTTGTTTTCGTTTCACGTGTCCGTTTCGCGCGCATCGTCGTGCAGAACGGCCTCACCTTGGGCAATGACCAGTTTGTTCCGGTTTCGCCATGGAACACTCCGGCCTCGAAGGTAATACTATCAAACGTTCTACCGACGCTGTCTAATGAGGAAATTCTTCAGAAGCTCGGTCAGTACGGTACTGTGGTGTCGAGAATTATCCAAGCCTCCATTCGCACCACAGACGGGAAGCTTAAGCATATCGAAACGTTTAGACGGTTTTGTTATGTTGTTTTGAAGGATGGTTTGACGCTCGTTTCGAATGTCTCTCGTTTTTAAGTCGTCAAAACGTGAGCACAGGATTTTTGCGGCAACGGAGAGGTTGATTTGTTACGGGTGTGGTGCACATGGACACACTCGGCAGTATTGTCCTGATGGGGAGAAAACGTATGCCACAGCAGCCGGACCAGCTCCCCCCGTGACCATTACGGAGGATTCTGTAGATGATTCGCCTTCAGTGCGGGAATCTACGTCGGACCATCAAGGTACGGCTAAGAGTGGTGCTGATGAGACCCATACGGATGTGCTTCGTGTAAGCGATGAGTCATCCAGTACAGCTGTCCATCGTGCAACCGATGAGTCAGCAAATGTAAGGGAGAAGCCTCTACCTGTAGAGGGAATGTTTTGTGAGGAGCAGCAGATTGTAGATGCGGCGTCTCGGAAAAATTTGAAACGGTCACTTGTAAGTGCGAGGAATGAGGACAAAGGTGTTAAAGTGTTGGTGGTGCAGACAGGAAGCAGTTTAAACGATTCACAGTCCTTCACAAGAAGATCAGCAAGGTGGTGAAACTATGGCTGACATGATACCACCTGCTCAGGATGAAGGGGAACTTTTTCCTGAAGGTTGTAAATCAACCTGCGAAACCGAACAGCCTACTGATGACCATATCAATTCTAATGGGGAATGCAAAATACCCATTACTACTAATAACGACTCCTCCCCCCCCATTGCAATGATGCATGAGGATGAAGAGGATGAAGAACCTAAGGTAGATGGGGATGGAACAGGTGTTTCTGTACAGGTTCAGGAGGAACTCGTTACTAGCGTCACGGAGGGAATTCTAACTACAGAGACACTGATCGGCCATGAGGAACCAGTGGCAATGGTTGACAGGGCTCCCCCCCCCCCCCCCCCTCAGGAGGAAGAGCAGCCTTTGGAGATCTCAAAAGAAAATATTGTCAGATTTTTGAAGGAAACTTTCAGACAAAGGCATGTACGAATTAAGGATCATTTTCCTAATATCCAGGCCTTCCTTGCAGCCGCAAAACCTTTGCTGCAAAGGAGTGAGCATGTGGAAATCTCCGAACCTGAATTTCAGCGGCTGAGGAAATCCATCACGAAGGCAAACGAGGAATTAATTGAGGAAGAGGACTTCACCCCCTAGAAGAATCAACCATGGAACTAAATGTTGTATCCTTAAATATAAATGGGGGTCGTGCCCCCTTACGGAGGGTGCAAACCATTCAAGCGGTTGGAAAAGAAAAGGCTGACATTATTCTCTTACAAGAAACCCACGCTACTAGTGCTCAAGTAGCCGATTGGGGGAAACTTTTTAAAGGGCAATGGTGGCTAAGTGGGTTCCCTACACCTCGGGCCGGTGTTGCCATTTGCCTAAGTCACAAGATTTGTGCTCAACAGGTTTCATTTAAAGAAATCTATAAAGGGCATTTGATCTCCGTAGATTTTCTTTATAATACCCAAAAGATTATCGTAGTGAATGTTTATGCACCGTGTGACCCAATGGAGAGGAAAATTTTCTTTTCCACTCTGCGGGATTTTGTAAAAACTCTGGACCCAACAGCCTTTATCTGTATCGCGGGAGATTTTAATTGCACAATTTGTCCGTCAATTGATAGGAATGGTCATGAGCCTCATGTTGCCTCTACGAAAGCTCTAGAGGACACCATCAACATCTTTCGGTTTAAGGATGTGTGGAGATCACAACACCCACTCTCACGCTGTTATACATGGTGTAGATGCAATGATGGTATTATGTCAATGGCAAGGCTGGACAGATTCTATGTGAACAAGCCAATGTTGAATGTGGTGTCTGTCTCCAAAATTTTACCAACTGGATTCAAAGACCACAGTTTAATCTCAATGTCCTTTAAGTTACCCTTTCCACCCGGTGGTAGTGCTTACTGGTCTTTGAATACTCGTCTCTTACATGACAAGGAATTTAATGAGGCCTTTCACGTCGTGTGGGAGAAAATTCGCTCCTCCAGACCTGAGTATGATAGTCTCCAGCTGTGGTGGGACATTGCAAAATCCCAAATTAAGAATTTCTGTCAACAATATAGTGCATACACCACCAAAATCCAATCAATATCAATCGATCAGTTAAAATCTGAAATTATATCGTCAGAACAGAATGTTGACGAGGTTGGGAGAGGTGCACGTGACCAACTAATATGGGCAAAGAAAGCAGTGCTGGAGGAAGCGGTACGGCAACGGGCGATGGGTGCCTTGGTCCGAATGCGAATGAGCTATTTAACTCTGGACATGCCAAACAAAGAGTTCTTTAAGTTAGAGTCTTCCCTCAAAAGGTCACAACAAATTCATACTTTACTCACTCCCAATGGGTCGCTGGTGACCTCTCAGCAGGCGATCAGGTGTACTCTGAAAGGGTTCTATTCTAACTTGTATTCTCCTCAGAACGTGGACAATGAGGTGATACGAGAGTTAACTGCTGGGCTTCCGAGTGTCGAGGAGGATGAGCGATGCATGCTCGATTCCCCAATTTCGGCTGATGAACTTGAAGCAGCTGTGCGGAGCCTGAAAGATGGGAAAGCTTCTGGAATAGATGGCCTGCCCACAGAATTCTACAAGACCTTCTGGGCCCTTGTGGGACCTGACTTACTCGATGTACTCGATGAAAGCATACGTGTCGGAGAACTTCCAATGTCTTGTAGACGAGCAGTCGTTTGTTTGCTACCAAAAGCTGGGAATCTTCAACTGGTTGATAACTGGCGACCTGTCTCCTTATTGTGTGTTGATTACAAGATTTTCTCTAAAGTACTTGCTAATCGTATGAAGACTGTGATCAGTTCAGTTATACACCCGGACCAGACCTACTGTGTGCCTGGAAAATCTATTTATGATAATATTTTTTTGGTAAGAGATATTATTTCATGCAATAAGTTCCTGCGTGACGATTTTGGGTTGCTGTTTCTTGATCAAACTAAGGCCTTCGATCGTGTTGACCACAAGTACCTTTTTTCTGTCCTGAAAGGAATGGGGTTTGGTGAAACTTTCACCTCCTATGTGAAACTCCTGTATACTAATACTCGATGTATGATGAAGATCAACAATAGGTTATGCTCTCCCTTTCCTTTCCAACGGGGTATTCGCCAAGGTTGCCCCTCTCTGGGCTTTTATATATAGTCGCCCTTGAACCACTCCTTCGGTCTATTAGACAGCAAATACCTCAGGGAATGAGAAGTATAGAAGGAGCAGAATTTGTGCAGACGGCTTATGCTGATGATGTCTGTGTTTTGATTAGAAGCTCCAATGATGTCTCTGCTTTACAACGTTGTATGCGAGATTTCTCTGCAGCCTCTTCCGGTGGGATCAATTGGAATAAAAGTACAGCATTATGGTGTGGCAAAGGCAATCTCTCTTGTGTATCACCACCCTCACTCCCACACAACCTGGTCTGGAGAACGGACGGGGTTAAATATCTTGGAGTGCATATCGGTAATCGTGAAACAGAAATGAAAAATTGGGAAGGAGTGTTGGAGCAAATTATGCACAGATTGAAAGCATGGGAAGGACTGCTGAGGTCCATCTCCTATCGAGGCCGTACCCTTGTCATAAACAATATGGTTGCAACAAAATTATGGCACAGAATTATTGCTTTACAGCCATCAAACCAACTAATTATGGCTACTCAGCGAATGCTAGTAAACTTCTTTTGGAGTGGCTACCATTGGCTGAGGCCTGAGATATTGTACTACCCCCGGAAGGAAGGTGGCCAGGGCATTGTTGATATCTCTGGTCGGGTTGTGGCCTTTCGGCTGCAGTCTCTGCAGAGACTACTGTTCGCTGAACAGCTGCCCTGGCGGCCCTTTGCATTTTTTCTGTTACAACAGGCTGGTAGACTGAGATATGATCGGCAGCTTCTTTTGATAGACCTCGAGCATATAAATTTTGCCTCTCTTCCGAGATTCTATCAGAGTTTATTGGACACTTGGAAAAGGTTTGACGTCCACCGCTTCCTTGAGGGCTATAATTGTCGAATGTTCCTTCAAGAACCCCTTTTCTTCAATAACGTTTTTCCTGGTATCCCTCATAGCCATGCCCTGATTAAAAAATTTATCCAAGGAGGGATTAACAAAGTATGTGATCTGAGAGATTCATCTGGAGTTAAGTGGAAACCTGCTGGTTTGGTGGCAACCTCAGTTGGATCTCGGTCTGTCCGACTTGTAGACCAAGTTGTACGTATAGTCATTAGAAAATTTAGACAGCTAAACATCGGCTGGGAAGGTGTTGGTAACATTGAGGACTTTCGGTTAGGTTTCCCTGAAATCAAAGTGCTCCTTTCGTCTTCTCTTCAGCCGGAGATTGAACATACCCCCCCTTTTCATCTTGTAACTAAGATTGGAATCCGTGATCTCTCTCGACAAAATAAGAATGTACCCCTCTCTGGGAGAACACGAGTAGCTTTGTGGTCAGAGCGGTTAGGGTTGGGGTCTCCCTCTACCCCCCTTTGGCCTCACATGTACACCTTACCAATACATGGTGTGTTAGCGGACATACAATGGAGGTTAGCACACTGGGCGCTTCCCTCCAATATTTTTGTCCACCGTATTAACAGCTCACTGCCGGAAACTTGTCCTTTCTGTGACCACAAGGAGGATTTGTTTCATGCTTATGTACAGTGTCGTAGACTGACATCGCTTTTCTTGTTCCTTGAATATCTTTTTCACCAATTGTTCTTCCCTTTCAATATGCATATGTTTATATTTGGTGTGTCTTTCAGGCCCACATGTAGAGATGTGGGTGTTCTTCTCAATTTTTTGGTTGCTGTTGCAAAATATGCGATATATAAATCTCGGAAAATTAAAATAGATAACGGCTATGGCTCTGATGCTATTTCTATTTTTAAAGGGTTTGTCTCAACACGACTCAAGCTAGAATTTGATTTCTTTGTCAGTAATGGAAACGTCCAACTTTTTGAGAGAAAGTGGTGTATTGGCAATGTTCTGTGCTCAGTCGATGATTCAAAAGTGGTAATTACTTTATAATTCCTGATTGATTTGACTTTTTTTCTTTGGAACTGATTGCTTGCATATATGTTTCTTCCTGTGTCCTTGAATACATTTCTCTCTCTCTCTCTTAGTTTTTCGCTTAATTTGCTGTTGATGTATTTATAGCTCTTGCATGAGCATTTCCTTTAAAATTGGTTGTGGTTTTGTTTGTGTCTTCCCCTTTGGTTTGTAAAATATATATTTTTTTGTATATTTGCTGGTTTCTTTTAAATACCCTTTGCTCTTTTTGTGGTGTCTTCATGATCCTTATGCAATTTCTTTAAACTGGTTGCTGTGTTTTTTTTATTTTTATAACTGCTTGTGAAATGGCTTTACATTGTTTATAATAAAAGGACACAAAAGTCAAAGTCTCTCTCTCTCTCTCTCTCTCTCTCTCTCTCTCTGTCGCCACCTGTCGGCTGTCGGTGCGTTGGGTGCGGTGTCATAGCATCTGCTCGTGTTTTGGCATTGTAGCTCCGTGCTCGTGGTTTGTATCTTTACCCTCCCCTTACCTCTTCTCACCTTTGTGCCATCTTTTGTGTGTCACCCTTCCACGTTATCATCCCTCCCCCCCCCCCCCCCCTCTTGAGAGTGAGAAAGTGAGAGAGCACACGTGGTGGGACCGGTAAAGGTCCCCCCTTAGGGCGGTTCCCTCTTCGGGTTTTTTCGCTTTGTGTTACAAATCATTATACTTTTTCCGTTTCTTTTTTCGTAAATATTTTTCGTTTTTCGCTAGTTTACTGGAGCTTTTTGGCTTCATTAACCCTTTATACATTTATCCTTTGTTTAAACGTGTAAATGATGGCGGATAGCTCTCGTTACACGTCTCTTGAAGCGCTAACCCGGAAGCATGGGTTAGTTTGCTCACCTCCGTTGGGAATCGATGTGGAGGCCATTATCCTTGCGGTCGGAGAGTTAATCGGTTTGGATAATGTAAAAGCGGCTTCTCGCATGAATAAACGTGTGGTAATCTTTGTTTCCACAGTGCCCATGGTTGCTCAAATAGTCGAGCACGGGCTTTCTTTGCTCCCGACGTGTTTGTTCAGGTTTGTCCACTCGACACGCCGGCAGTTCGGGTTTCTCTCCCTAACGCTCCTCCGTTCCTTAAGAACAAAGACCTGGTTACTGAACTAAACAAACTTGGTTCTGTCGTCTCTGCAGTTACTATGGTTCCTGTACGAGGGAAAAATAACCGTTTAAAACACGTCATGTCCTTTCGTCGTTTTGTTTATATGATTTTACCGCGTGGTGTAACCTCTTTAAATGCGGTATTGCCCTTCAAGGTCGAAGGTCACACTTATCGGGTCTTTGTCTCCACAGTCTCTACAGGGTGGGCCATAAGTAGCCCTACATAGGGTTTTTAAAAGTGGTCGCAGACGTACAGCCACAGATGAAGATACAACGGACAGAATACTAACAAAGCTTACACGGAGTCCCCTAAAAGTACACGACGGTTGTCTGCAGAAAGCGGTGTCAGCAGATCGAGTATCAGGTGCATTTTGAAAGCAAACAAATGGCATCCATACAAATTGCATATGGCGCAGCATCTGAGTGAAGACGACCCGGATAGACGGATGGAATTTTGTGAATGGGCATTAAGCAAATTGAACGATGACGCAAACTTCTCATCTGGGATCTTGTTTACCGATGAAGCCAATTTTTACGTCAATGGAGAGGTTAATCGGCAAAACGTACGTTATTGGAGTAATTTCATAAAAGTGTTTATTTTCCCTATGTATGGTTACTTTTGGCCCACCCTGTAGTTTGTTTTGAGTGTGGTCAATGTGGTCATTTAAGACTCGTGCCCGAAAAAGTCCACAGATAGAGTCACTAGCCTGAATGGTGATGAACAGCAAGGCTCTACTGAGATCGTTGTTGATGATGTAAACAATATGGGTGGTGCTGATGCAAACCCCATTGTAGACAAACAGAGAACCAGGAAAAGAACCCTCCCACCTTCTCGCGACCTCAACGAGCCTGATAATAAGGTCTTGGCCGGTCCTCCAACCTTCGCTCAAGTGGTTAGTGAAGGTAATGGTGGAGCGCGACCTCCTCCTCAGCAGTTGCCTCCAGTTGAGGTAACCCCTCAGCCTCCTCTGCCTTCAGAATATTCCGAGGGTAATGTGATAAATGCTGAAAATGTATGTGTTGGCCAGACAGCACCTGAGTCTCCAGTGTTCTGAGGGTAAACCTCCATGTGAGGTTGAGCCTCCATGTGTGTCCCTTGCTGAAGCTTGTGTTGATTGTGCCACCCCTCCCTCTGTGGGGCGTGGTGAGTGTGTTGGAACTAGTGATCTGTCTGTGGAATCCTCCATTGAGGCAGCTGAGCCTTGTCAAGCTCATGGTCAGCAGGGTGATAGTGCTGAAGCCTCCCTCAGATTGTCACGTCGATGAGCCCGTTGCCTCGGCAATGGACTCTCAATGCAACGATTGTGACTTATGGGGGTTCTTCCGTTGCCTCACTGAGTGATGGTGAGGCCGACTTCTCATCGGAGCATGTCTCTGGAGGCTCTGTCCCTCCTGCTGAAATCGTGGATTTCCTACAAAAAACTTACCGTAAAAGGCGCATGAAAATCTGCGATTTCTTCGTTGATACTCACGCCTTCATTAGTGGGGCTCAGGAAGTTGTACAACAATCTGCGGCCCTTAATATTTCTGATCAATCACTGAAAAGACTGAAGAGGTACCTTGTCACAGCAAGGAAATAATTAAACCTGTAATGGCTGTGTTGCTGCCTATGTTTCTATGAACATAGCAAGCTTCAACATTAATGGTGGGCAGAGTCAGCTGCGTAGGTCCCAAACTGTGCAATTAGCCAGGAGGGAAAAGATTGATGTACTTTTATTGCAAGAAACTCGTGCCACTGCAGACTGCATGGCTGATTGGCAGCAACAGCTGATTGGCACTTGGTTTTTTAGTAATACAGATTCTGTGAGTGTGGGTATTGCTTTTTTTTTGTCAGTACACGTTTGTCTGTCTCCCCCCCCTATCTTTAAGGAAATCGTACCAGGCTATCTAGCCTCTGTAGAGCTTGAATACAATCAGCAACGATTTATGTTTGTTAACATCTATGCTCCAAGCGATAGTACAGATAGAGGAACTTTTTTTTAATGAGTTCTTTAATTTCCTGAGACACCTCTCTTCTGATACGTTGTTGTGCTTAGGGGGTGACTTTAACTGTACTTTAAACCCAACTTTAGATAGGAACAGCAGAGCCACATCCAGCTTCAAGTAGGCCTCTTTCCAGTATAATTTCGCGGCATGACCTCAACGATGTATGGCGGCACCAACACCCAAACCTGCAGCAATTTAGCTGGTGTCGGGTTTTACTAAATCATCTTTCACTTGCTCGTCTTGATAAATTTTATATTCCTAACTCTGCTGTCAATCTTGTGACATATACGGATATTGTCCCTTCAGGCTTCTCTGATCATTCATTGGTAAAACTGTGTTTTTCTTTTCCTCGTTTCAAACGCCGCACCCTGTATTGGTCCTTTAACACCTCACTTCTGAGCGATCCTTTCTTTAAATCATCCTTTGTGGTTTTTTGGGACAAGGTTGTGTATTTCCAACATCGTTTCCTAATCGTCTACATCGTTGCACATAGCATCGCCATACTTTACACACATATTTGCCTTGTCCTGGGATAGACTGTGCCCAATTTCTAACTCTCTAGGCCCAAGGTCAAGCTCAAGGTCACCCAAAACGTGAAATCAGGGGGGCCGAGTTTTCATTTAAAATATATTTCAAACCACTATAACTCTAAAAGTACAAGAGATATGCATACACTTACTGTTACTGACATATAGGAAGTCACATACGACATTTCATTTGGCACCATGACCTTTGACTTTTAGTGAACTTGAAAGGTCAAATTCAAGGTCAATAAAAAAGTACATTCCGGCAAGTCCTCTGTCTGACCGATTTCTAATTTGTTACTTGCAAAATCGAAAATTTTTCAAGTATATTGGTCGGTTGCGTTTGTGGTTCTGTCTGTCTGTTTGTCTGTTTGTTTGTTTGTCACCGGCCTACAGGTCACAATTTTCAACCGATCTTCACGAAACTTCACCAAATGGTAGAGTTGGTCAAAAGCAAGAAGCCTATTGTTTTTGGGGTCAAAAGGTCAACATAGGCCAAAGGTCACCAAATTTGCTGAATTTATAAAATCCTCAATTTTCATCCGATTGATTTGAAATTTGAAGAGGACTTGCATATCTGGTCACTGAATTCAAACACCAAGTATTTTGGAGGTCAACATCGGCCAAAAGGTCAACATAGGCCAAGTTTCAAAAATCCTCAATTTTCATCCAATTGAATTGAAAATTGAACAGCATTTGCACATTGAGTCACTAAATAGGGAAGCTAACTATTTTTGAGGTCAAAAGGTCAAAGGTCAACCTTCCAAAATCATCATTTTTCATCTGAAAAATCATCACTTTTTTTCCTATTGACCCGAGCTTTCATCAAGATTGTCAATTTTAAATCTTGATGAAATGGACAATCAATGGAATTTTTTTTCTTGGGGGTGGGGGGCGGATTTTGCAAGTATCGTGCTCCGCATGACGTCTTCTTGTTTGTCTGTCTGTCTGTCACCGGCCTACAGGTCACAATTCGAAACTGATCGTCATTAAACCTCACCAAGTCGTAGAGGTCGTCACAAATGAGAATCCTATTGACTTTGAGGTCATAAGGTCAAAGGTCATCGAGTTAAAATTTCTAAAATCGCCATTTTAAATCTGATTGACTTGAAAATTCAACCGCATTTGTATATTGAGACAGTAAATTGGAAAACCAACTATTTTTGAGGTCAAATGGTCAAAGGTCAACGTAAGGTCATACTTCCAAAATCATCAATTTTCATCTGAAAATCATCAATTTTCATCTGATTGACTTGGAAATTGAACAGCATTTGCATAGTGCCTCACTTAATTAGGAAACCAAATATTTTGAGGTGAAAAGATCAAAGGTCAACTCGAGGTTAAACTTCTAAAATTATAAATTTTTATCTAAAAATCGTCACTTTTCATCCTATTGACACGAGGTTTGTTTGTTTGTTTGTCACCGGCCTACAGGTCACAATTATAAACCGATCGTCATGAAACTTCACCAAGTTGTAGAGGTCGCCACAATTGAGAAGTCTATTGATTTTGAGGTCTAAGGTCTGGAGGTAAAATTTTGAGGTCTGGAGGTCAAATTTCTAAAATCGCCATTTTTCATCTGATTGACTTGAAAATTGAACAGCATTTGCATATCGAGTGACTAAATAGGGAAACCAACTATTTTTGAGGTCAAAGGTCAACTCAAGGTCAAACTTCCAAAATCATCAATTTTCATCTGAAAAACCGGCAATTTTCATCCGATTGACTTGAAAATAGAACATCATTTTCATATTGCCTTCCCGAATAGGGAAATCAACTATTTTTCAGGTCAAAGGTCAACTCTAGGTCAAACTTCTAAAATCATCAATTTTCATCTGAAAATCATCACTTTTCATCCTATTGACCCGAGCTAAGATCAAAATCATCAATGTTGGTCTTGAAGAAATGGACAATTTGCTGGATCAATTGCAACATTTTTTTTCGGGGGGTCGGGGGGGGGGTGGATTTTGCAAGTATCGTGCTCCGCATGACGTCTTCTTATTTATTCCTTCGTCACTGTTTCATTATTTTTCATGATTTCATGATTCAAGTGAAATCTTTCATGATTTTTATCTCACCTGGAACAAAGTTCAGGGAGCTTATGCGATGGCGCGTCGTCCGTCTGTCAGTCAGTCGGTCCGTCCGTAAACACTTGAAACTTCTTCTCCGAAACTGCTGAAGGGATTGTGACCAAACTTGGCACAAATGATATTTGTTGTGTTGTGACTAAAGTTTGTTCACGGCATTAAAAAAAAGATCGGGGTCTGAGGAGTTTACCGGGGTCAAAGTGGATCCAGGTTTGACTCCCCAAAATAGGTATTTGCTTTCTTCTCTGAAACTACACACACAATTTCGATGAAACTTGACCACAACCTTCACCACCTGTGCTGTATCAAAATTTGTTCACGGCATTAAAAAACTGCCCCTTTAGGGGTATACATGGGGGGGAGGAGGGAGTTGCCCCCAATATAGGTATTTGCTTTCTTCTCAGAAACTACACACGTAATTTCGATGAAACTTCACCACAACCTTAATCACCCGTGATGTACCAATGTTTGTTCAATGCATTAGAAAAATTGGGGTCTAAGGAGGTATAGAGGCCGGGGGGAGGGGGCGGCGTGGTCAAAATAGGTATTTTTTTGTTTGTTTGTTTAAATCTTATGATTATGTTATTATGATTCTACATGGTGTCTTGTCTTCTAGCATCCATTGAAATAGGTTTTAAATACCTTTAGTCAGTGCAGTATACTGTTTATTTTACCAGGTGAGCGCCAGGTGTATTGCCCCTGTGTTTCAAAAACCCAGGGATTGGCGGAAGTTAGTAAATTAAAACAAAGGGTTAATGTGGAATATCCAGAAGGGGCTAGCATAATATACAAGTAAAGAGTGAAATAGGGTGAAATTTATCAATCCATACATTTTATCAACATTTACTCCTGTTTTGATCATATAGGTTGTGCCGAATTATTGTACTATTATGAAGAAAACTCAATTTTTGCCAATTTTGTGATTCTGCTCAAAGACACTAAGGGGTTAATCCCAAAACCTGTGGACCTATCTAGCATCATTTGATTACTAGAAATTTGTCAAATAGCAGTCTAAAATTTGTGTCATTTTGATTAATTTATGTTCATTGGTTTGGTTACAGTAAGGCTATTTATACCCAAAACCCTTAGATTTTTACCTACTCTTCCAAGCATGACCTTTTGACCCCTAAATCTGCACTCTGTGACCCCATCAATATAATTTCCCAACGCACTTGTAGCCCACTCTAAACCCTTTATTATGATATCTAAAATGTTGGTATATAGCAATGGGCACATTGTGAAACAATCTATTATATATCCTCTACCCCTAATTTTTGGGCCAAATTCCGTCACATGGCAAAGTTATAAATCCAGCTCGATGACAACTTTCGCAAGTTTTTTAGCCAGCACGCCTCCCTAAACATGTGTCCCATGGTCCAATCTACCAGAAAACACACAAGAAAAAGTATGTTCTTTCATGACTACCCCCTCCCAGATTCTGGGCCCTGGCACCCGTACTTGTAGCTCATAGATCTTTCTGCTCAATGCTCGGTAAGGTCCAACGCATTCATGCCCGCACACTCCCATGCACCACTGCTGGAGCACGTCACCTTTTCCTCCTAATAAACAGCATTGGCAGGGAGCATTTAAATAATTATTTTCTCTTAGCTTCATCTGCTTCTCCGGCATGTTGATCTACTCACGATACGACGTCCGGCAAAGCTCAAGATATCTGCATCGTAATTTCCAGATTCCTTTTTGCTGCCTGGCAGTTCTTTGACAGTGTTTGAACAACATTCTGGCTCTTAAAACCTCTCACTGGTGTACATCTTGTTTAGGGGAGACAACTTGGACTGTTTTGGCAGGCTTTGTTGTATCAGGAAAGGCCATTTGTGTTGACTAGATCGGTTGTTGTGTCTTTCTCACATTGTTGAAGGCGTACAAACATATCCATCTGAAAGCAGTAGACGCGATGGAACTTTTAATGGAGTTGAAATGTTTTTGAAATGGGTTTGGGGAAATTGCTGTAAGGATGCAGGAAAAAAAACAAAAAACAACAACTACAGTGCATCACCAGAAAATCACAACTCCATTATTGTTTCAAAATCAGCTTTCACACACCCAGTTCAGGCATTACTGTGAGTGTGAAAGCAACTTAATATACAATAGGTTAGCCATGAGTTCATGCTACAAGCCTCAGCTGTAGAAAGAATGACAAAGGAAAAGAAACAGAATGTGTCTGACTTCGAAGATGTGACTTTTGGGCCTCGTTTTGTGGTTAAAAAAAAAGAGGAATTGACAAGGAATTCAAACCCACCATATCATGAGTCAACCCTGCATGGGTTGGCTCATGGATGGGCTTTGAATTCATGACATGATGGGCTTTGGCGCAGATGTGATGTCACATAAAGATTTGCGGTGTTGGTGAAAATGTGTGAAAAAATACCACTGCTCTTTTTCAAAATGGAGGCATTCATACATTAAAGTGGCTCTCCTGGTATAGTACCTTGACAAATATACTTTAAAAGTTTCCTGGAGCACACTTGATGGACCGCAATGAACCACCTTTAGATGGACCGCAATGCCAGGGAGATTCCTAAAGTTTAGTTTGACCAAAACCCAAGTCGACAAATGATAACTCACAAAGTTTGTGGATCTCATTTTAATCGATGTTATAAGTTGGGGATTATTTTTCAACTCAGAAATGTAACATGTTCACAATATGGTACTTGTTCTTCTAAAGTATTGTTACATTGGGAGAGTTGGGAGCCCTCTGTCTGGTATATTTGTTGATAAAGGCAAAGTGCCATGTCTCCGTTATGTGCTGTTTGGGTAAACGCATGAGGTCAGCGATTGATTATAAAGAATGGCAGTGAGACGTCTTTTGGGTCTGGACATGTAGAGACTCCCCCATGTGTCCGCCTACTACAAATGAGCCAAGCAGGTACATAGCACGCAGGACCCAGCCATGCTGTGCATGAGATATAAAACTCTCCCCTCGAGCCTATTAGAGGGAATGCCATGGGTAGGCGCAGTTCATTTGAAGCTCTGCAGCGGCACATACAGTTTGATGACAGTCAGCTGCCGGTTTGGTGTGACTCGAGTATGGGCAAGAATGGCAAGATCAGTAGTTGTGCAGAAATGAGACAGCACCCATCCTCCAATCGAGCCAGTTATGCCGAGCAGAGCACTGACAAATGGGCCTAGTTGGTTCTATCTTCCGCTGCTGCCATGATCTGTGACCACGATGCGGGATGACAACCCCTTAACCCCTTCATCTCCCAGTTGTTTTATTTACCCCAGCTTGAAAGTTTTATTTTTTTTCTATTGCATTCCCATCTTCCTGACAATCATATTTTTGTACAGGCTCACGGCTCAACTGTGGTTTCAAAGATCATACAAGTACGCGTTCTGTGTTGTCTTGTTTGGGCTCTGAGTCATATGTGCCCTTATTACCATTTGTGTTTTGCAAGTTATTAAATAGAACATTGCTTGTGAATCATTATTTGCCATTGTTATCCCGTCCCACGTGCAGTGGGAGATGGGGTTTTGCAATCACTTCTGTGTCTGTCTATCTGTTTGTCGGTCCTGGCCGCAACTTTTTCACAATTTGAGCGATTATCATCAAATTTTCAACAAAGCTTTATTATGATAATATGGAGGAGACAAATTAATAATTTGGTCAAAACGTCAAAGGTCAGCATCACCTAAAATCATCCATTTTCATCCAATTGACCTGAAATTTCAATTTACCATTTGAGTTTTGTCATAAAATTTTCAACAAAGCTTTATTATGAAAACTAGTGAGATACCCGTGCTATGCACGGGTGGGAGGCCGGAAGCAAACAGGCAATGCAGATACAATGCAGATCATGCTAAAGCATGAAACCAATAAATTCCACATTCCTGTAGCACCTTCTGTCGCACGTCAGACATGGACAGCAAGTTCGTGAAGAACTTCCATGCAAAACGTACCCGTTCGCAAACAAACGGGTACGTTCACGTATAGAAACATCGATCGTGGGTCCGTGGCGAATCTGCATATGGCGATCCGCGAAGTTCACGTTTAGAAAGTAGAAACCATCACGGCATTTCGTCATTCACTTGAACTCAATATCTCTTTTTTCATTCCAAACAACATAACTCCAATTACCAATTAATCACACAATAAACTTTTAACAACATTGTTAATGTTTCCTTCATTGTAAAAACTACCAAGTCAACAGTTAAAAGGATTTTGAGCCGATAGGTATTATGGCCTCGGCAAGATCGATGGAGACCGCGATCTGTTAGCTTATACACCGCCCAAATAGCTATGTGGAATTCTCTCATGTAGAGATTAAACTCACATCGTTTGAACTTTGGCCGAGGTCATTATTTACTTTTAATGATGTTTGTATATGAATCAAAAAGAAGATATTTGGTTTTGGGTCGTCCTTTCTGCATATCTTGTGGGATTGTGAGTTGGAGAGACGACCGTGATGGTGGGGAGGGTGTTGGCATTCTCTCAAGCAGGGATTCAACCCATGTCCTTATAAAAGGTCTTTGTCCGAGGTCACCGAGTCCGATCGGTGCAGCCGTGCAGCGATCGGTGCAGCCGTTTGTGCGGCACCCGGGAAAATAATGTATCCAGGAGTCCAAACCAGAAAATGCTGGAGGCCAAAGCTGAAATTGGAAAAACAATATACCCTATTTTACTCTGGGAGATCCCAGGATTACCCACCCAAAATATCGTTGTCATCGGTTCAGCCATTTTTGCGGTACCTTCGAACAGACGGACGGACGGACGGACAGACAGACAGACAGACGGACGGACATTTGGTGAATTATAGTAAGATTTGGAGAAGTCAAATGAATAATTTGGTCAGAAGGTCAAAAAGTCAGCGTGACATAAAATCGTCAATTCTCATCCAATTGACCTGAACTTTTTAGAATTTGCATAATGGGACTATCAGTTCACTAATCAAAAGGTAGAAGCTGATTGTTTGTTTTTTTTTAGATCAAAAAGTCAAAGGTTGTGCACAATCGCCAATTTTCACCCGAATGATCTGAAATTTAAAGAATTTGCATATTGGGTCACTGAATAGGTTTTTTTATTTAGCTGCAAAGGCCAAGGTTACATCAAATTGTCAATTTTTGTCCGATTGACCTAGTACCAGCTTACCTTGTACCAACCCATTCCTTTTGTCCGTTGCCCACCAAAATAGGTATTTTTTTTGTTTGTTTATTTAAAGTCATGATTATTTAGTATGATTCTACATGCTGCCCTGTCTTCTAGCAACCATTGAAATTGGTTTAAAATACCTTTAGTTAGTGCAGTATACCGTTTATTCCATCAGGTGAGCACCAGGGGTATTGCCCCTAAGTTTCATTTATACTCTTATGTAAATATCAATAGGTTTGTCGTGAATGTCATGAGATATTTCATGTATGATAAAGATTCCACAAAGTAGAAAGTTGAGAGGTATTTCAGGAAAACACCCCCTTATTTTAAAGTGAATTAATGAGTTATAGTGGAAACGCATTGTTTTCACACAAACTATGAGTATTATATCTTGTGAAACGAATTGAAAGTTACCAGGTCATACATACAAGGAACTTTGACACAGGAGGTAATTTGGCCCATCATGTCTACACTATATTAACACGACGTAAATTCAATCTATTTAACTTTGGGATGGGGAGAACAGTGGGACAGTCACAAGGATACAGAAGAAGAAGAAGAAGAAAAAACACTCATATACATCTTCAGACACATGGGGCTACCGAGGAAGTTTTTCCTTGGCTAGGGCCTAGGGAGGCACAATCCTGGACGGGTCGCCACTCCGAACGCAGGGTACTTGAAGGGCTCATTCTTTCCAGTAAGCTGGTACTTATTTTGCCAACCTTGGAAGGATGACAGGCTGCATCTGCCCACCTGGTGTTATTGTATCGACACGACAGGTGCTAAGATCTTCAAGGAGCCATCTTAAACAGGGATATAGAGTCGGTGATTTTGCGCTATCACAGAAAACAGATGGAATTCACAGAACTGGTGACTTGAAACGGAAAATGTAATCAGACACGGAATTTTTTTTAAAGTAAATTACATTAAATAAATTACATTGAATTTAATAAAATTAAGATAAGGTCCAATCACAAATAAAATATTCACTCTATTGTCTGCTATTGTGTCTGTGATTCTCCACAAATTGAATTCCGCCAGCGTAATTATGAATAGCTAAAATAACTAACACCGCAATTTGATGGATAAGGAATATTATCTGTACACGGAGCGTGAGCTCAACCAATGCCTCGCTCGCGTCAATCGCTGCGGCTTTGGTCGAGCATCGCTGTCAATCTCGAACTCAATTGCTGGCACTAAATACCGAATAAAATTCCATCCAGCAATCTCTTGAGAACCCAGTCAAAGTGAAATTCGATTTGAAAGTCATCTCACTTTCTTTTCTTAATATTTCCTGAAAAATACATTCACCCGTGAAAACAAAATGGCAGTCATCACATGCGCAGGTGTGAATCTTGGAGAAACTAAATTTTTTAAGTTGAAAAGGTGTCGAAATACTAATGAGATTGCCAAAAGTAATAAAACACATTCAAATGTCAGGTCCCAAGGATCCGGTTTCCACATTTTTCCCACCTGGAGTTTATAATTTTATTTTCATTTTATTATTCCCCAAGTTTTAGTGTGACAATGATAGCAAAATATGCCACCAAGGGGTAGTGTGGAGCATCTTAGCTGCGAATACTTGAGGAAAAGTATTTTTCCAATGCAGTTGCACAAATAAAAGTTTATTTTTCCATTGACAACATGAAAAGGCGTTTATTTTTTGAAGTGGAATTTTGTTTTTTGGAAACAGAAAAGGCACATTAAAAATGGAGAATCACTGGCTCTAGGGATATCACGAGGGTGATGTGATATATAATATATGTATGATATGATGAAGTGCATGATAATATATGCATGATGTGATATATATATATATATATATATATATATATATATATATATATATATACAGTGCATTCAGAAAGTATTCAGACCCCTTCACTTTTTTCACATTTTGTTATGTTGCAGCCTTATGCTGAAATCGTTTAAATTCATTTTTTCCCTCATCAATCTACACTCAATACCCCATAATGACAAAGAGAAAACAGGATTTTAGAAAGTTTTGCAAATTTATTAAAAAGAAAAAACTGAAATATCACATTGACATAAGTATTCAGACCCTTTGCTATGACACTTGAAATTGAGCTCAGGTGCCTCCCATTTCTCTTGATCATCTTTGAGATGTTTCTACACCTTGATTGGAGTCCACCTGTGGTAAATTCAATTGATTGGACATGATTTGGAAAGGCACACACCTGTCTATATAAGGTCTCACAGCTGACAATGCATATCAGAGCAAAAACCAAGCCATGAGGTCGAAGGAACTGCCTGCAGAGCTCAGAGACAGGATTGTGTCAATGCACAGATCTGGGGAAGCCGACAAAAAAAATTCTGCTGCATCGAAGGTTCCCAAGAGCACAGTGGCCTCCATAATTCTTAAATGGAAGAAGTTTGGAACAACCAGGACTCTTCCTAGAGCTGGCCGCCCGGCCAAACTGAGCAATCAGGGGAGAATGGCCTTGGTAAGAGAGGTGACCAAGAACCCGATGGTCATTCTGGCTGAGCTCCAGAGATCCTGTGTGGAGATGGGAGAAACGTCCAGAAGGACAACCATCACTGCAACACCCCACCGATCTGGGCTTTATGGCAGAGTGGCCAGATGGAAGCCAAACAGTTCAATCCTGGTTTCATCAGACCACAGAATCTTGTTTCTCACAGTCTGAGAGTCCTTTAGGTGCTTTTTTGCAAACTCCAAGCAGGCTTTCATGTGTCTTTCACTGAGGAGAGGCTTCCATCTGGCCACTCTGCCATAAAGCCCAGATCGGTGGAGTGTTGCAGTGATGGTTCTTCGAAGAGGTTGGCAACAGTCAGCGAAGAGGTTGGCAACACCTCTTCTTTCTTTCTTTCTGAACTATCTCCCCTCCACGGATGATCAGATTGAGTATTCATGCACTGTGTTTTGTTGAGTAAGGTATAGGTATAGTGCTGCTCTTTGTCTATTTTATTTTCTGTACATTGCTTTCACCCTCCATTGCTTGGAATTCTTCGCCTTTTATTTTGTTCGCCTTCTCCCATTTTTCATTCATTTTGATTACCTCATTGTTTTGTGAATTAAAGTGCTTGAATAGCACCACATGACCCTAAATTTTACATTTGTCTTTTGCATAATAAATTCCCCCATTATTGAACTCTCTTTCCGATCTGTCTGTATCCATCCTTTCCTTCATTGGTCCAGTGCCGTCCACACCTAGGTTAGTCTGGGAGGTTATCATTCCCCAATTAATTGGCTCTAGCAGTTCTTCCAGTGTGCACTAGCAGTGTGCAGTGTGCACTAGCAGTTCTTCACGAAGCTGCAACCAATTAAGATCTAATTAAGATAATATCAGTGCACAACCGAGGGTGAGTCCCCCAGTTTGGAGACCACGTGACCTCCAGGTAAATTGTAATTAGACAGAGGACCCTGGTGGACTAATTGGTGTTCGAGGTTGCCCAGCAATCCGTCTCGGTCACGGAGTTATTCGTACCTGGCGGCTTCAGGTCTGATAGTTCAGGAAGAATCAAGGCAACACCTCTCATAGTAGCCCTGAAGCCCACGGCCATAACATCTGGTGTCAGAAGTGGGATTGGACCCGGGGCACGCTTAAAAATGCTCCTCAAAAGTTAAAAGCCGATTAGACCAAATTTTATTTAAATACTTGATGTGGACGAAGGCAAACAAACACGGGCAGATCCCGGTGGGATATGAAAATGATGTGGAAACAGATGAGCTTATGAACAGTTGTTTCAGAGTTTTTCTTCACAGCTCTGATTATTTTCTGTCATCAACTACAGTTGTTTTCCTTGGTTGACCTGGCCGATGTCTATTGCCCAGTACACTAGTGGTTTCTTTCTTTTCCAAGATGTTCCAAATTGTTGTATTTGCTATGTCCAATTTTTGTGATATGGTTATAATTGAATTCTTCTGTTCTTTCAGCTTCCACATTGCTTGCTTTTCTTTCATAGACAGTTCTCTGGTCTTCATGTTGGTTTATAGTTTATACCTGCAGACTCCAAAGGAAGACTCCCAAGGCAAAGTCAAAACTAAAACCAAGACTAGACATTCACAGCTAGTTTATGTGTGAACAATCAATCAAACAATGACCACCTGTCAGTCATTCGATCCAATACTTATCCTTACCTCAAATGGAGGGACTGAACATAAAAGTGCTATTGTTCTAGGATGGTAAAACATATATGCATAAAATAAATAAAAGCTGACCTTCTCCATTCTTGCCTCATATTAATCTTTTGATCTCAAATCTAAATTTCTTGAGTATTTAGCAATAATAACAAATTTGACTACACTGATCCAATACTTATGGAGGACACTGTATATCCCACAAAACAGGTATTTCCAGATATGGCATTCAAGCAACAATCGAGGAGCATAATGAGATTGGAGAAGTTATATATGGAAAACTCATTGGAATGCCAAAGAAACTCAGCAAAACAGATAAACAATACTTCAAGATAAGTTCCTTAAGGAATAGAAAAAAAAATCAAGAGCTGAACTTATACAAGAACTGGCACAGACACCAGGGTTTTAAGGGGAGTCATCTGCTGTCAGAATATATCTTATCAGAAGTGGTCTCAATGGGCGAGCTGTCAAAACGCCCTGTCTGCATAAAGGTAACAAGACAAAGAGACTGAAGTATGCCCGAGAACATCAGAGTTGGGATGCTAATCAGCGGGGGAAGTTACTTTGGAGTGACTGTGTTAAAGTTTTAAATTTTTGGAACAAAGAGAAAGCTTTATGTCAGAAGGAGGGTTGGTGAGAAGTATAAGGATATGTGTGCACCGCCTGCTGTGAAGCATGGTGAGGCCCTGTTCAGGTTTGGGGATGTGTTTCTGCTGCCGGCGTTGGTAATTTGGTGAGAATTGGAGGAACAATGATTGCTGACAAGTACAAGCAGATCCTAATCCACCATGGCATCACATCAGGAAGGAGACTAATTGGCGACAACTTTGTTTGCCAGCACGACAACGACCCCAAACACACTGCAAATGCCATTAAAACATATTTACAAAGAAAAGCAGATTCAGGAACTGGAGAACTATTCGAATTGGCCTCCTCAAAGTTTTGACCTTACATCCTGGAAGCTGTCTGGGATTATTTGAACAGGAAAGAAAATGAAAAAACGACCAAAAGAAAAACAAAAATTAAGGGAAATATTGCAGAATAGGCCGACATACAACCTTCCAAATGGAATTTCTCCTGAAATTTTCTCCTGTAAGCAGCACGTAAATTCCACCAGAAATTGCAGGAAAGCATTCCCAAATGGATATCTGTTGGTTCGCATGAAAAAGTGGTTACATCAAATATGGAAATTCAATGCATTCATATGTAAAGTACAATTCGTTTTTGTTTCTTCAATAAAACATGATTATTATAACACCTTAAATTATTTATCAAAATATGCCAATGTGGCAATAAAAATGTTTATTTTCAAGGTGGCTTTAGGATTTTGTACAGTACTATATATACATACATATTTTTTTCTTTATTATTATTTATATATTGCAGATACTGCATCAAGTAAAGTTTTGCTCTGTGAATCAAACCTTTGTGCCCAAATTTTCCAACCATTCCAAACCAAGCTGCCAAGAGTTTTTTTTTGGTTTCTAGCAAACAACGTGGCTATTTGTTTTTGGGTGTATTTTTAAGGTGGAATTTCTTTACGAGTTACCTGGAAGACAAAAATGTTTTTTTAGTAGATTTTTTTTTGATGTATAACACGTTTTCTTTAGCTTTTTTGCGTGCTGTAAAACAAACTATTTGTATGAATACACCTTGTCCATCTTGTTCCTTTGAAATGTGAGATTTACTGACCAGTATCAATCAGCATCTTCTGGCCTTAGCGGCTGCTGGTCAGCCGCCCAGTGACCTGGGACATCATGGAGGGCTTCTGCAGAGTTGAAAGGCTCCACGGGGTACCGCTCTCATCACCACTTTCCCACATTAACCCAGCGCCAGGGATAACAAGGCTTGGACTCTGGCCATGGGGAGGGAGGATAGGCAAAGTTTCATTGGACCTTCCTTTTAGTTAGCTTTTCCGAAGTTATTTTAGGAGTTAAGGATGTATATGGGAATGAGAGATAGATAATGTGAGATGTGAAAAGGCAGGATGCTGTGGTCTAGCATCAATGGCTCGAGAATGATCTTCCATGCAAATCTAGGCCATAAACCAAAGAGATAAAAGGAGAAGCTGAGGGTGTCTTGAGTTGAAACGAAATTTAAAAAATGTTCGTTTTTAGTACAACATTGCATTATCTGAAGTCCAAGAAAGGCTTTTTCAGGGTTGGATTAAACATCCAAAAAGGACTGATTCGTTTTGGGTAAACTCTGATGCCAAGAAAATTATCTTTCAACATCAGCTTGAGTGTTTAGCTTTGTAAACCTCAAATGTTATTAATTTAAAACATCTTCTCTTGTGATTTGATGATAACAAACCTCTGAAATTACAGAACATTTGCCAAGAAACAAGATTCATCATTCCCCAAAAAAAGTTTGTTTTTAGGAAAATTCATTGCATCAATGGTTCTCGAAAAATTATCTTACAAGCAAATGCAGACCACAAAAACAAAAATAATAAAATAAGTAGTTGAGGATGTCTTGGGATAGATAAAAAAAAAACATTTTTCATTATGAATACATTTTCATGTTTTTCTTAATATATATTGTAAATATAAAAACAAAAAATTGATTTCCAAATGACAAAATATTACCTTTACATTGTTTGTTCATCGTATGTACACGCACGCGCACACACAAGCATGCGCGTGCACACACAGACATGCATGTGCACACACCAACACACGCACACACCAAATAGATGAAAACAAAGTTAGGTTTCCAAAGCACACTGTGCTTATCACACTCATACGATGCCTCCTACCCTATTGGGAGGATACTTTACACCGGGTGCACGATGCCTGCCTTATCCCAAATGGAGCTGAGGCAGTTCTCCAGCCAAAAGGGTCACACTGATTAGGTCAGATGAAGACCACTCATTGGTCAGAACTTCAGACCTGATCCTTGCCTTTGGTAGCTATATTAGGTGGTGGTGCTCCGGGATTCGTTTTAGTTTGTAACTAATTATGGATGGAGTTGTTATGAAATTAATTGTCAAATACAATTAATGCAAACCGACCCTCCCTAAAGAAAGCGACTTCCAGTCCATGGTGTGCTGTTCAAATGACACTTTTGGTCTCTGTGGACCAGCTATTTTCAACTTGCGAGATGCTGACTTCTCTCCCCGCGCCCACTAAACGGGTTTACTTGCCATTGAAGATTGATTTGGCTTTAGAGTGCTGTGCTGTCTCTGCAGATTTCCCTAGGGGGTGAGGGAGCTGTCACAAAGTCACAGGTTAAACAATTATGTAGCTTGAGGTTCCCGCCTGGAAAATATATTGGTTGCTCCTGATGCAACTACATTGAAAATATGATACCTATTTGGAAACCTGTGCAAGCCTAGAACAGTGAAAATCCTAGAAAAAGCTTAATCGCATTCAAAGTTATTGATAGCCCATAGTATCTTGCGAAGTTTGCATATATTTTGCCACTTTGTTTTCTTCTTCACTCTTTTTATGATTCTACAGCCATGTGGCAATCTTAATAATAATACTACAATGGCACTCGGTATATAGCATACCTCCGCCAAGCCGAACAGTTTATGTTTTGTATCCACTAGTAGGCCGCATCTGGATTCGGACCTGAACCATAATCTAATCGGCTTGTTCTGGTCACCAACTCAATGCATCCACCAAGTTTTGTCATAACTCATCCACAACTTTTTGAGATATACTGCTATATATTGTTTTAGACCTATCACCCAATGGTGAAGAATCACTGAAATTTTTTTTAAATTCTCTGATCTGGATCTGGAACCGGATCTTCACCAAAATCAAATCAATTATTCCTTGTCACATAGCCAACTTGTCCACCAAATTTCATACAAATCCGTCCACAACCTTTTGGGATATCCTGTTCACAAACAGACAGACAGACAAACAGACAGAGGTGAAAACATATAACCTGCATCCACCATCAGTGGTGGGAGTAATATTAGGACTTCCCGGAGAAGGAACTTCCGCGTAGGAGGAGGCCATTAGGCCCACCAAGACCTGTGCTAATATTACCATTACTCGCAGAGGGACTCGCACCTTGTGCAGAAGGAATTTAGATTTCAGAAAAAGAAATCCAGGTACGATGTATAATTCAAATGAATTCATCACATATAATTTAGGAGTCAATACTATCATAATAATAATAATGTTACGATTAATACAATATCTACAATCGTGTGTGTGTGTACTGTGTATATATATATTGTTACGGATACGGAGTACGGCTCTTCCCCCCTAGCAAGAGGTGGATAGTCCCTTGTCTTGTTAAGCTGACCGTCTCCGCTCCTGGCACTTGTAACGCTCTCCCGCGGGATGGAAACGGATCAGGGTTATGGGTCCAGGGTTTATCCCGAATACCTTTATCCGTACCGCCGCAGAACAGGGAGGCAAGTACCGCTCGAACCCCGGTTTTAGATGTTATAATTGCCGAGCGGTTTTAGCAACCCGAAGTTCGAGTCGTTTAGCAAAGACTAACCCGATCCATATGCGTTGGCCGAATAGCGCCACGTACCCTCAATCTGGAAATCACTAAAGCGACCGAACCAGCATGAAGAAGAAAGAAGAAGAAGAACGTAGGAATAACAGGATTTATTATTATTTACACACAACTATTAAGGAAGAAAAGCAATCAAAGTAATAAACAAGGAGATGGAAGAATCAGGACACAGAGCAATTTCTAGCTTAACTAAACAGGCTTAACTTATACCCCGACAGAACAACACGAATGGGGAATTGCAGGTTGGATTGGCTGGAGGGAGAAGAAGGTCGAACCACAAAGCTGGAAGGTTTGGCAGGGCGCACAGCAAGCCGGTCCTTTCCAGGCTGGGAGCGAGCAGGGCGACGTCGGCACACGTATCTCATTGCACGCGGCAGGGGCTGGTTGTCGCTGCATGCCTCGGGCTCTTTTGGTCCTCTCCTTCTCTCAAAATCGTCTGACGCATCTCTCTCCCTCAATCTCCTGCTTGCGCGATCATCGCACGCATCTCCCCTCCTCTCACAAGCGCGGGGCTCACCGCCCTCGTCAGTTTCGGTACCGCCCTCCTCCGTGCTCTGTTTCGTGACCTTATAAGGCAATGGCATGGTCTTGCTACCTTATTTGGGCAGAGAGTCGAACGGCGCGCCCCTCGTGGCGAGCCACGGGCTTGTGTCCTTACTTGGGCATGGGGCTGAACACCCCGCCCCTCGTGGCGCGCCCTGGGCGTGCCTCTTCCCGGCGACCCCGCCCTTCCTGTCCAAACAGAGCACGGAGCACATCTTCATCATAGCGGCGAACGCCGCTTCCAAAGCCAGGTCAGTTGAGGGGCCGCGCACCCCACGCTTGTTAAGCTTCGTTACCCAGAGAGGGAGAGTTCGGCTGGAAAATGTCTTATTGAAGGGGAGCTATCCTTATTTGATTCGGTGCAATGGAGTGTCAACTAATGGGAACAGAGCCTTGAACTACATAGAATAAGGAGCTAACTATTTAGAAGGATATATGATTGGCTACGTGTATGTATATGAATTAACTAATGGGGACGACCTTTGACCTTTACAATTCTGGGGGTATTTACACAGATTCACTACATTTTCAGAGGGTGATATTTACAACACGTTCTACATCCAATTACGCACACAATTCTCAAATCTGTTACAATATATTGTTACCGATTTGGGAACCCCCCCCCCCCCTCCTCACTTGTAAATATCCCCCTTTGTAATATTATCCCCTTTTATTAATTATTAAATATCGCACCCTAGGCCATCGCAACACGCAGCCAATCTTAGAATCATCTTGCTAATTATTTCCTATTCTATGTTTAATTAAGGCTCTGTATCCACTAGATTGACACCACATTGCATTAACAAATAAGGATCGCTCCCCTTCAATAACGCCATACCCCAGCAAACTCTCTCTGCAAACAGCTCAACAAGCGTGGGGTGCGCGCCCTCTCACTGGCCTTGGTGCTCTGCATTGGACAAGAAGGCGGGGTCGCCGAGAAGAGGCGTGGCCGTGGCTCGCCACAAGGGCGGAGCTGTTCAGCTCCGTTACCAAATAAGGCTACAAACAGAGCACGTGGGCGGGACCCAAACGGCCGAGGGCGTGTCACGACGCCGCTTCATATATGCGTTCGAGGATCGCGCATGAGGAGATGGGAAGAGAGAAGGCTTGAGACCAGCAGAGGTGATGAGTGCACAGCACAAGAGGGTTGCCTGACGCGAGAGATCGTGCCTTGCCTGAGAGGAAATCCCATCATTACTGAGAGAGCGAGAGGGTCGTGGCGTCGACGCAACCACGTTGGTTCCAGCGGTTGCCGGGTTCGCTTTAAACCACGACGCGAGGTCGGAACGGAATCTCGACGGCTGAACGAGCCGAACCGGCCGCCTTTGCCAGCTGAACGGACCTTCTCCTGCCATTCCTGTCATCATCCCCGTGTGAGTCTGTCTTTGTTCTGTCCTGGGTATAAGTAAGACTGTATAGATAAGGCTGCCCTGTGTTCTTTTTACATCCATCTATCCTTGTACAGCTTTGATCTTTCTTTTCCTCTGGTGGTTGTTATAATAAATGTGTGCTCTTTCTCCAAGCTTTGGTTTCATCTCCATCCAGTTGCTTTAGTCTTTTCTTTCCATTGGTCTACGTGGCACGATTAAAACCGCTATAATCGGGTTAGTAATTGTTAACGGCCTGGGTCGTGACTCGCTTCGCTCGGCGTGTCCATTACCGTCGCGACTCGGGCGGGGCTGGCTCCTCGCTGGTTGGGAGGTCACGGTAAGCAGGTATTCGGAGGGTCTTTTTTGGGGGGTCTCTGGCCCGATTACCCTGGTCGTGGCTGACCACCAGTGACGTCACAGACCCCCAGGATCGGCGACGGCCAGTATAACGGACAAGGGGTTAACCCCCCCTTGCTAACGGGAGAGCCGTCGTCCCAGATCTGTAACAATATATATATATATATATATATATATATATATATATATATTGTTACGGAACCGGAGTACGGCCCTCCCCTTAGGGGGGGGGGGGGGGTTAATCCCCCCTTCTATTTTCACTGGCCGTCTCCGCTCCTGACGCTACACAGCTACCTCCGGAAAGGCAGGTGCGCAGCCCCGTTCGTACCGCGGACAGATGTTAATTGCCGAGCGGTTTTAGCAACCACGGCACGAACTATTAACAAGGACTAGACTCGATTCTTGAACGTTGGCCAAATCGTGCCACAGGTATTCAATGAAGGAAATCACTAAGACGACGGATGTGAAGAAGAGGAAGACAACAACAACAACAACAACATGCATTTTAAGGCAATTTTCCCTGCTAGAGCGGGGGTTAGCCTTGCGGTCCCCATGACAATCTTCTCCATTTTGCCCTATTTTCTGCATCTCTCCTTGTTAACCCCCTTGCCCGCATTTCTTCTTCCACCATCTTTAGCCAGGTCTTTCTTGGAAGACTTGGAAGAAGAAGAGGAAGACAGCAGTAGGAAATACGAATATGATTTATTTGCTATTATTTACAACCAAAAGAAACCAAGGAGGAGGAAAGATAATAAAATATAATACAGAAGAAGAGGAAGAGGACACAGTGCAAATTAGCTTACGTACTACAGTCTTACTTAACCCCAAGGACAAGACACACAGAACAAACTCACGTACACAGAAGGATGGAATGGAGGCAGGAACGAAGGACTGGAAGGAGAGAGGAAGGTTCAGCTGGAGCAGATGGTTCGGGCTTGATCCCGCACGGGACGTCGGGCTGGACCTCTACGGCCACCGATGCCACCGATCCTGGTTCCCGCGTGGTAACGGGTCGAAGCTGCCTGGTGGAGCCAACGCTGCCTGGTGGAGCCAACGCTGCCTGGTGGAGTCAACGCTGCCTGGTGGAGTCAACGCTGCCTGGTGGAGTCAACGCTGCCTGGTGGAGTCAACGCTGCCTGTTGGAGTCGAAGCTGCGTGGTACTGCTCATGGGGCTCCGTCACTTCCCTTGCTCTGGACTCATCTGCCGCATCTCTCTCTCTCCAATCCTCCTTTGGCACCACCTTCTCTGTATCTCTTGCTGTATCTCTCCTCTCTCCGACACTCAAAGGCTTCCGCGCGCGCTTTTATAGCGCGCCTCCAGATCAACCCGCGCCACGCCCGAGCTGGTCTCTCACCGGTCCTGATTGGCGGGTCGGGGCTCGCTGGCTCCACCTTGTGATGACGATCGGCGGCCAACGCCCTGGATTCGGCGGCTCCTCCCCCTTCTTCTCCGATCTGACCGCGTGTTCAATGGAGTTTTGCGGCGAAAACCACAAAGCAGCAGCGGCGAATGCAGTTGGCAATGATGGCTGGCAGTGCGGTTGGCAATGGGGGTTTGCGGCCATGGAAAACCACTCGCACCGCTGGGATGGAAAACCAAAGGGGACCTAGCTTATTTGACTTCGGTGCAATGCAGTGTCAATTAATGGAAGACAAAGCCTTAATCTAATACACATAATAAGGAGATAACTACTGAACAAGGAGATCTATGATTGGCTACGTGATTGTATATGGAATAACTACGGGGACGACCTTTAACCTTTACACACCAAATGGAGGAAGGAGGGGGATATTTACAACACACAAAAACACAATTCTCAAATCCATAACAATATATATATATATATATATATATATATATATATATATATATATATATATATATATATATATATATAAATACACACACACACACACACACACACACACACACACACACACACACACACACACACACACACACACACACACACACACACACACACACACACACAACAGCGTGACTCGGCACACTCCGCTCGCCTCACCACACGTCGTTTTCAGAGGGATTGGCATCTTAGACCATTCGGTGTCTTTTGGGGCTTCAGGGTCTTCATGGTGTTTTGGGTCTTCAGGGTCTTTTGGATCCTCTGGGCCTTTAAAGGTATTTTGGGTCTTTGGGGTGTTTTGGGTCTTCAGGGTCTTCAGTATCTTCAGGGGCTTTTGGGTCTTCGGGATATTTTGGTTATTTAAGGGTCTTTGGGGTATTTTGGTTATTTGGGGGGGATTTAAGAGTATTTTGGGTCTTCAGGGTCTTTATTTTTCTTTTTTCTTTTTTTTGTATACAAGATCGAGGCTCGTGAAAGAGCTAACATTAATCACACAAAAAGTCAAACCGACACATAAAACACAAAATAAGGGGAGCGCTAGACAAGATGGGGAGAGAGGGGGAAGGACACAAACACAACATTTGAGAGCAGGACATCGAGAGAACTGTGAGAGGGAGAGGGCTTGGGGGGAGGTGGGAGAGGTATAAAACATATGGACACTGCAAGGACTTCCAGGAAAGAAGTTGGAATTTCGACACTTGGCAAACCAGGATCGGTTGAATTCAGTGACCAGATATGCAAGTGGTCTTCAAATTTCAAGTCAATCGGATAAAAATTGAGGATTTTCAAAATTTAGCAAATTTGGTGACCTTTGGCCTATTTTGACCTTTTGGCCTATGCTGATCTCAAAAATAGTTGGTGGTTGAATTCAGTTCACTGATATGTAAATCCCATTCAAATTTCCAGTGAATCGGATGAAAATTGGGGATTTTAGAAATTGTTGTTGACCTTTGGCCTATATGTTGACCCTTTGGCCTATGCTGATCTCAAAAATAGTTGGTGATTGAATTGAGTTAACTGATATGTAAATCCCATTCAAATTTCAATTGAATCAGATGATTACAATCGGTGTACAGTTCCGATGACCGATTAAACTTGTACTGTACTCAATACAACCCCCAAACCTTGAGCAGCTTTCACGCTTGTTCAGAGAAAATTTCAATAAACAAATTAAAGAAAACAACGTTGCACCTATTGCTTTGGAAACAGTTGTGAGTACAAAGAAAAACGTGACAGTAAAGCGCGGTGCTACGCGCACTTACCGCCACAACAGCTCCTAATGTACCATGAGATACGTGATGACTCTTCTTCCTGACTTCCTGGCAGAGTACGTCTTGACGTCATACGTTTAAGGCGAGCATCAAAGTGTCCGTCAAATTAATTATTTTCACATTTCAAAGGTGGACCCACAGTATTCTGGCTCCCCGACCAAAATGGGGCAAATTTTACATGCAGTTTGTAAAATTACTGCTTCATTCGTTATACCGAATGCTGTGACGTCTCTTGCGCAATCTCACGTGATGCGAAGACACATGGAGTTCACAAAACACTCAACCAAACACATGGAGCTTATTCTCCATAATAACGATTGTTTCGTTTTTAACCTTTTCTTTCTCCTCTGGTACCCTCGTTATTTCCCGGTGCGCTCATTCTTTCTCTCATCAACTCCATTCGTGATTTGAACTGGACCATTTAGAGCGGTGCTGGCGCTACCCTGTGGTACAACTACAATACAAGTTCCATGGATGCCCAATTTTCCTTGTTTTGGTTCTTCTCACGCTATTCCTTGTGAAATCACCAGGTGAGTACGCACACTCGTACGCTGATAACACCATTTATAACACTGAGTGAACACGTGACCCATATATTTAATTAATGAATAATTGTTCGGAACGGAATCCCTTTGTAACCCGGAGATTCCCTGTTCTTGCATTTACATATTTTGTGTTAAAGTTTATTTTCACATGACTAGAAAAACAGGAAACGCCTCATTTTATATCCGCCAATAACTGATCGAATGAGTACACTTTTTTTCCTTCCTCCTTCCTTCCTTCCTTCCTTCCTGCCTTCCTTCCTTAATCCTTCCTTCCTTAATCCTTCCTTCCTAATGCTGCTTCATCGGAATGAACATTGCCGTGCACGGTATGTCATTGTTCGTTTTAAAAATGACAGAATGCTGTTCTGTTTGATGAACCAATTGATTAGAGAAGGGATTTAAAATGTATTGATTTACAGTCATTCAACGAGAACGCCACTCAGTAGAGCGCATACTCCCGCCGTGGGTCAAGTTGGAATAGTACGATTTCACAAAAGTTTGAGGGAGTAGTTCAGTGACAACACAAGACAAGACAACACAAGACAGACAGCTGCACAGATATATATTTAGAATATATAGAAGATAATGTAAGAAAAAAAAAAACAAGGCAATTTCACTTACATTTTCAGATTCAGCGTTCAATTCTATATAAGTGAGTGTATTTTGAGGCATGTGTGACTTCAAATAATATTGTAAGCAAAAAAAACGTTCGTTTCATTCCTTAGGGATAAAACATGTAAAACTGGTCCAAACGTGAAAACAAAAGTCGCTCATTTTAAGTCGTACAAGCTAATGCGACCACTCATTCTTCTGGGAAGAATCCCGTGCACATGCTTGTCACACTTATAACTCATCTAAGTCTTTATAAGTTCATCAAATACTGACACCGCGATTGACATTCGCTGAGGTAAATGTTGATATTGTGGCAGACACAATGTCAGTGGGCAATAATTCCGCGCACCAGTGGGTGGCGCGAGCGTCCGGGCGTGGAAGCGCGGCTCGGGCTATGCCCGGAGCAAAGGCGCCACGAGGCGCAGGGTGGAACTGAGATACATGCCCCGCCTTTCGGCCGACCGGCCACGCCCGGGGGCACGGCGTGGCCTCGGGACATATATGCGGGCTCGAAAGTCGAGCCCGCCCAGTGCTTACGTGCGAGCTGAGAATAAAGTGTTTTGGTTTGTACAACGCGTTGTGGCCTACCTTCTTGGCAAACGAGTTGTGTGTGCACAGCACTACACTGGTGACCCCGACTGGTTCAGCCATAGCTGACCCCTGAACGCGCCATGGCTACCAACGCTGTCGCCGTTAAACTCCCGGAGTTCTGGGAAGCACAAGCCGACGTTTGGTTTGTGCAGGCCGAAGTTCAATTCCAGCTCCGGGGCATCACGGCGGACGACACCATGTACTTTCACGTGGTCGCCGCCCTCGGGCCCGGCGCTGCCGCCCGCGTCGTGTCCATCCTTCGGCGCCCGCCAGACGCCCACAAGTACGCGGCGCTCAAACGTCTTCTCCTCGCTACGTTCGGGCTCACAGAGGCCGAACGCGCCGACCCCCTCCTGGACCTTCCCGCCTTCGGCGACACACGACCGTCTGTTTGGATGGATTATATGTTGTCCCTTATTGGAGACCAGCGCCCGGATTTCCTTTTCTGCGTGCTTTTCCTCCGCCAGCTACCTGCGCAGGTGCGGCTCGCACTGGCCGGTTCGAACATAACGCAACCCCGCGCCCTGGCCGGCGAGGCGGACAAATTTTTCGCGGTCTGTGACACGCGGCCGACGTATGGTGCTGCCGTAGTGGATCCCGGTGCGGAGGCTTCAGCGCCGCACACGCGGCCGATGCATGGCGCTGCCGTACTGGATCCCGGTGCGGAGGCTTCAGCGCCGCGCCCCCTCGTGGCCGCTGCAACACCCCGTCCACCACCGCCATCATGACCGACGCGGCAGCCACCACCGGGGCAAACCTGGTGTTACTATCATGCCAGGTTCGGCCGCAAGGCTAGGGCGTGCCGCCCGCCATGTTCTTTCGATGGGTCGGGAAACGACCGGGCCGGCGCTCACTTGCGGCCATGAGCATCGGCCATTCCGGCAGCCTCCTGTTCATCACAGACACCTCGTCTGGTCGCCGTTTTCTGTGCGACACTGGAGTGCAGGTAAGCGTCCTCCCTGCCTCCGCGTCCGACAAGCAAGCCGCCGGCCGGGGCCCCGCCTTGCTCGCCGCCAACGGAACTCCCATCCACACATTCGGGAAGCGTTGCCTCTCCCTGCGTTTCGGAGGACAGCGCTTCCAATGGTCTTTCGTCACCGCCAGCGTGCCAATGGCCCTGCTCGGTGCGGACTTCCTTTGTGCGCATGGGCTGTTGGTGGACGTTAAGCGTCGACGCCTCGTCCAGGCCGAAACCTTCAGCTCGCTCACTTGTTCGCTGAGTGGCTCGTTGAGCAGCTCGCTGAGCGGCTTACCAAGCGGCTTGCTGAGCGGTTCCGTCCTGGCGAGGTTAGTCTGTACGCTTCCGGCAGCGGACGAGTTTACTCGCCTCCTCGCCAGTTTCCCGGCACTCACACGGCCCACCTTTTCAGCGGTGGCCGTCAAACACGGGGTGGAACATCATATTCCCACCGTCGGACCACCAGTCTACGCCCGGGTGCGTCGCCTCGACCCCACGAAGCTCGCCATGGCGAAAGCGGAGTTCGCCACGCTGGAGCGGCTAGGCATCGTACGGCGCTCCAACAGCGCATGGGCCTCTCCTCTGCACATTGTGCCCAAGCCCGGCGGCGGATGGCGGCCGTGCGGTGACTACCACCAGCTCAACGACGCTACCACCCCCGACCGCTACCCGGTCCCGCATATTCAGGACTTTTCCACCCGGTTGGCGAAAACGACCATTTTCTCCAAGGTGGACCTCATCCGGGGCTACCACTAGGTCCCCGTACAACTGGACGATGTACCGGAGATGGCCGTCATCACACCTTTCGGCCTCTTCGAGTTCTTGCGGATGCCTTTTGGGTTGAAAACTGCAGGCCCAGGCGTGCCAGCGGCTCATGGACAGCGTCTTGCGCGACTTGTCCTTCATCTACGTCTACCTGGACGACATCCTAGTCGCGAGCGCGTCCCGGGAGGAGCACCTGCTCCATCTCCGCACGCTCTTCGAACGCCTGGGCCAGCATGGCCTGATAATCAACCCCGCGAAGTGCCGTTTCGGCGTCACCGCCATCGACTTCTTGGGGCAACGCATCACCAGGCATGGGGCCATCCCTTTACCGGCCGAGGTGGAGGCGGTCAGGAGTTTCCCGCGCCCCCGCACGATCAAGGGGCTCCAGGAATTCCTGGGCATGGTGAATTTTTATCACCGCTTCGTGCCCCGCGTCGCCCAGCTCCTACGCCCCCTGCACGAGGCCCTCCGGGGGAAGCCGGGCAAAGGTGACATCGCCTGGACGGAGCAGATGGCCGCGGCGTTTGCGGGCGCAAAGCTGGCCTTGGCCAACGCCACCATGCTGGCGCACCCGGCGCCCGATGCACCAATCGCCCTCACCACCGACGCGTCGGACTACGTGGTGGGCGCGGTGCATGAGCAGTGGGTGAGTGGTGCTTGGCAGCCGCTGGCGTTTTTTAGCCGGCAGCTCCGCCCGCACGAACGCCGGTACAGCACCTTCGACCGCAAGCTGCTCGGGCTCCACCTGGCGGTCCGACACTTCCGCCATCTACTTGAGGGCCGTCCGTTCACGGCCTTCGTCGATCACAAGCCCCTTGTTTTCGTGATGGCCAAGGTCGCCGAGCCGTGGTTGGCCCGGCAGCAACGTCACCTCTCTGCCGTGTCCGAGTACACGACGGACATCCGTTACGTCGCGGGTAAGGACAACCCGGTGCGGATTGCCTTTCCCGGTCCGTCGCACACGCGGTCCACCTCAGGATCGACTATGCCCGGATGGCGGCGGACCAGACCGCCGACCCCGACATCCAGGCCTTGCGGACCGCCGTCACGGGCCTCCGCGTCACCGAGGTGCCGTTCGATGTCGCGGGCACTGCCCTCCTGTGCGACGTCTCCCTCGGCCGGCCTCGCCCCATCGTGCCCGCTGGCTGGCAGCGCCCGGTTTTTGACGCCATCCATGGCCTGTCCCACCCGGGCACGAAGGCCTCCCAGAAGCTTGTTGCGGCGAAGTTCGTCTGGCATGGCCTCAGGAGGAACGTCCGCAACTGGGCCAGGACGTGCCTCGCGTGCCAGCGCGCGAAAGTCCACCGCCACACCCAAGTCCCGTTGGCCCCGTTTACGGTGCCCGAACGTCGGTTCGACCTTGTCCACGTCGACTTGGTGGGACCTCTGCCCCCCTCGCGGGGTTTCACCCACCTCCTCACCATGGTGGACCGCACCACCCGGTGGCCGGAGGCCGTGCCATTGGCGGCGATGGCTGCGGCTGACGTCGCGCAAGCTTTCATCGCCACTTGGGTTGCCCGGTTCGGCGCCCCCTCGGACATCTCATCCGACCGCGGCCCCCAGTTCACCTCGGAGCTCTGGGGAGCAGTGGCGCAACAGCTCGGCGTCAAGCTGCACCGCACCACGGTTTACCACCCCCAGGCCAATGGTCTGTGCGAGCACTTCCATCGCTCAATGAAGGCCGCGCTCCGGGCCAGCCTCCGCGACGGCAGCTGGCCCGACAGGCTCCCCTGGGTCCTGCTGGGCCTCAGGACGGCGCCCAAGGACGACCTGCGCACGTCCTCGGCGGAGCTGGTCTTCGGACAACCACTGCCGGTACCGGGCGAATTTATCCCCGACTCCACGGCCCCCCTGGTCCGCGGCGCAACAGCGCTCCACCCTTCAGGAGACCGCCAGGAGGTTCGCTCCGGTGCCGACAGCATACCACGGTTGCCCGTCCTCCCACGTCGCCCCGGAGCTTCGCACGGCGGAGTACATTTTTGTCCGGCACGACGCCCACCGGGCACTGCTGCGGCCCCCGTACGACGGGCCCTTCCGCGTGCTGGAGACCGGGGACAAGCATTTCACCGTGGACATCGGCGGTACTCCAGATCGTATCTCCGTGGACCGCCTTAAGCCGGCCCACCTCGACCTGGACCACCCCCCGCAAGCAGCACTGCCTCCGCGTCGAGGCCGCCCCCCGGCGGGCAGACCCCCGGCACCCCCCATCCCCGCCGTCCCGCTACCCCCCAGCCCTGCACGCATCGCCAGAGGGCGTTTCGGCCGGGTCATCCGGCTTCCCCGCAAGCTCACCCTTCAGGTGTGCGGGAATTCTGGGGGGGCGCGTGTGGCGGACACAATGTCAGTGGGCAATAATTCCGCGCACCAGTGGGTGGCGCGAGCGTCTGGGCGTGGAAGCGCGGCTCGGGCTACGCCCGGAGCAAAGGCGTCACGAGGCGCAGGGTGGAACTGAGATACATGCCCCGCCTTTCGGCCGACCGGCCACGCCCGGGGGCAAGGCGTGGCCTCGGGACATATATGCGGGCTCGAAAGTCGAGCCCGCCCAGTGCTTACGTGCGAGCTGAGAATAAAGTGTTTTGGTTTGTACAACGCATTGTGGCCTACCTTCTTGGCAAACGAGTTGTGTGTGCACAGCACTACAATATCTCTTCTGAGGTTAAAAGAAAAAAAACAGTTTTAAAGCATTATACGTATCAAACGATACATTTCATGAAATGGGGAAACCGAATACACACTTTGGTGGTTTAAAATGACAGAATATGTCTTTATTAGGAAAAAAAAAAAAAGAACATTGAAGATGACGCTGCTAAAATAAATACACTGCTCTAACGCATAACCACGAGTTTAAACTACATTTACAACAAATATGAAAACTATTTTCATATCACAATGTTAAATATAGAATATATAGAAGATAATGTAAAAAAAAAAAATGAGCCCTATCTTCCAATGGTGAAAAATCCTTCAAAAAATTCATGGATCTGGAATAATATCCTGAGCTTCACCAAAAACTAATCAATTCTTCCTTATCCCAAGGGCAATCATCCCACCCACTTTCATCCAAATCCGTTCTGAACTTTTCCAGATATCCTGTTCACAAACACGCACACACACACACACACACACACACACACACACACACACACACACACACACACACACACACGGACGGACACGATCGAATGCATTACTCCCTGGCGGGAGTAACAACAAAACCGCATCCACTCCCAGAATCCACAGCCGAATCAAAATCAAAATCAAAATCGGCAAAATCAAATCAAGAAATCAGAAATCAAAAATATCAAAATCAGAAATCAAAATAAAATCAAAAATCAAATAGAAAAAGAAAAGGAGAAACTCAAAAACAGAAATTGAAATCACACAAAATCACAGATTCCGATCCACTCACTCACACACCAAAAAAATAATAATAATAAATAACCAACTGACCATCTACCCTTAAACAAACAAAAACACATTCATTCAAAACCACACCCACTCCTGCAACAAACACACACACTCCTGCAAAACACACAAACACACACACACACACACACACACCATTCACACATCTCCATTTCTCTACCCCTTCAGGCTGAAATGAACCACCACACAACCTCAATCTCCACCGTTCGACGTACCTCCATAAACTAAAGTGAGCCTTTCAAGGCAACCTGGGCTACTCTGTCACACATCCTCCTTCTTTCTGTCCCACACACTCCAAGCTGAGCAAGAAATGCAGAAAAGGAATTGCCAATATAGCCTCTACACCCCACCTCAAATGGCTGACAAGAAACTCGCCAACCCTTCTCACTGTACTTTCCTCTCTTTCTCTCGTGCACCTCCTCCATGTTCTCTTCCCAAGGTACAGACAATAGCCCTAAGATGACCTGTCTTATTGCACCTGAGCAGATGACAATGTCAGGCCGCAACCTTGTCACACAGATCTCCTCTGGGAATACCAATTGTGGCTTTTGGTCTGCCGTCACCTGCCAATCACAAGCATCTGACAGCCCTCTTACTTTCCACCTCCTTCTCTTTTGTAATATAATCGGCAGTTTTTTTCTTTCTCATTGGTTATCGGTTATAGTCAAATTTCCTAATTGGCACAGCACTAATATATATTGTTACGGTTTTCCACCGCCCTTCCTACCCTTACCAAGGGGGGATTAAGCCCCTTGTTCTTTCTGGGCTGGCGTAACCGAGACTTGAAACGCCTCTTCCGGGCAAACGTAAGGTAGGGTTTCGGGACCAAGTCTCGCTCGTACCTAAATACCTGCACCGCCACGGAAGTGGGGAAGCAAGTCTCGCACGAGCCACGTCTAATTTGAGTACACCGAGCGGATTGCGTACCACGTGGTCCATGCAGTCACCGTTAATATTGGACCCCAATTAGAGCGGTTCTATTCGTACCACGCTTAGTGAATGAATGAATGAATGAATATGAATGAATGTCTTAGTCAATCAGCTTAGTCAATCAGCCAACCAATATCAGCTTAGTCAATGATGGAAAACACAAGGCGGTCGAATAAAAGGAATACCACAATTTAATTATTATTTACACTTATGTACAATTTGGTAGAAAGCAGACACAAAGCAGAATTTAATCAGTCTTATTATAAACCCCAGACACGGGCCCGATCACACTCACACAGGGAAATTGCAGGCAGGATGCTGTTCTCGCGCTGCCTTGGTCGTCCAGGAACGGTGGCCCGGCGTGCTCTCCGTGGTCCCAGCACATCCCGCGAAGACGGCAAGTAGGCGGTGGAAAGGAATCCTCGTAGCGCGTCCCTCGAACAAAAGGCAGATGAGGCAGGAAGGAAATGTACGCGTCTCTCAGTGCGGCTGGGCGGTTCCACAGCGCGTTTAGTAACCAGCGCGCTATCACTTGCGTAACCCAATGCAACAGAGGCTCAGCCTTAAGCTCAACCGAGCATCCACTTTAATATGAGCGCTTTTACCCGGTTCATGCGCGTCTTTCTCCGATCTCGTAACTCTCATCAATACTCGAACCTCTCTGCACTCAACTCCTGCTCCGAACTGCTGCTCTGCTGCGCTCTTCAATGCCAACTGCTCGATGCCTCTCGACTGCTCTTGGGGGCTTTGCACGATGGGTTATATGGACACACCCTGAGCTCTCTCTAGAACGTTCCAACCACGCCCTGTGACGCATTGCCGCAGCCACCCCCTTTGAGCCCTGATTGGCGGCTTGCGCTTACCGTCAGCTTCTTCGCCGCCCTCATTCGGTCCCGACTCGACCCTCCAGGCCTGCCTCGTGTTAATTCGCACCAAAAAGCCAAAGGCAGCACAAAGAGGCGTAAGGCGATGGAGGCGGCATAAGGCAATGGAAGTATCAAAAGGACCTACTCTCATTATTCTACTCAACGCAAAACTAACACAGGAAAAGGACTATGCTCACAAGTACTAAGAAATAACTGCACTATCGCGAGGGTATGTGTTGTTGTGTGACTAACTATGAGGGGGAAATTTAACCTTTATTGTACAAAACTCAAAACCGCAACACTATATATATTGTTACGGACGCGGTTAAAGGATGTTATTTTACCGAGCGGTGATATTACCGCGACCGAACAGTTATTCCCCGACTAGAACCCGATTCCACCCAAACGTTGGCCGTATCGCACCGCAGCTGCTCAATATGGAAAACTCTAAAGCGACCGAATACAAAGAGGAAGAAGACGTACAGAAGAGTAATTTGATTTATTATTTACACATATAAGCAGGAAGAAAGCAGTCACGTTTATTTACAGAAGATATTAGATACACAGTGCAACGCTAGCTTACCTACAGTCTTAATTAACCCAGGGACAGAACAAACAAGGACAGACTCACGCGGGGAATGATGATAGGACTGGCGGGAGATGGATGGCTGGCGGGATAGGGAGGTCCAACTGGTCCTGCAACCGATCGACTCGTTGGGCAGCCGCCGCTCCAAACTGCCGTCCAGGCCTCACGCTGCTGTGGCTGCAGTTTCGGTGGCTCCAGCTGCAGTAAATGCAGTTTCGGTGGCTCGAGCTGCAGTAAATGCAGTTTCGGTGGCTCGAGCTGCAGTTCAACTCTGGACTTCTCTCGGACTCAACTCAAAGCGCCTCTCTTGGACCCAACTGCTTGGACTCCCTCTCGTCTCTCTGTAAAAGCTCATCTCTTTGGGAAACGCCCTAGCTGCGGGTTATATAGGCCCCGCCCCTCAACCTTCGCGAACCTCCTCGATGTTTCTCTCCACACCCTCTCCAAGTCCAACCCCTTGTTCGTGGTTGGTTGAGTGGGGCTGACTCACTCCTCCCCTCTATGACGAGGTGGGGACCCGCCTTTCTTCCCCAACCCTGCCTCGTGGCCAATGGCGGCAATTGTTGGTTGGCAATGCGAATGGCAATTGACGAAAAGGGGGGAATGGAGGTTTTGGGAATGGGAATGAAGGGAATCTATCTCTTTCACTGGTGCAATGGAGTATTTCAATTAATGGGAGACACAGCCTTACCCTAAAACACATAATAAGATATAACTATTGAACAGGGGTATTCTATGATTGGCTGTGGTGTGGATGCTTTATGGACTAATTATGGGACGCCCTTTGACCTTTACACAGCTCCGGAGGCAGGAGGCGCAGAATAAACAATAATAATAATACACACAATCAAAAAAAATACAGCCCTCATATCCGCAACAATATATATATATATATATATATATATATATATATATATATATATATATATATATATATATATATATATATATATATATATATATACATATATATATATATATATATATATATACATATATATATATATATATATATATATATATACATATATATATATATATATATATATATATATATATATATATATATATATATATATATATATATATATACCGTCAGCCGTCAGCTATATATATATACCGCCGGTCCGTTTCCGGTTCCGTTTCCGGTCCGGTCGTGAGAGGACGCTGGCGTCACTTGCTCGCCGCTTCTCTGACTGGACCATTGTCCGTATCTTGCTTTCCTGGTGGTCGTGGCGGATTTTTGGCCATTGAGTCTGCCCTCTGCACGGTCCCGGCTCTGCTCTGCTGCTCCTGGCTTCACCTGCTCGGCTCCTTCGCTGTTTCCTCGGGCTCACTCTCGTGGGTTGTGCCCATTGTTTGCAGCGGCGGTGGTGGCGGTTTGCCGCCGTGATCTTGATTAGCGGCGGCGGTCGTTTGCCGCTGCATTTGCCGCTTTGCCTCCTCAACCTTGGCCTCGTGCTCGTCTCTTCGCTCCTGTCTGCCCTCTGCATGGTCCCGGCTCTGCTCCTGGCTTCACCTGCTCGGCTCCTTCGCTGTTTCCTCGGGCCCACTCCCGTGGGTTGTGACGATTGTTTCGCCTCCTCACCCTTGGCCTCGTGCTCGTCCCTTCGCTGCTGCTGGCATGGCTCTGCGGTACTCCGCCGCAAGGCTTCTCCTGCTTAAAACCCGCTCCACCCCATCATGCATCTCTGCAATCAAATCGAATGGACTCCTGCGTCGACCCAGGTACATTCACCGTGGCTCCGGTCGTAAGTTTGTTTATTTACAATCAGGTCACTCCATCCCCATCCTCTGGTCGGCTCAGCGCACTCCCACTCATCGTCCCAACACACCTGGTCACAACAACGCACAAAATCGCACCTCCTGTCTGCGAACCCTGGCCAAATCACCTGGATTCATACCCGCCGTACAAAACAACATCAAGCTCACCCTGTTCAATACCCGGTCCCTCAACAACAAATGCCTCATCCTGAACGACTACATCCTGGAAAATAAACTGGACTTTCTCTGTCTCACTGAGACCTGGCAACAACCACTGGACTACTACACGCTCAACCTCACCACACCCAATGGATATTCTTACATCAATAAACCACGCTCGGAGGGCCGAGGTGGTGGAATTGCCGTTATTCACCGACAAGACATCAAGACCAACCTCATCTCCATCTCATCTGCTCCATCATTTGAACACCTGGCTTTTAAACTCTCTGGTCACACACAGTCAGTCATGGCTGTTGTCTACCGCCCTCCCAAACCACACCCAGCATTCCTGTCTGACTTCTCCTACTTTCTGACCCAGCTATGTTCCCTCTCCCCCTCAATCCTCCTCCTTGGTGATTTCAATATCCACATGGACTCCACTGACTCCACGCTAACCACTGACTTCACTGATTTACTCACCTGCTTTAACCTCACTCAACATGTCAACTTTCCTACCCATAACCGTGGTCACATTTTGGACCTTGTCTGCTCTACTGGACTAATTTTGCACCATCTCTCTGGCTCCGACCTCACTCTCTCTGACAACCTAGCCATCACTCTGACCATCAACATCCCCACCCCAGCACCAAGGCATTATCGCACTATCAACTTCCGTAAGCTAAACGCTCTTTCACCTACCTCATTCTCATCGACCCTCTCTGAAAAAATGTCCACTTCTCCCTTCGTTGACCTCCACACCCCTTCTGACCTCACTGACTACTACAACCACACTCTCTCCTCCTGCCTTGACCAACTTGCGCCTATAAAAACCAAAACAGTTTCTTTCACCCATTCTGCTCCCTGGTTTACCCCTGAACTCCGCCTGATGAAAACTCGTGCTCGCCAACATGAAAGCCTCCGCAATAAAACAGGTCTCACAGTTCACTCCCAGGCCTACAAGGACCACATACAACACTATAAAGATGCCCTCTCCCGCGCCCGCTCCGCCTACTACTCTCAAATTATCCACTCTGGCTCCGGAAACCCAAAAGCACTCTTCTCTACAATAAACAAACTCCTCAGCCCCCTGAACACCACCACCCAGTCATTCACAATAGACAACTGCATCTCCTTCCTTTCATTCTTCCAACGCAAAATTGAAAACATCTACAACAGCTTGACCACCGCCGCACCCGCTCCCCCTCAAACCACCTGCCCCCCCTTATCCTGCCATCCCCTGTCTCAATTCTCCCCAGTCTCCCCTACTGACCTCTCTGAACTCCTCATCGGAATGAAAACTGCCACCTGCACTCTTGACCCCATCCCCTCCAGCTTTGTCAAGGCCTCCCTTCCTGCTCTCTCTCCACTTATCATTGCAACAATAAACTCCTCCCTGTCTACAGGCATCGTCCCACCATCCCTCAAAATTGCTGCTGTTACCCCCATTCTGAAAAAACCTGGACTAAACCCTGACACCCTAAATAACTTCAGACCCATCTCCAACCTACCCTTTCTGTCAAAGGTTTTGGAACGCGCTGTAGCCACTCAACTCAAACATCACCTCTCTGCCAATAACCTGTATGAAACATTCCAATCCGGATTCCGCTCCAACCACAGTACTGAAACTGCTCTCCTCAAAATCACCAACGACCTTCTCCTCTCCTCTGATGCTGGCAACCTCAACATTCTCAGCCTCCTCGACCTCAGCACCACCTTTGACACCATCGATCACACCATCCTCCTCACCCGACTTGAAACCACCTTTAACATTACCGGCACTGCCCTCTCTTGGATTAAATCATACCTCTCTGACAGACGTCAGTTCATCTCCATCAATAACTGCAAATCCCCCACTGCTCCCCTCCCCCAAGGTGTCCCCCAAGGTTCAGTTCTTGGCCCCCTCCTCTTCATCCTTTACCTGTCCCCCCTCGGTCACTTAATCCGCCGTCATGGTCTCCAATTCCACTGCTTCGCTGATGACATCCAGCTTTTCATCTCCACCAAGTCCATCTCCACCGCCACCCACTCTATCCTGACAAACTGCATCACTGAAATAAAATCCTGGCTTCAAATCAACTTCCTCAAACTTAACTGTGATAAATCTGAAATAATCATCATTGGCCCAAAAACGCTCACCAAGTCCACCCATAACTTTGCCCTCAACATCGACGGTTTCCCAGTATCCACCTCCCCTCACATCCGGAATCTTGGCATCATCTTTGACCAAACCCTCTCCTTCGACAAATACACTAAACAGATCACAAAGACAGCCTTCTTTCACCTGAAAAACATCGCCCGTCTCCGTCCATCCCTCTCCTCCGTGGCTGCAGAAACCCTCATCCACGCTTTCATCACTTCCCGTCTGGACTACTGCAATAGCCTCCTTTATGGTTCACCCTCAACAATCACCAATAAACTCCAATACATTCAGAACTCCGCTGCCCGTCTACTCACCCATTCCCGGACCCGTGACCACATCACCCCCGTCCTTTACAAGCTTCACTGGCTCCCCATCTCCCAGAGAATCCAGTACAAAATCCTCCTCTTGACCTACAAAGCCCTCCATAACCTGGCCCCATCCTACCTGGCTGACCTCCTCTCCAGACACACTCCCACCCGCAACCTCCACTCTGCTGGTACCAACCTCCTGACCCCCCCCCCCCCCCCATCCGGACCAAATTTAGATCCTGGGGGGACAGGGCCTTCTCCATCGCTGCTCCCACCCTCTGGAACTCGCTACCTCACACCATCAGAGACTCCTCCTCACTCACCACATTCTAAACATCACTCAAGACCCACCTGTTCAACACTGCATTCAACATTTAACCCACAGCATCTAACCCCTGACTATCTCCTCTCCTTCTCCCTCCTTTGTGCTTTGAATATTTCCCTATTGATTCTTCTTTTTTTGCAATTGTTTTTATGTTTTGCTATGCATTATGTTTTGCACTCTGTCAAAGCGTCTTTGGGCTTTCTGAAAAGCGCTATATAAAATAAATGCATTATTATATATATATATATATATATATATATATATATATATATATATATATATATATATATATATATATATATATATATTATATATATATATATATATATATATATATATATATATATATATATATATATATATATATATATATATATATATATATATATATATACACAGACTTGGCATTTAATATGGATTATATATTTATTTTTTTCCTTGACTTGGGTTTACTTTCTTAACTCAGTATATCAATCTGGTGAGTTTCTTTTACACTTTGGTGACTTATTTGTTAAAAGAACCATGTCACTGATTGTCTGTCACAGCAAGAAGTCAACAACAGGATTATATCACTGGCAAAATGTACGGACAGGTGCATTTGATGATTGGCTTCACAGTCGGGTATACAAGGGTTGTTGCGTTCTGTATTAGTGGAAAACAACTGCTGCACGTCTCGAAAAGTTATTGCCGCTTCCTCTGGACATGGTCCGTCAACTCGACAATGCTGTTTGTCATGGAGTGGTGGCTTTACGAAATTACGGCATGAAACAGCGTGCTATTGCTCGGCAGTATGGCATCACTCAAGGTCAGGTGTCAAAGATCCTGAAACGAAATGCTCAGAGGGGTGTCCCTAATCCAATACCGAGGCCAGGACGTTCCCGCAGAACCACAAGGAGGGATGATCGCCAGCTGCACCGGTTAGTCCGCAATGGCCGTAGTCCGCAATGGTTAGTCCGCAATGGCCGTACCAAGTCAGCTAATCGGCTTAGGGCTGAGTGGCAGCAACTGACAAATGTGCCTGTATCCAGAAGGCGAGTTAACCAACGACTAGTTCAAGCAGGCTATCGTGCCAGGCGTCCCGTGAGAAAGCCACGCCTGACCAGACAACACCGCCAGCGCCGATTGCAGTGGGTCAGAGAGCACCATCAATGGCAGCCAGGACACTGGAATCACGTGATCTTCAGTGACGAGTCTAGATTTCTGGTCTATCATCAAGATGGCCACGTCCGAGTGCGCAGACAAGTGCATGAAGCTTACAACAAAGATTGTATAGTGCCAAGAGTCCAAGCTGGAGGTGGTGGGGTGACCGTTTGGGCTGCTTTTCATGCAGGGGGCAAAACTGACCTGGTTGTTCTGAATGGAAACCTGAACCAGTTCAAGTACAGGGCCATTCTGGAAGAAACATTGCTTCCATTTGCTCGTGCAGCCTTTCGAGGAAACTTTGTCTTCCAAGATGACAATGCACGGCCTCGTCGTGCTCGCATGATCCAACACTTTCTTGCTGACCGTAGTGTAGAGCATATGGAGTGGCCTGCCATGTCCCCGGATATGCATCCAATAGAGAACTTGTGAGCAGAATTAACGCATCAAATCGACCAGTTGGACCAGCAGCCGACCTCTGTGCGTGAATTGCAGCAGGCTATTGTCACTGCATGGCAAGCGATTCCTGTCCAAACCTTGGCAAATCTCGTGAACAGCATGCCTCAACGTGTACGTGCTCTCCTGAATGCTCGTGGGGGTTACACGAAGTACTGAACTGTAATTATACTGTCCGTAATCCCAGTCGTAATTTAACTTTTGTTTTTGTTAAAAAAAAAATTGGCTAATGTGCAAAATAAAGAGATACTTCTGGAAAACGTACAGAAGTTTAACACAGTACTGTCCATGAATTGAGTTCGATATCAGTTTACATCACTTTCAAGGATCAATTTATTTGTTTCGAAATGTCAAATGTGGTTTTTGTTTCTTTTAAAGGTCACATTAACAAAATCTAGAATAATTTCAACATAATTCCAATGAACTTTTGGTTCTAAGACATCTTGAAAAGTAAGATCACCCCCAACAAAAAAAATATTCCATATTAAATGCCAAGTCTGTGTATATATCTATATCTATATATATATATATATATATATATATATATATATATATATATTGGTATGGACGCGGTTAAGATGTTATTTTGACCGAGCGGTGGTGTATTACCGCGACCGAACAGTTATTCCCCGACTAATACCCGATTTGCCCCAAACTTTGGCCGGATCGCGCCACCGCTATTCAATCGGGAAAACTCTAAAGCGACCGAATGCAAAGAGGAAAACGAAGGCAAAGAAAGGTTTGGAAATACTACTAAATTTATTTACTATTTACACACATAAGCAAAAAGACAGCAGTCACGTTTATTTACAAGCACATGAGACGCAGGTGACACAGTGAAAATACTAGCTTATACAGACTTATTGTTACTACCCAGGGACAAGACAAAAGACAGACTACGAGCACACTTACACGGGGAATGATGATAGGACTGGCGGGAGATGGATGGCTTGCGGGATAGGGAGGTCCAACTGGTCCTGCAACCGATCGACTCGTTGGGCAGCCGCCGCCCCTTCGCGGCCCTGCTCCAAACTGCCGTCCAGGCCTCACGCTGCTGTGGCTGCAGTTGCGGTGGCTCGATTTGCAGCTCAACTCTGGACTTCTCTCGCAGTTTCGGTGGCTCGATCTGCAGCTCAACTCTGGACTTCTCTCACAGTCTCGGTGGCTCGATCTGCAGCTCAACTCTGGATTTCTATCACAGTTTCGGTAAAAGCTCATCATCTCCCTTGGAAACGCCCTGCCGTGGGTTATATAGGCCCCACCCCTCAACCTTCGCGAACCTCCTCGATGTTTCTCTCCACACCCTCTCCAAGTCCAACCCCTTGTTTGTGGTTGGTTGAATGGGGCTGACGCACTCCTCCCCTCTATGACGAGGTGGAGACACGCCTTTATTCTCCGACCCTGCCTCGTGGTCAATGGCGGCAATTGGAGGGGAGGTTCTTGGCAATGGCAATTGACGAAAAGGGGGAATGGAAGTTTTGGGAGTGGGAATAGAAGTTATGGGAGTGGGAATGAAGTTTTGGGAGTGGGAATGAAGGGAATCTATCTCTTGCACTGGTGCAATGGAGTATTTCAATTAATGGGAGACACAGCCTTACCCTAAAACACATAATAAGATATAAGCTATCGAACAGGGGTATTCTATGATTAGCTGTAGTGTGGGTGCTCTATGGACTAATTATGGGACGCCCTTTGACCTTTACACAGCTCCGGAGGCAGGAGGCGCAGAATAACCAATATTCATAATAAAGCACAATCAAAAAAATACAGTTCTCATACCTGCAACAATATATATATATAATTATATATTTATATATATATATGTATATATATATATATATGTATATATATTGTAACGATTTTGAGAAGTGTGTAACGAATTTGAGAAGTGTAACGGTTTTTGAGAAGTGTAACAATTTTGGAGGAAGTGTAACGAATGTGGAAACGTTACAATGTGAACGTTACAAAAGTATGGTAACATCCTCGTAATGTAAATAATGGTCGCAGCCGTCCTCCTAGTTAATTCCATGAAACTTACACGCAGGTCACGATATATCTTTTAAATAGTGTATTTCCTTATTCCATGTAGGCTAAATATGTGTTTCCCACTAGATTGACTTTGCATTGTATCAAACAAAATAAGCGTAGGCCCTTCCAATTTCCCCAAACATCTCCGCTCTCCAAAGTTCCTTTCAAAAGGGGAGTTGTTTTCAATCCCGCAGGCCGCCATTGCCCATGTGCTTTGAGTCGGAGAAGAAAGGCGTGTCTCCACCTCGTCATAAGAGGGAAGGAGTGAACCAGCCCTAACAGCCAATCAGCACTGCGGTGAGCGACCCGGTAGGCGTGCCCTCGGAGCCGGCGGCTTGATTCTGCCCGATGTGATAAAAGCGACTGTAAGGGACTGCTTTACCAGAGGCCTTGAGAGATGACCTGGGAGATGAGCAAAGAGGCTGCACCAAGAGGAGCGGTGAGATGCGAAACGCTCCAAGCCAAAGAGGAGAGGTACTCGGCAAGGAAACCAGCTTTGGAGAGACGCGCTGAAAGGAGGGAGACGGCTCCACCACAAGAAGAGGAGCAGGTGTGCTGAACCAGCGCGTGACGTCTACCGCAGCGGATACGCGACGGAGGGTTTTCCCGCCAAAACCGCGAGGAATTGAAAGCTGCTGCCTTCCGACTTTGCCTCCCTCTCAAGCAATCCACCTCAAGCCCTACCTGCCTGCATTATCCCCTGTGTAAGTGTGAACGTCCTGTCCTGCTCGTTGTCTTGGGGTTAAGTAAAAATGAATAGTGTAAGTTAACGATTCGCTGTGTTACTGCTTCTTCCATCCATTGCTTGTGTGTGTATAATAAATCTGTTCTTCCTCCGTATTCTTCTTCTTCTTTTTCATTCTCTTTCGGTCGCTTTAGAGGTTTCCCGATTGAATATCTGTGGGGCGATCTGGTCAACGTCGGGTGGAATCGGGTTCTAATCGGGGAGTAACTGTTCGGACGCGGTTAAATACACCACCGCTCGGTCAATATAACATCTAAAGCCGCGTCAGTAACAATATATATATATATAGTTCTTGTTCTTCTATATGACACTATAGGATAAAAGCCTGGTGTTGGCTTAACGGTTAGTGTGCCAGCTTGGGATCATGGATCCTGAGTTTGAATCCCGGTCAATCGTTGAATTAACAATCGTTGAATTAACACCAGTTGTGGTGATTCAGCCTGTCCTCATACTAAAATATGCAATTTGGTGTCTGTCTGTCTGTCTGTGTCATTATTTTTGACCACGATACATTCCGTCGTTACTTATCTAATCTCAACCAAACTAGACAGGATGACTAAGGGTTACACATACACAATGAAGGTTGTAGCTCATTCATTTGCCGACCTCCCCAAGGAGTTTTTCTCCCCCAAGCAGGTTTTCTCCGCCATTGCCACCAATGGGGATACGTATTGAGGCGTACACACCGGCGGAGTTTGGGGGAGGGGGCAATGCCCCCACCTAAAAACTTTTTCAGTAGTTTACAATTAAGATAAATACATCCCGTATTTTCATGCGAGTAACAATAATGAATGTAAACTGTATTTGTGATTTCACGTACACTGTAACTACACTAACATACGGTAATTTTGGAAGTCAGACCTAACTACCCATTATTAATATTAAGCCCTTGCCCCCACAAAGGGAGAAGTCAAACTACACCTATGGGTGCACATCCATGTTAAATTAGCTTTACCGTGGCGTTTTTCCAAGGCCACCTCTAATAACAAAACTAACGATAATAGCATAATATTAATGTGATTACAAAACAATATTAATACCAATAGTATCCGACCTCCCTAATGGGGTTTTTCTGCCGTGTTAACATGTATAAATAGCTTATCATGCCGTTTTCGTGGGAGCAACGGCCTCTACAGGAAGTAAAAATATTATAAACCACAAACACGATTGATTACCTTTGTAAATAGTCGATAATGCTATATAACACTGAACTGGCATAAATTTGGAGGAATCCGGACATTAGTCTGCTTATCACGTCGACGATCGCACCTGATCATCGATCTACTGCTGTCTATATACCCCACAACGGTGAATAACATGACCCTTCCTGCCGTTTCCGTGCAGTTCTTCCAAGGAGTTTTTGTGGCGTTTTTCCAAACCTGCTTCTCATTACAAAAGTAAAACAACACTTATGATAATAGCATAATACAAGTCAGGAGACGACGATGGTTCACAAGCGAGCGGTATTCAATGACAAAGGACGGACTATAACCAAAACAGGCCCAGACAGGCCAGGCCAAGAAATGTCAAAACGAAGGTTACTGACCTTGAAATGAGATAGAAAATAATGTATAATCAGTTATGAGTTTAGTTAGCGACACAATACCGAAAATTCGGTTCGATTCCGACAACTTTGAAACTTTGACCTTTGTGACCTTCAAAGGTCGAAGATTTTGAAATTTTTTGGAAAACGTGTATTTCATGATGTATGTGATAATATAAGATCATGTACGACATTTCACCCTATCAGGAAGCGAACAATGTGATAAAACCATCAAAAATCGACTTTTCTAAATTTCGTGACCTTGTGACCTTGACCTTGACCTTGGGGCGAAAATGAAAAATCGAGCTCCGTGGGGCTAGACACATGACATTGGCCTAACCAAATACCGAAACCCCTGTCAGATTCCACCAACTCCCTCGGAGAAGATGTAGCTTGAACTCGATTACCCCTAAAAAGACATCTTTTTCGGGCGTAGCTCCACCCACAATGGGTGCAATATGCCCACTCTAGGCAGGACACAACTATATCATGATATCAACCTCCCACCCAAGTTTCATAAAGCTCGGATGATATCATCGGGCTGTCATGCTGTGGACAGACACACAGACAGACACACACCCATGACAAATAAAGTGGTCACTGTTTGATAACTCGGGAACCAATTAGTGATATGACAAAACAATGTTCCCCACTCCTCAAGGGATTTTGTGAATTGCGATCCTGCCCCCCACCCCCCTCCCCCCCTCCCCTCCTCCCCACCACTCCCTCCACACCCACTCGCCCAGCCATCCTCACTCAAGTAAATTTTACTATCTGGAATTTTGAATGGTGTGGCATGGTCTGATCCTTTCAATGACCTGCTGTAACATGTTGCAATGTCATGCATGGTCTGATCCTTTCAATGACATGCTGTAACATGTTATAATGCCATGCATGGTCTGATCCTTTCAATGACCTGATATAACATGTTACAATGCCATGCATGGTCTGATCCTTTCAATGACCTGATATAACATGTTACAATGTCATGCACGGTCTGATCCTTTCAATGACCTGATCTCACATGTTACAATGCCATGCATGGTCTGATCCTTTCAATGACCTGATATAACATGTTACAATGTCATGCACGGTCTGATCCTTTCAATGACCTGATCTCACATGTTATAATGTCATGCATGGTCTGATCCTTTCAATGACCTGATATAACATGTTACAATGCCATGCATGGTCTGATCCTTTCAATGACCTGATCTCACATGTTATAATGTCATGCACGGTCTGATCCTTTCAATTACCTGATAAAACATGTTACAATGCCATGCATGGTCTTTTTTTTTCTTTCTTTTTTTCTTTTTTGTATACTGAATCGAGGCTCGTGAAAGAGCTAACATTTATTTCACAAACAAATCAACCAGACAAACAAAACACACAAAAAGAGGGAGCGGAAGACAAGATGGGGAGAGAAGGAGAAGCACACAACCACAACATTTGAGAGCAGGGAGAAATGTGGGAGGGAGAGGGCTTGGGGGCAGGAGGCGTGGGAGGGGGAGGGCGTGGGGAGAGGTATAAAACACAAGGGGACCGAAATTAGTGGGGGTAGAAAAGATCAAGGTTTTGTATGGGGGAGGATAAGAGATGGTGGTGAACAGCTGTTTTAAAGACCTGGAGGGTGCAGTGGGATTGAAGAGAGTGAGGGAGTTTGTTCCAGAGGCGGGAGAAAAGAGGAATGAAGGAGTGAAGGTGAGCAGAAAGTCTTGATTTTGGCAGTTTAACCATAAGAGGGTTGCAAGCAGATCTTGTGCGACCTGTAGGAATATTTGGGGGACAGAGCCCAGAGAGGGCTGGGGGGGCAAGGCCAGAGAGGAGTCAGTAGAAGACGGAAAGACCACCAACCTGCCTGCGGTGAGTGAGTGAGAGGCCCTTGGAGTTAGCTTCATCGCGGGAGATTCCAATGATTCTGAACGCTTTGGTTTCAACAGCGTGAAGACGGGCTCGGTGTGAGGCAGGAGCACCAGCCCAGAGGGGAGAGAAGTATTCCATAGAGCTGCGGATGAAAGCCTTGTATGTGGTGAGGAGCTCAGGTGTGCCAAGGAAGGACTTCGCACGACGGAGGATGCCCAGTCGGCGACTGGCTTTGGAGGCCAGATTTGAAATGTGGTTTTCCCAGGAAAGATCATGGCAAATAGTGAGACCCAAAAGCTTGAGTGACAGAACTTCTTGGAGAGGATTATTAAAACATTAGCGTCATAGCGTCATAGTGTTCATAGCGTCATAGCGTTCATAGCGTTTCATAGCGTCATAGCGAGTTGTTAGGGTTCTGATCCTTTTAATGACCTGATATAACATGTTACAATGCCATGCATGGTCTGATCCTTTCAATGACCTGATATAACATGTTACAATGCCATGCACGGTCTGATCCTTTCAATTGCCTGATTTAACATGTTACAATGCCATGCACGGTCTGATCCTTTCAATGACCTGATATAACATGTTATAATGTCATGCACGGTCTGATCCTTTCAATGACCTGATATAACATGTTATAATGTCATGCACGGTCTTATCCTTTCAATGACCTGATCTCACATGTTATAATGTCATGCACGGTTTTATCCTTTCAATGACCTGATCTCACATGTTACAATGTCATGCACGGTCTGATCCTTTCAATGACCTGATCTCACATGTTATAATGCCATGCACGGCCTGATCCTTTCAATGACCTGATATAACATGTTACAATGCCATGCACGGTCTTGTCCTTTCAATGACCTGATCTCACATGTTATAATGTCATGCATGGTCTGATCCTTTAAATTACCTGATATAACATGTTACAATGCCATGCACAGTCTGATCCTTTCAATGACCTGATATAACATGTTACAATGCCATGCTTGGTCTGATCCTTTCAATGACCTGATATAACATGTTACAATGCCATGCTTGGTCTGATCCTTTCAATGACCTGATATAACATGTTACAATGCCATGCTTGGTCTGATCCTTTCAATGACCTGATATAACATGTTACAATGTCATGCACAGTCTGATCCTTTCAAAGACCTGATATAACATGTTGCAATGTCATGCATGGTCTGATCCTTTCAATGACCTGATATAACATGTTACAATGCCATGCATGGTCTGATCCTTTCAATGACCTGATGTAACATGTTGCAATGCCATGCATGGTCTGATCCTTTCAATGACCTGATGTATCATGTTACAATGTCATGCAAGGTCTTGTCCTTTCAATTACCTGATATAACATGTTACAATGCCATGCACGGTCTGATCCTTTCAATGACCTGATATAACATGTTACAATGTCTTTCACGGTCTGATCCTTTCAATGACCTGATATAGCATGTTACAATGTCTTTCACGGTCTGATCCTTTCAATGACCTGATCTCACATGTCACAATGTCATGCACGGTGTTATCCTTTCAATTACCTGATATAACATGTTACAATGCCATGCTTGGTCTTATCCTTTCAATGACCTGATCTCACATGTTATAATGTCATCCACGGTCTTATCTTTTCAATTACCTGATATAACATGTTATAATTTCATGCACGGTCTTATCCTTTCAATGACCTGATCTCACATGTTATAATGTCATGCATGGTCTTATCTTTTCAATTACCTGATCTCACATGTTGTAATGTCATGCACGGTCTTATCCTTTCAAATACCTGATATAACATGCTACAATGTCATGCATGGTTTGATCCTTTCAATGACCTGATCTCACTTGTTATAATGTCATGCACGGTCTTATCCTTTCAATTACCTGATATATCATGTTACAATGCCATGCACTGTCTGATCCTGTCAATGACCTGAGCTCACATGTTATAATGTCATGCATGGTCTTGTCCTTTCAATTACCTGATATAACATGTTACAATGCCATGCATAGTCTGATCCTTTCAATGACCTGATCTCACATGTTATAATGTCATGCATGGTGTTATCCTTTCAATTACCTGATATAACATGTTACAATGCCATGCATGGTCTGATCCTTTCAATGACCTGATCTCACATGCTATAATGTCATGCATGGTCTTATCCTTTCAATTACCTGATATAACATGTTACAATGTCATGCATGGTCTGATCCTTTCAATGACCTGATCTAACATGTTATAATGTCATGCATGGTCTTTTCCTTTCAATTACCTGATATAACATGTTACAATGCAATGCACCGTCTGATCCTTTCAATGACCTGATCTCACATGCTATAATGTCATGCACGGTCTTAGCCTTTCAATTACCTGATATAACATGTTACAATGCCATGGACGGTCTGATGCTTTCAATGACCTGATCTAACATGTTATAATGTCACGCATGGTCTTATCCTTTCAATTGCCTGATATAACATGTTACAATGCCACGCACGCTCTGATCCTTTCAATGACCTGATCTCACATGTTATAATGTCATGCACGGTCTTATCCTTTCAATTACCTGATGTCACATGTTGCAATGCCATGCACGGTCTGATCCTTTCAATGACCTGATCTCACATGTTATAATGCCATGCACGGTCTTATCTTTTCAATTACCTGATATAACATGTTACAATGCCATGCCCGGTCTGATCCTTTTAATGACCTGATCTCACATGTTATAATGTCATGCACGGTCTTATCTTTTCAATTACCTGATATAACATGTTACAATGCCATGCACGGTCTGATCCTTTCAATGACCTGATCTCACATGTTGTAATCTCATGCATGGTATTATCCATTCAATTACCTGATATAACATGTTACAATGTCATGCATAGTCTGATCCTTTCAATGACCTGATCTCACATCTTATAATGTAATGCATGTTCTTATCGTTTCAATTACCTGATATAATATGTTACAATGTCATGCATGGTCTGATCCTTTCAATGACCTGATCTCACATGTTATATTGTCATGCATGGTCTTATCCTTTCAATTACCTGATATAACATGTTGCAATGTCATGCATGATTTGATCCTTTCAATGACCTGATCTCACATGTTATAATGTCATGCATGGTCTTATCCTTTCAATTACCTGATATAACATGTTACAATGTCATGCATGGTTTGATCCTTTCAATGACCTTGTTGCGGATATGGGATTTGCATCCATCCATATCCGCTTGTAAATATTCCCCTATTTCCTCAATACTTCCCAACTATCCCCAATCCCCCATTCCCTCGTCCCATTTTCTGTAAACAACACTCTGTAGACCCGACCTCCCCCTATTTCCCCCATTAAATGTCGCATCCAGGTCCACCGCATCTCACGTAGACAACTATAGGACATCTTGCTAGTTATTCTTAGTCTATGTCAGTTAAGGACTCGTTTCCATTAATTCTGACTCTTCGTTGCACCAGAATGTGATTGTATGGCACCGTTAGGAAGTTTAGGACCTCCCAATACCTCCCCGCAGCTCTTCCTCACGGTTCAGCAACAACAACAACAACAACAGCAACGGCGGCGGCATGAGGAGTGCGCGTCCTCACTCCGGCTTGGTTGGTAGGGGGTGTTGGGAGGGCACCAGGCCTTTCCAACGAGCCGCCATCGAACATGTGCTCGACGGGGTTACCAAGTAGGGGCTCGCTGTCAGCTCCTCATCAAGGGCGGAGCCCGGTAACCCCCGCACCCAATAGAAGCGGCGGACCGGTCCCATCTGGGGCGGAGCCAACCAGCCGAGGGCGTGTGACTCCCCGCTGAGCATGCGCAGGAAGAGGGAGGTGACGTCAGATGCGCGCTGAGCTTGGAGAAAGAAAGACGCCACCTCCGAGTGCTGTGAGGCCTCCCTGCATCTTTTGGACCGTGCTTGATCCTGTCCCCGAGCCAAGGTGCACCTTGTGCTATCAACCGACCTGTCCTTCCCTGCCATCAATCCCTGTGTAAGTCAGCCTTGTTCCGTTTGTCTGTGGTCTGTCTGGGATAGATAAGACTGTAACTAAGTGCCCATCTCTTCTGTGTCTTTTTCCTCACTCTACCTTGTAATCTACCCCTTTTCTCCACCACTAATTATATCCTCCTCCGGAGGTCTTGAGAACTGTACCCCTTGCGTCGTTTCATTTATCCCAGTCGTTGTGTCCTTTCCATCATTGATTTAGCATAGCGCGATTTGGCCAACGTTCGAGTGGAATCGGGTGAGTTGGGGAAGAATCGGGGGAACTGTTAGGTCGCGGTGGACCATCCGCTCGGCCCATAATAACATCTAAACCGCGATCCGTAACAATTCAATTCAGTTTCATGACCTGATCTCACATGTTATAATGTCATGCATGGTCTTATCCTTTCAATTACCTGATATAACATGTTGCAATGTCATGCATGATTTGATCCTTTCAATGACCTGATCTCACATGTTATAATGTCATGCATGGTCTTATCCTTTCAATTACCTGATATAACATGTTACAATGTCATGCATGGTTTGATCCTTTCAATGACCTGATCTCACATGTTATAATGTCATGCATGGTCTTATCCTTTCAATTACCTGATATAACATGTTACAATGACATGCATGTTCTGATCTTTTCAATTACATGATCTAACATAAGTAATAAACAGCATAATTGGCAATATTAATAAGGATAATAACATGACTCCCCCTGCCGCTCACATAGTGAGCGAGTGTCCTCGTCCTCCAAATTGAGGCAAATTGAGTACCAGCTCACTGGTAATTGGGGCACTGCATCAGCTGCACAAACGCACTTCCAGAGAAATGATGCAACCAGCAGCGACAGGCTGCATACGGAAACAACAACAGCAACAACACTAAAGGATACCCATTTACATGGAGAGAATTGAGCTCTTCCTCCCACTCAGAACCCCCTTCTCTGTCGGTTTGAAAATGTTTTCTTGCATCTTCATTTGCCAAGAGGATTCCAACGGTGTGTAACGTGATGGGGTTACTGATTGGTGATTCATCACATGCCAAGAGGATTCCAACGGTGTGTAACATGATGGGGTTACTGATTGGTGATTCATCACATGGCACGGATTGTTTAACCCCGATATGGGGCCGTTCAAAAATTACGTAACGTTGACTAATCATTTTCATTCGACATTGATTCCCTGGTTAACCCTGGTGTTGGGCTAGCGGCTAGGGTGCCAGCTTAGGATCCGAGGATCCTGGGTTCGAATCCCGGTCGATCGCTGAATTAACGCCAGGGGGGTTGACTCAGCCTGTCATCCTTCCGAGGTCGGCTAATTT
>NC_136264.1:117473537-117618537 GCF_964187855.1 Myxine glutinosa
AGTGGGATACGAGGCCCGAACCAAATTTTTTTTTAAAACATGTAGGAAAAAATTTGGTCAAAATTACGAGCTGCCGAAATTTTGTTGTTTTATAAAACCCGCATTTTGAGATCGCGCCATGGACAATCAAGGCGATCGGATGTCGGTGGGGGAGATAGACGGGTTAGGGGTAACCCAGGACTTAGGGGAAGAAAGGGAAGAGGGGAGCAATGAGGAGGGCGGTTGAGGGGGGTATCAGACGCACAAAATGGCGTCCTCGCGCACGAGGCTTCAGGTGCACAAAATGGCGGCCTCGCGCACATGGTTATTGTGGCGCCAAATTTAGCCACGCCCGTGACCGTAACAGCGCCGCCGATGGATTGGGGCCTTTTTATGATCCAAATGAAGGCCGTTATGGATGCTCAGAGTGAGCAAATGAAGGCTCAGAGTGAGCAAATAAGGGCTCAGAGTGAGCAATTGGGGGTAATGGGGGGCAAAATGGGGGAAATGGGGGGCGAAATGGGGGGGCAAAATGGGAGAAATGGGGGAACGGCTAGAGAGGCGATGGACAATTGTGTGTATAAATTAATTTCGGGTTTTATAAATTATATAAATTATATAAATTATATAAATTATATAAATTAATCTCGCCAAGCTAAATTTGAGGGGTTAGACAATAATCTTAAGGGATTAGACAAGAAATTTGAGGGATTAGACAATGGGTTAGAGGGGGTGAAAAATGGGTTAATGGGGTTAGAAAATAGGATGGAAGACAAATTGCGGGAAATAGGGGAACAATCTGCCCGGGAAATCAAACGAATGGGGAACCAGATAGAGGAGGTGCAAATCGGGTTAGAAAGTAAACTGGATGCTCAGAGGGATGAATTGGGACAGATGAGGGTAGCATCTACAAAAGAGAGGGAGGAGATGAAAGAGGAGATACGACGAGGTGTAAGTGAGGAGGTCTCGGGGGTACGCGAGGAGGTAAAGCGAGGCGAAAAGCGTATAGAGAAAGAGGTGAGAAATAATACGGCGAGGTTACAAGGGGGAAGAGAAGATCTGACGGAGGAGGTGGAACAGCTGACGGAGGGACAGATGGAGTTAGTGGAGCAGGTTCAAAGGAACACTGCAGTTCTAGGAGGGTTAAAGGCGACACAAAAAGAAATTAAAAATGACTTGATAGCGACACAGAGGCAATGTCAGATGGTACGTGAGGGACTGACAATGAGGTTGGACGAGGTGACAGAGGTAATGGAGACAAAGGACCGGCAGGTGAGGATGCACATAGAGACGGTCACGGTAGCCTTAGAGGACGAACTTGAGGAGACGCACCGGGGAATAAAAGAGGTGAAGCAAAAGTTAAAGGAGGTGTTAGAGGGGGTGAGTGAAATTAAGAAGAGACGGACAGAAACTAAAAGAGAAATCCAGGAGGAGGTGATGGAATATGTACAAGGTCGGTGCTCAACTCATAATGTGATGCTCACTAACCAAATAAAGAGGTTGCAGGTGGCAAAGGAGGTGCGGAGACGAGGTGCCAAGGTGAGTGGCGATATAATCGGAAATGTACATGATGTGAGGGGAGCTTCAGTCGGCTTGGGGGTTGTTGTGGACCCGGGTGTTCGTGAGAGGCCGTTGGTGAAGTGTGCGACAGGACTGGTGTGCGAAAAACGAGGTGTGCAAGAATGTCCGACCATGGGGTGTGTGAGGAAAAAGTGCGCGCCAAGGAGTGAGTGTGCTGTCGAGAGTGAGTTGGTTGTAGTGCGTGTGCGAGGGAGCACATGGAAGCGCGTAGTGAGGAGTGTTACAGAGGATGTAACGGAAGCATGCACGCCTGTGATGAGTGTTACAGAGGATGTAACGAAAGAGTGTATGCCTGTGGTGAGTGTTACGGCGGAAGTAACGGGAGAGTGTGCGCAAGAGGATGCGCGAGAAAGGTGTGTAACGGACAGGTGCATGGGGAAAGAGTACGCTGTCAAGAGTGAGGAAGAATGCACACCTGTGGTGAGTGTTACGGAGGAAGTAACGGGAGAGTGTGCGTGAGAAAGGTGTGTAACGGACAGGTGCATGAGGAAAGAGTGCGCTGTCAAGAGTGAGGGAGAATGCATGCCTGTGGTGAGTGCTACAGAGGGTGTAACGGGAGAGTGTGCGCAAGAGTTTGCGCGAGAAAGGTGTGCAACGGACGGGTGCATGAGAAAAGAGTGCGCTGTCGAGAGTAAGGGTGAGTGCGTTGTCAAGAGTGGAGGTGAGAGTAGTGAGAGTGACACGGAGCGTGAGTTGGTTGTGACAGGTGAGCGAGGATGTACACCTGGAATGGAAGGAAGCACACCTGGAGTGGTAGAGCGTGTGTGGGAATGCACACTTGAGTTGGTCGTGAGGCACGTGGTTGGGTGTGCGAGTGAGAGCACACCTGTGATTGTCACAGAGGAGGTGACCGAGGAGGGGGCGCGAAGAGGTGTGTTGGTGAGGTGTGCGAGCGACGAATGTGTGCCAAGGTGTTCGGTGGTCAGGTGTGTGACCAAGTCTGTGAGTGGAATGAGTGTACCTGGGTGTGTAAGAGAAGGTGCAATGACCAAGAGCAGGGAGACGGCTGGATGTATGAGCAAGAAAGGGGTAGCGTATGCGTGTAAGCATGCAGGTGAGGCATCGACGGTAACCGGGTTAGCGGTTAGAGCGACTTATAGCCGAATCGGGCCCTCGGTGCGTGCCGCGAGAACCAGCGGGGATCCGAGCCACGGCGGGTTCGAAAGGACCGCCATACGCGATCCACGCTGGGCCTCGCTTGGAACGGCCGCGTCCGTGCTCCACTAGGCGGAGCGGGCAGCCCGATAGGAAGGGTCGTCATGGCGACCACTTTTTATTGAGACGTTCCGGCAGGTCGAGATCGGGCAATTGGATGGCTCCGCGCCGAGGTGGTGCGTGGGATCTCGGCATGGGTAAGCCTCCTTCCCTGCACCGAATGTCGGACGCATCCAACCGCCGGTACCAAAGAACCCGCATTCATTGCTCGGCTGTACGAAGCCGGGCTGTAGACGTGAATTGGCGCACCGAGAGGATCTAATAAGTAGACGGGTGATGAGGTTAGTGTTTTGGACCCAAAATTAGAAAAATGAATAGGATTGGTAGAGTGATTGGTAATGGTACAGTGATTGGCAGATGATTGGCAAATTATTGATTTGTTGGATTTGGTGTGCAAAATTGATAGTGGGATCTCCCCGATGTGGTGGGATGGGCAATCCACCATCCCTCACAACGGGGGGGGGGCAAAGGAGCACTAGATTATGGGGTTGATGGCAGTGAAAACTAGCCCGGGTGGGTTAGGATATTGTGTGTAGGGACCTAGAAGATTACATTAGGTAACGTTAAGGTTAGTTAGTGACAAGGATACCTGTAGTGGGGATGCAGGTAGATTAGTGTGGATGATAATGACGTGGTATGTGCTTAGTTTAAAGGGAAGACGGGGAGCACTAAGTTAGAGGGGAGTAGTTAGTTCAGATGATGCCGTGTGAGTGTTGAAGGTGTATAGAAGTGTATTGAGCAGTGTGTAAGGAACAGGTGTGATTGCACAGGTGTGCAACTGAACAGGTGGATGGAGCAGTGTATGAGTGAGTGATGGCGATGTGTATTGTGATGACCAAATGGTCCAGGAAGAAAGGAGGGTGCAGGTGGCACCAGGTATGATTGCACAGTTGTGCAACAACAGGTATGAGGAACAGGTGTATGGAATAAATGGTAGTGTGGAATATCTGGAGTATTGGAATGGATGGTCGTGGAGTGAGTATGGTGGAAACAATGGAGTGGAGTGGATGGTGCGAAGGTGTGAATGGGGGAAGAGTGGACCCCCATCACGAATACCCGGGGCGGGTAGTGTAAGTGTTAGGTAGAGGGTACAGGTAAATTGTGGTTGGATATTGGCATCTGTGGTGCGGGTGGAAGAATGGTGATTGGATGGGTGCATTAGTGTTGTGGAAATGGCTGGGCGTGTAGCCTGTTAGTGTGTGTAGTTGGTTTGGGCACTCCACCACTGTGAGGATGTCGGCCAGGTGAGGCCGCAGGTGGGCTCTGGGAGCCGGTAGTAGTTGTTGTGGATGGGGCCCGAGGATCCGGAGGACGGACCCGGGTAGCCCAGTGCCAGAGGGCACCAAGGGGTGACAGAGCCAGGAGGGGCCTTCCCCAGTAGATAGGTTAGGTTAAGGAGCTAGGTAAGCTCGGGTGGCAACTGCAGTGGTGGAGGTGTGCAGGTGGGTAGACCTGCTGGGAGAGCTACACGTCACAGCCCAGAAATTGTGCAAGGGCACCGGGAGATGAATCGGGGGAGTGAGACCCCAAATTGAGAAGCACCACAGTTTGGTCAATGGGAATTGGTTTTAGAACCCATAGAGTAAGTTGGCCAATGGATTGGCAGGGAGAGACCCCGGGTAGTGTAAAGTGTGTTAAAATCATTTAGAGGACAGTTAGGATTGGAGTCTCCTCGCACCATCTGCATCCACTCACCTGAGGTGACAGGTACTCCACACCATGCCATGTTTTGTTATTTTATTGTGCAGATGTTTGGAATGTGAGACGCATCATGACGTGGGTGTGACATGGTGCTTGATGTTCCATCTCTTCCTCCTTATGAGGACTGATGATGAATTGATGATGGCAAATTTTGGATAGTGGGATTGTGAAGACGAATTTGGTATGGGAAATATGGGGAAGACGTGACAGTAGCGACGGATTTGTAAAGGTGTAAATTGTTGTAAATATGGGGTAAGAGCAAGGGTAGTGTAGGTGACAGGGGGGGTGACGTACGGTAGGGACGAGTTTTTCTCACTTCGCTCTCCGTACGCACTTCACCCTACATTGCCTTTATTGACGTGTACCCTTGTGACCTTACCCCTCGCTCATTTGTCTTCCCCCCTTTTGTCTCCCACTTGAGGACCTGTGCGCCATTGGGCGCCGAGGGGAGTGTGCGTGAGATGGCCCATTGTGCGCACGAGATTCTCAGAACCAGCATGCATTGCGTTGATGTACCACTTTATGGACCGCTGTTCTGCGGCCAAGTACCACTTGATGGACCCCAGGTTCTGGGGCAGGGCACCTCTGTTGGAGACCGGCCATAGTGGCCAGGGAATCTTGCTTGCGGACCTCGGTAAGGTGGCACCTATGCCAAACAGGTGGACCACCCTTAGTTGGCCCCTGAGGCCCTAAATAAAAATGAACACAAGTTGTGCTTTTTATTATTTCCAAGTAGGCCGCATGAAGCCAGAAGACGTCGGGAAGAACATCGGCCCAGCAGAGAAAGAGAAGACCACCACCAGTTGTTTTGTTGTGTTTATTATGAACAGTGGTGACTGTGCATCGAGTGGTGCTTTTGGTGCTGTGTGGTGCTCTTGGTGCTTGGTGGTGCTTTTGGGTGCTTTGGTGGTATTGGTACTGGTGCATCGATGCAATGCGTGCTGTCTCCTCCCTCCCAACAGGAATTTCTTTTTCTTGTTCCCTAAAAAGAAAAAAAAAACACAGGTCCTGGGTTGCGTTGTAAATAAGAAATAACGTCACTGTAAATAATGCTCCCCACCGTAAATGTATAGTTTGAGAACAATTCCGTAATTCGGTTAGCTGTGGGCTTGAGTCTGTTAGACAGGGTGCAATGCAATAGGGGGACATACTTATTTGTGTTTTAAGATTGTCACACTCAGGGTCAGGTTAATTGTAGAGGGAATTACACCTACGTGTCACACTAAGTTAAAGTTTTGTAGGCCCGAGGACGGGCCTGAAGAAAGGAGGGTGCAGTGTAACGAATTTGAGAAGTGTAACGGTTTTGAGAAGTGTAACAATTTTGAGAAAGTGTAACGAATGTGAAAAGTATGGTTTTGTTGTGTGTAACACCCTCGTAATGTAAATAATGGTCGCAGCCTGTCCTCCTAGTTAATTCCATGAAACTTACACACAGGCCACGATATATCTTTTTAAATAGTTTCTTTCCTTATTCTATGTAGGCTAAATATGTGTTTCCCACTAGATTGACTCTGCATTGTATCAAACGAAATAAGCATAGGCCCCTTTCAATTTCCCCAATCATCTCCACTCTCCAAAGTTCCTTTCAAAAGCGGTGCGAGTGGTGTTCAATCCCGCAAGCCGCCATTGCCCATGTGCTAATCTCGGAGAAGAGGGGGGTAGGAGCCGCCAACTCACAGGCGTGGCACGTCGTCATGATCAAAGGGGGAATCGGACAGCCCTAACAGCCAACCAGGACCGCGGTGAGCGACCCGGTAGGCGTGCCCTCGCAGCCGGCGGCTTGATTCCGACCCGAGTAATAAAAGCGACTGGAAGGGACTGCTTCGGGAGATGAGAGGAGAGATGAGCTGTGAGCTGAGCTGTGAGATGAGAGACGCTCCAAACCAAAAAGGAGAGGTACTTGGAGAGGAAACAAGCTTTGGAGAGACGCGCTGAGAGGAGGGAGACGGCTCCACCAGAAGGAGAGGAGCAGGTGTGACCGAGCCAGCGCGTGACGTCCACAGCATCAGCAGCGTGGACGCGACCGAGGGTTTTCCCGCCAAAAACGCGAAGAATTGGGAGCTGCTACCTCCAGCCCTGCCGGTTGCAGGGACCTGACCCTGCCTCCCTCTCCAGCAACCCACCTCCGCCATTCCTGCCTGCAATTTCCCCCGTGTAAGTGTGAACGTCGTCTGTCCTAATCGTTGTCCTGGGGTTAAGTAAATTGAATAGTATAAGCTAACGATTCACTGTGTGACTGCTTCTTCCATCCATTGCTTGTAAATAACTTTGATCGCTCCTTCTTTTTGCTTGTGTGTATAATAAATCCTGTTATTCCTCCGTACTCTGTCTTCTTCTCTCTTCCTTCTCTTTCGGTCGCTTTAGAGGTTTCCAAATTGAATATCTGTGGCGCGATCTGGTCAACGTTGGGGGAGTCGGGCCAATCGGGGATCCTGTAACGGTCGCGGTTGACCATCCGCTCGGCCCAAAGTAACATCTTGTCCGCGACCCGTAACAATATATATATATATATATATATATATATATATATAATTATATATATATATATATATATATATATATATATATGGTTGCGGTTTTGAGTTTGTAAAGTGAGTATAATAAAGGTTAAAATTTCCCCCTCATAGTTAGTCACACAAGCAACATGTAGCCTCGCGATAGTATAGTTATTTCTTAGTATTTGTGAGCTTAGTCCTTTTCCATTGTTAGTTCTGCGTTGAGTAGAGTCAGGAGAATAGGCCCTATTTCTACCGACTTTCCAGCTTCCCAAGCCTCATGCGCCTATGCGCTAACTTTGGTTCATTTTGGGCGAATTAACACGAGGCAGGCTAGGAGGGTTGGGGCGGAGCCGAAGGAGGGGCGGCAGAAGCGCTGACGTTAAGCATGAGCCGCCAATCAGGGCTCAGAGGTGGTGGCGGTGGCGCTGCATCACAGGGCATGGTAAGAAGGTTCGAGAGGGTTCCATAAGGTTCGGGGGCGTACCTATATAACCCATCGCGCAAAGCCCGCAGGAGGACTCGCGAGAGAAGGACTGATGAGCAAAGGACTAGCGCGGGAGGACTCATTGAACAGGACTGATGAGCAAAGGACTTGCGAGAGAGGGACTAATGAGAGGACTCTCGCTGATGAACAAAGGACTTGCCCAGGGAGAACTCGCGTGCACTGACAAAACCAAGAGAATCATTGAAGAGGAGTTGTGAGCGTCAGAGAACTGTGAAAGATACGTGGGCGAAGCAAGACATGAACCGAAATACGCGCTTTTATAAGTGATGCGCAGTTGAGTTTGAGGCCGATCCATATACAGTGCATTAAGTCGCGCGAGTGAGAATGGCTGTGTAATCGCCAGCCGCGCTGAAAGTCCCGCATTTGCTGTTCCACCTCATCATCTGCCTTTGTTCGGGAGATGCGCTACGAGGTTCCTTCCAACGCCTGCTGCCATCTTCGCGGGACGTGCTGGGACCGTGGAGAGCCGGACGGGGCCGTTTCTGGACGACCACGTCGACGCGTTTGGCTGAACATCAACATCTGCAATTCCCTGTGAGTGTGATGGGCCTGAGTCCGGGGAATAAGATAAGATTGATTAAGTGCTGCCCTGTGTCTCTGCGTCCCCGATCATTGTACATACGTGTGGGAATAATTAAACCTGTGTTCTTCCTTTCTTCCATTCAATCCTTCCTGTGGTTTCTTCATTGGCTAAGCGTGGTACGAATAGGATCACTCGAATCGGGTTCCACTACTAAACTGCATGGACCACGTGGTACTCAATCCGCTCGGCGTACGCAAACCACACGGGGCTCGTGCGAGGCTTGTTTCCTCGCTTCCGTGGCGGCGCAAGGAATTAGGTACGAGCTAGAGTTGGTCCCGAGACCCTACTTTGCGTTTGCCCGGAAGGGACGTTGCAAGTCTCGGTTCCGTCAAGCCCAGAAAGAACAAAGGGATTAATCCCCCTTTGGTAAGGGGAAGAAGGGTGGCAGAGAACCGTAACAATATACAGCCACGTGAAAAAGTAGGTACAGTGGTACACCCCATGTAAAGTTTTGACTTTTTCAACATATTTTAACATACAGCTATTTGATCTTCATTTCAACAATATTGATAGATAAAGGTGATATAACATAACAAATATCATGAAACATTTACATTTTGAGGTCCATTGTATAATTTAAATAAACATAAATGCAAATTTCGCATGTGGAAAAAGTAAGTACACCCTTGGCTCTAATAGGTGGTATTGCCCCCTTTGGCAGAAACAACCTCAAGTAGGTGTTTCTTATAACTATCTACCAGTCTCTAACATCGACTGGGAGAAATTTTTGCCCACTCCTTCATGCAGAATTCTTCCAGCTGAGTGATGTTTGAGGGGTTTCTTGCATGCACAGCTCGTTTCAAATCCCCCACAACATCTCGATGGGATTTAGATCTAGGCTTTGGCTTGGCCATTCCAGAACCTTCCATTTCTTTCTTTTCATCCATTCCTTGGTGGATTTACTGGTATGTTTAGGATCATTGTCATGTTGCAAGGTCCACCATCGGTTGAGCTTCAACTTTCCGACAGATGGCCTCACATTACCCTCAAGCACCCTCTGGTACAATGAAGAATTCATAGTGGATTCTATGATGGTGAGCTGCCCAGGCCCTGATGCAGCAAAGCTGTCCCAATCCATAATATTTCCACCACCATGCTTTACAGTTGGTATCAGGTTCTAGTGGTCAAATGCTGTCTTTGGTTTTCACCAAACATGTCTTCTGGTATTGTGGCCAAATAGTTCTACCTTTGACTCATCTGTCCAGAGCACATTGTTCCAGAAGTGCTGGTCTTTGCCGAGGTGTTCATTGGCAAACTTTAGTCTTGCCCCGATGTTTTTTCTGGACAGAAAAGGATTTCCTCCTGGCACACCTCCCATGTCGATCAAATTTGTGCAGCCTCTTTCTAATGGTAGACGCGTGCACTTTGACATCAAAAGTGGCAAAAGCTACCTGTAGGTCCCGTGATGACATTCTGGGGTTCTTAGAGACTTCTTTCAGCATCATGCGGTCTGCTCTCGGGCTGAACTTGCTGGGGCGGCCTGGCCTGAATAAGTTGGCAGTTGTTTGGAATCTTCTCCACTTGTAGATGATCTTCGGGTCAGTCGAATGATTGATTTCAAATTGTTTGGAGATCTTTTTAAATCCCTTCCCAGACTTGTAGGCATCTATAACCTTCTTTCTGAAGGCCTCAGAGCGCTCTTTTGATCTAGGCATGGTGACGCCGCACACTTCAACAACAAAGAGCAAACCAAACTAAAGGTCTGAGGTTTAAATAAGACAGGTTCCTCCAAGATCTTCTCTAACGATGTTCTAATCATTTGCACCTGAGCTGGTGCACCTGATTCTAATTTTAGGTATTTGAAGTAGTGATAAATGTAGGGGTGTACTTACTTTTTCCACATGCAAAATTTGCATTTATGTTTATTTAAATTATACAATGGACCACAAAATGTAAATCTTTCATGATATTTGTTATATTATATCACCTTTATCTATCAATATTGTTGAAATGAAGATCAAATAGCTGTATGTTGAAATATGTTGAAAAAGTCAAAACTTTACATGGGGTGTACTTACTTTTTCACGTGACTGTATATATATATATATATATATTACACAAACACACACACAAACACACACACATATATAGACACACATATACACACACATTTCTCAAATTATATATATAGTCCAATTATTTTCATGATTACGTTTTTATCTGATATGTGTTTTTTGTTTACACGTACTGTACAGGTGTGGTTATGGCAGGTCGAACCGGTGAGCACACCTGTACCCGCCACACCAACATCAGCGGGGGAAAGACTAGATCAATTTGCGGTGATCACATCTCAAAGACCGCACTGCAAGAATATGAACATTCATCGTCGCTACACTCACTCTTCTCTCGTTCAGTGTTTCCTTTACTGAATCGTGTGTTCAAAAAGACTTGCTCATCATTGATATTCCTTGGTTCGTGTTCTTCACCTCTCATGGAATAATGAACTACATGGATAACGGTGTCCCTTCTACATCACAAGATTGCCTCATAGTGATTGACGTTTCACAGCTTCATATAATCCGGACATACAAGCCTCAGTAAACGGATTTACTCCGCTTTGTGAAGCCGCATGCCATTCCCGCCATTCCCTGCACTCTCGCTGCATTTCAATGAAGGAATTCTCTTTTCTTTTTTTCTTTTTTTTACTTCTTTCTTTTTCTGATTCCCACTACAAACACTTGATTCATCTCATGGTGGAATCTGTTATTTTCATCTCTTCCTTATTTTCTCGTTCCGGCACCGCATGTAAATCAACGCCAATGGACTGCGCTCCTGATGATGGAACCAGCTCTGCAGGAGATCTCCCAAACAAAGCTCTTCCATTTGCAAAGTGTTCAAAAATCTCTTCTGTTTAATGAAAATCTGTGAGAGACCAGTAAGTGAAACTTCATATCAACAAGAAGAAAAAGACATAAAATGTCATAGCACTGTGGTTTTAGTAATTTTTTTCTGTACGGAGTTAAAGGCCGTCAGTCGGCCATCTTTGGTCAGATGACAAAACAAAATGTTCTACATACCTATGTATACTCATGTATTGTCTTTATGCCAAGTTTGAAGAAAATCGGTCCATGCATGTCCGAGAAATGGATGGGGACACGTTGAAGTAACAAAATGGCCGCCAGTTGGTCATCTTGGATCTGATCTCTTTTTAAAAAAAATTACGTGCATGTGTAACCCACCATTCATAATTATCTGTGTGCTAAATCTGAACAAGATAAGTAAATGCATGTCCGAGAAATGGTTGAGGACGTGTTCAATATCGGGTTTGTAACAACTTAAATGGCCGCCAGTTTACCAGCCAGCCATCTTTGATCATATCACAAACCAAAATGATGTACTTATGTATACCAGCATGTTTTGTCTTTGTGCCAAGTATGAACAAAATCGGTCCATACATCTCCAAGATATGGTTGCAGACGCATGGACGCACGGACGGACAGACGAGACCAAATCCATAATCCCCGTTTCGGACTAAGTCCAACGGAGGCTAATAATACCATAGCGGTGTGATCATTATTCTGCATCAACCTATACAATTCAAACAGATGGATTTTTTTTACGGCATAGCCTGTACGGCAATGCCATCTGGGACAGCGTTTGTCTGTCCATCCATATGTATGTATGTGTGTATATATGTATGTATGTATTGTTACGTTTGTGGGGGGGGGTAGGCAATACCTTAGTCCAGGTAGCATTGTATAGGTAGTGTGCTCCGAATGTCGTGAAGAAGAAGAACCCCCATGTACATAGGGAGACCGGATGTCATGCAAACGCGTATCTTCATTCCCATCACGAGGGGTGGGGTTATGTTAATTAGTTAGGGATTATGGGTAATTCATCCCCTGTATGTAATGGCCTCTGTTATTTTTCCTCTGTTCCTTATGACACCCACAGCACACACACAAGCTAAGAAATCGCGCATTTAGAACACTAAATAAAAGTGACCCGAACAAGACGTCGAACAATACCAGCCAGAACAATATCACCACATCAAGCAGGCAGGGCTGTAAGACCATGCCCTGAAGAGCGGTGATTGGTCAGGACACCAAGAGTGAGAAGATGGGAGTATGGGATTGGTGAAGCAGGTAAGGATGACGCCAGAGCCTTGAGTACAAAGTAGTTGGAGGGTGGACATTTTGTTCTCTTGGCGCTCTCATCTTCTGGCTTTGGTGGTGAACGGTCACGATTTCATATGTCGCTCTGCTTCGGGATTTCAAAACAAACGGTCGGAGTTCATAGCGCTCCTGCATGAGGGGGATTCATTGACAAGCGCATGAACATTTTGTAGCGTTCTTGCGCCGGGACTTTGGAAGTGTGGACGATCGGGAGGACGAGCGCGGCTGAGTGAACGAGGGCGCACCGAGGCCTAATTCCGGCAGGAACTGTGCCGCGCCCGGATTGCACGCTCGGGGGCCTGGACGATTCCTGATGAGATTCAAGAGCAGCGCAGAGCTAAGTGCCACAAAACAAACACATTTTTTACTTTCATTCTTTTATATTTCCCTTTGTGTGTGTACGGGTCTGTTTAGGGACGTCCCATTTAGGATATAAATTTATGGTGCATTTTCTTGTTGCTGGCATTGATGTTCATTAAACCTGTTTATTTGTACATTTTGAATCCTTGTCGGCTTGGAGGTAATTATTGCAGGGCCTAAGACTGCCAGTGGGATCTGTGAAGGCAAGTTCGTCATTCTATTTTCCCTCGCGTATAACGAAGGTCCGCCGTTGGATTGAACGCCTTGGAGTTAAAGCTTGTTTGGTCATCAGTGTCGCCCTGCGGTGTTCACTACATGGTAGACACACAACAGTATGTATGTATGTAGGTGTGTATGTATGTAGGTGTGTATGTATGTATGTACATGTGTGTACATGTGTTTTATGTATGTGTATGTATGTATGTATGTATGTATGTATGTACAATTCGTTTTCTCTGCAACCGTTGATTTGATCGATACTAAATTTTCACCACAGGAGTGCCTTCTCCTGTAGAATTTTTCAATGATAACTATGATGTCATGGGTCACCTGGTACGGTCGCCATATTGGAAAAAAACGAAAAACGTTGCATCCATCTCCAAAACTGCTCCATGGAAAAAAATGAAAGTTGCATCATTGTAAAGTAATCCCCACGGGGAATAACATCGGCTATGTTAATGATGATGTCATAGGTGCCTTCACTATGACGTCATAAATCCACAAGTAGAACGCTTGATCCGATCAGTATGAAATTTCTTCAGCGTGTTCTCGGGATAAATTGGTCAAGAAAAACAAAAATGATGACGGCATCAGTTACGTCGTTCGGCAGCCATATTTTTACGGCGTAAACCCATACGGCAATGCCATCTGAAAAAGTGTTTGTCTGTCCGTCCGGTGTATGTATGTCCATCACAAAGGTCCACCAATCAGAGCTGAGGATCTGGTCACATAACAGGGGGATAGCAGATTCTCCACTCAGCAGATCCAAGCCTGGCTATGCTGTTGTTAGGCTATCGGTCTTGTTTGTACTTTGGATGTCTTGCGTAATGTCCTTTTGATAAAACGACCTTTGGGTTGACACAGAGTTTGAAATTGACATCGAGGACACTCTTTACATTTCCGGAATGATATTGCATATGGATAACGGGACGTTCTATTTCACGGAAATGAAGATTTGGACTGTGGAACTATCCACTGCAGATGCACTGCTTTGTATCTTGCCATGAAGAAGACATCGCAACGTATTTGCCTCCATGCCATGTCGACATTTTGCTAAGCTTGTTTATGAATGTGCCATGATTGTAAGCTTGGGTGTATAAAAGTCATTACGTCCGATTGCGCACAGGTCGGCCCTACTTACAAGTGCACGGTCCAAGCAAGCCTGTGAGCTCTCGGAGAACTCTTGGTACGGCTCACATGTGGAGACGTACCGTCATTCATTGATTTCCCACTTGAGGCTCACCACAATGGAACCGCAGAGCAGACAGATTAAGGATGTCTCAAACCAGGAAGCATGACACTGAAGCTCAAGCCTTTGTTTGACTTTGTGCATGTCTATGTAACCAATTTATGATACCCAATTTAAGTGACACACTCGATTTATAAAAACAAATACTCTATTTAAATGACAGGAGATAGTTTTTTTTTTAAATTGCAAACAAAAATAAACAAATACCATGTGAGAAGCAGTTCATCATGTAGAGCCTAACAAAAAGTACATTTAACCTCATAGCCACCAAGTAAACACCCTTGAGAATGGGATCATTTGTGTTTTTCTGGTCACGTTGAAATTCCAGGCCAGACTAGCCCAGCGGAGTCTGACGAGACTAGTGTAGAAATTGCAACGCAAGACATGAGGCACTGGAGCCAGATATTCACCAAAGTTCATACAATATCCGCCAGACTATGGAACGAGAGAACATTCTCCCTCCTGTCGGGCGGCGGCCGCTTTCTGTTCCCAAATTTGGAAAGGCGATTGATTATTGGATGTGCGCCCAAATTTGGAAGGTGCAAATGGACGCGGCATGCCCTGGCTGCCAGTGAGAGATGTGGGAAGTGAACCGCAGAAGATTCCAGATGGAGGGAATTTATAAGAGTTTTGGTTGAGCGGGTGTGGAAGCGTGTGATTGTTCGCCGGTTCACTCGCGTGATGGAAATTCGTGAGTGGCGGTGTTGGTAAGCGGCGGTTGTGGAGTGTGAGGGCGACCCTTCGGGCATGGACCATCCTGGAGGTGTGGCGGTAATTGGCAAGCACCTGACAGAATGTTTTTCTTAACACGTCTGTCATCAACACCGTCGACCACATCTGTGAAATTGTTGTGGCTTTATGTCCCATTAACCAATCATCCTTTGTGTTGTGCCTTCCTGCGATGCACCAGCTGTGGTTGACTCGACACGTTTCTGGAGGTATCAACAGCGCAAATTGGTTCATTTCCCAGAACAAAAAGGTATCAAAATAACTAATAAAGAATGAGGGCTTGAATTGCATGAGGGTTTTGTTCATAAAAAACTGGATCTGGATTTCCTGGATGAAAAGAAATCCAGATTTATCTCCAGATTTGCAAAACTTGCTTTCAAGTATCTCAAAGATTTGTCCAAAACTGAGTCCAGATTTGTGATCTGGATTTCCTCGCTCATCAAACATCTGTCTCAAAGACCGTCTTCACGATAATAAAGTATAGAACCACCTTTAGAGGCCATTTATCCCCACAGAGCGGGGGGTTGGCCTTTTTCGGGCATCTTGGTTCCCTTTTTGAAGCAATGTTTTACGGCCGGATGCCCTTCCTGCCGTCAACCCTGTTAGTCGCTTCTTGTGACACACAGGAAATTACCAGTGAGCTGGTACTCAATTTGCCAACCTCAGAAGGATGGCAGGGTGAGGGAACACCCCTGGTATTAATTCAGCGATCGACCGGGATTCGAACCCAGGATCCTCGGATCCCAAGCCTACACCCTAACCGCTAAACCAACACCAGGCATTATGAGAATAAAGTATCTTCATGAGATATTTGTAAGATGTACCACCACCACTCCTTTTTGCATCTTCAGGTGCTTCCGCAGAATTTTGGGCACACACCTTAACAAACAGACAGTTTTTGCTGCTCCGACGTTGCCAATGGGTATGGCTGGGTTGCCACTCCGACGCACCATGTAAGATGTACGTACATACAAGCTCCTCGAATAAGGCTTAGAGATTACGAATAAAAGTTATGGTTAAAATAAATCCACTCTAAACTCTAAAAAAAAATCAGCCATTGTCACCAGCAATGGCTTTACTTCTAGTTTTTCAGTTGATTTTGCAGTGTATGCAGATGTTCCGGGCTCTTGAATTCTTTTTTCTGAGTTTCTCAAAAAAGTGCCTTTCATACTTTGGGGAAGAGGTCACATATTGAGATTGACCTGAGATCAATTTCTTGTTTGTAGGGAGCAATTTCTCAAAATGATTGTTTGTTGCTCTCATGTTGGATATCAAACCTGCCTCAAGTAAATGTCTCAATTTATAGCTCCTTTGTAGGGTGAACAATTATACCTATCATCTGAAATGTTTCATATGTATACAGGTATCCTTCGCCAACCAGGGGGGTTAGTTTCCTGAAAATGCCGCAGTTGATAAGACTAAAGGCCTATGGAAAAGGCACAGACACAGGATTCTCAATGGAGAACCCTGATGACGAGACAGGAGAACTGGCAACTGGGATGGGATGGTGGGAACAAAAAGTAGGGAAGGTGGTGGATGGTTGAGGTGTAGAGGTGGTAGTGTTTGTGGTGTTATTGGTTGAAAATATATCTATAACTAGGGATTGAGGACTACTTAAGTTTCTTGATACGGTCTACTTCATACGAGGGTCAACATGAGATGGAACTAGGCGGGCAACTGAGCTCGATGCTCCACTGGTGGCGGGCGATTGAACACGGTGATGGAGATTTGAAATGGCGGGTGGCAGACTGATACGTACAGCTGTGAAAAGCCCTGCTTACTCAAACCGCGATTGGCAAAAATGTTAGACAGAATATTAGGCGTGGATACTTGAAACTGCAGTTGGAAAACCCGTGGTTGGTGAGGGATGTATGTACACCACAAAAACTCCTACATATATCATCGCCATCAATGTACCATACTGTTTACGGAGCATCTGTGCTGCAGGTTGAGGCAGTTCCTGGGAAAGGATTATGCTGGATGATTTGCCGTTGCCTTCGTAGCATTGAGTTAGGGCAGCAATTTGGAATTTGGCCATGGAGTCGGTGATGGCTCGCCTCCTTTTCATAAAGGACACCGTGGGACCATTAACGTCCACCAACTAATTCCAGTAGACAGGATTCCCGTTTAACGTCTATTCTAGGGACAGCACACACATTGATGAATCACCATGCCTGCGTAACACCGGAAAGACAGTTTTTAGCCTGGTCTGGATTCAAACCCAGGCTGGACGGTTTAGAGATGACTTGTGCATACCTCGAGGTTCCTACTAATTATATATACTTGAATGTTGAAAAAAATTGTCAAATTGCTTTGGGGTATTGTGACTCTCTAGTTTACAAAAAATTGTGAACACATAGTTCGATTCTATCCACCATATAGTTGCCAATTAATATCCAAGTACTGTATATGGAATATTCTGGACTTCGTTTATCGTCTTGAATACAATTCCAAGATCCAACCAAATTGATCCACATCCAGCAGATGTCATGTACCTCCTTGTGCTTGTAAGTATGTTCACTTCATGGAGGGGTACAAAAACCAGAGAGGTCAAAAGGTCAAGGCTCATTACTTGTAGATTGGTAAAAGTGCAAGGTGTTCATTAGTCTTGATTACTAATCCTTGTGTTTTGTTGCTCAGCTCAGCATGCCTGGGGGATCTCAGAGCTGATACCGAGGACTTCCCCCAAGGAGATCACGCGCTCACCACGACCACCCAAACCATAAAGAAACTTTACGCAACTTTTGTTTAAATTCCTGCTTCCTGGGCCATGACACTGAATTGTTGGGTAATGTCCCGATGCTTTGCTACAACAGCACATTTTGGTAATTATGCATTAATTAAACCTTGTTCTACAACTTTTGGACACTGTACAACTCATAAAAGAGAAAAGTTCACCTCTAAAGACAAACAGCCACATACAAGAAGATCAATGCATGGTATTGTCTGGATATGGTGTATTAAGTGAGAATAACATATACATTTACTGTAAACTGTTTTACAATCACTTCAAAATTCTCTTTTTAATCATCAAATATTCCATGTACAGTAAATCATCAAATATTCCATGTACAGTAAATCATCAAATATTCCATGTACATTAAATCATCAAATATTCCATGTACAGTAAATCATCAAATATTCCATGTCCAGTAAATCATCAAATATTCCATGTACAGTAAATCATCAAATAATCCATTTACAGTAAATCATCAAATATTCCATGCACAGTAAATCATCAAATATTCCATGTACAGTAAATCATCAAATATTCCATGCACAGTAAATCATCAAATATTCTATGTACAGTAAATCATCAAATATTCCATGTACAGTAAATCATCAAATATTCCATGTACAGTAAATCATCAAATATTCCATGTACAGTAAATCATCAAATATTCCATGTACAGTAAATCATCAAATATTCCATGTACAGTAAATCATCAAATATTCCATGTACAGTAAATCATCAAATATTCCATGTACAGTAAATCATCAAATATTCCATGTACAGTAAATCATCAAATATTCCATGTACAGTAAATCATCAAATATTCCATGTACAGTAAATCATCAAATATTCCATGTACAGTAAATCATCAAATATTCCATGTACAGTAAATCATCAAATATTCCATGCACAGTAAATCATCAAATATTCCATGTACAGTAAATCATCAAATATTCCATGCACAGTAAATCATCAAATATTCTATGTACAGTAAATCATCAAATATTCCATGTACAGTAAATCATCAAATATTCCATGTACAGTAAATCATCAAATATTCCATGTACAGTAAATCATCAAATATTCCATGCACAGTAAATCATAAAATATTCCATGTACAGTAAATCATCAAATATTCCATGTACAGTAAATCATCAAATATTCCATGTACAGTAAATCATCAAATATTCCATGTACAGTAAATCATCAAATATTCCATGTACAGTAAATCATCAAATATTCCATGCACAGTAAATCATCAAATATTCCATGTACAGTACTAAGTAATTTCACTTTTTTGCTGCTGAAAAAATGTGTTTGTCCTTCATTATATCTCCACCGAAGGTGGATGGAGGTTATGTTTTCACTTTTGCTGCTTGTCCGTCTGTTTGTTTCTGTCTGTCTGTCTTTCTGTCTGTCTGTCTGTCTTTCTGTCTGTCTGTCTGTCTTTCTGTTTGTCTGTCTTTCTGTTTGTCTGTCTTTCTGTTTGTCTGTCTTTCTGTTTGTCTGTCTGTTTCTGGCTGTCTGTTTATCTGTGTGTCTGTGTCTGTTTATGGCTGTCTGTCTGTTTGTTTCTGTCTGTCTGTCTTTCTGTTTGTCTGTCTTTTGGCTTGTCTGTTTGTCTAACTGTCTGTGTCTGTCTGTCTGTCTCTGTTTGTCCGTCTGTCTGTCTGTCTGTCTGCTTGGCTGTCTGTCTGTTTGGTAGGCTGTATGTTTGTCTGTCTGTTTGGTTGGCTATCTGTCTGTCTGTCTGTTTGGTTGGCTGTCTGCCTGTCTGTTTGTGAACAGGATATCTCAAAAGGTTGTGGACGGATTCGGACGAAACTTGGTGAACAGGGTGGGTGTGTGAAAAGGACGAAATGATTAGATTTTGGTGAAGATCCGGATTCGACCGAATTCGAGAATTTAAAAAAAAGTAATCCAACACGATTAAGAGATAGGGCCAAAAACGATATACAGCATTATATTTCAAAAGGTTATGGACGAGTTAAGACAAAAGTAGGTGGATGAGTTGCGTAAGTAACAAAATCAAGCCAATTCGATTTTGATTCAGGTCCGAATCCAGATCGGTCATCCGGGATTTTGATTTTGGCCTATCAGTTTTGGCCAGATCTGGGATTTTGGCCTATCAGTGGCATACAAAACGTAAACTGTTCAGCCTAGCGGAGGTATGCTCCCTGCCGAGTGCTGTTTTAGTTACCTCCGCCATCAAAGGTGGATGGAGGTTGTGTTTTCACCCCTGTCTGTTTGTCCGTTTGTGAACAAAATATCTCAAAATGTTGTGGACGGATTCGGACGAAATTTGGCAAAGATGTAGTGGATGTGACAAGGACGAAATAATTAGATTTTGGTGAAGATCAGAATTTGTATCCGGCTACGAGAATTTTTAAAGTGATTCCTCACCATTGGGAGATAGGGCCAAAAACGATACATATCAGGATATCTCAAAACGTTGTGGACGGATTTGGACGAAACTTGGTGGACCGGTTGGGTGCCTGACGAGGACGATTCGATTAGATTTTGGTGAAGATCCGAATATGATTCGGATATGAGAATTATTTAATTTTGAAGTAATTCTTCATCATTGGGAGATCGGGCCAAAAACTATACATAACTTTTTGAGATATCCTGCTATGGATGGATTTGGACGAAACTTGTTGGACAAGTTTTGTGTGCGACAAGAAAAATCGATTCAATTTTGGTGAAGACTCGGATCCGGATCCAGCTAGTAGAATTTTTTAAGGGATTCCTCACCATTGAGTGATATGGCCAATCAGGCGGAGGTATGCTCTCTACTGAGTGCCGTTCTAGTTTAGTATATGTTACTTTGTGCAGATGGCTGACAGGATGGCCTAGCCCTAAAGGTACACACTGTCTGTCTAGGTACACACTCAAGGTCTCTAAGCTGTCTCGCCTGGGCTTCGAATCCCGACCCAGCTATTAACTGTTATCCTGGTGTTTCACAGTCAGGGTGATTCATCAATGTGTGTTCTGTCCTTCGGATGGGCATTAAACTGGTCGGATAAGTCTGTTGGCATTAGTTGCTCAACGTTAAAGATCCCATGATGTCCTTCACAAAGAGTAGGCGAGGCATCTTCGGCATCCTAAACAAGTTCCAAAGTCCTGCCATCATAACTACTGCTGGGAAGGCAATGGCAAACCACCCAAACCCTTGCCAAAAGACTTCTTCGGCAGTACTGAACCTGCCTTCGGACAGAACACCTGAATACGACTATTTTGTGCAAACGTGCAATATGAAATTAATATTGTGCCATAAATTTTAAATTCCAGTGCAATATTAATTTAATATTTCAATATTTTGTGCAAGAAACAATTTTTTCTCGTGTAGAAGAAAGACATGTCATATTTTGTCCAAGATTCATTTGATGGGACAAAAGAATGAAAACCCTTTGTCTGGCCTCATTTTCATCTCGGCGCAAGCGCCTTCCGTCCGTACGTCTCATGATGTCTGATAATGGTGTCTCGGCCACACATCAAACATTCAGTAACATCCTGAGTGCATTGTAAGGAGGCTGCAGGAGGACATGTATCCAGGGTGGGTCTGAAAAAACATTCACCTTGGCCGCTTTCACAGCAGTGACAAACCTTTGCTTTTTTGATGATACACACACCGGATATTTGGGATTATTCAGAGCTTTGCCTTTTATGCATCGTTGGACTCATAATGATATATTTTCGACTGAAAAAAAAAAAAATTGGTTAAAATAAATAAATAAATAAAGTATAAAAAAAAAACTCCCATGATAACGGAAAACACCCGGCAGTAAAAAGCATCAAAATCTGCCTAAATTTTTTCCAATTTATCAATCCTCTTCATATGGGTGTGAAAGGTGTCAGCCATGAATTTGGGAAACAGCAAGTTTGGTTTAATTACATGATGTTTTGTTGAAAAGCAAAACTTTAAACTCTTTTCTTATTTCTCAGCAGGAGGGTGCTTGAAAAGTCGTCAGTGTGTTTTGACCAATTAAAAAAACATGGCCCATTACCCTTTCCAGCAACCATCTCATTATTTCACATTAAAAGACTGTCCTTTCAGCAAATTACTTCCATCCCAAGTGGCCAGGCCTCTGGTCACTCCAGCCCTCCCCTGAACCAGATGCTTTATTTTTTTCTCATTTTTTTTTTTTACATTCACCCTTTGAAACTTTTTTTTGTAAGCTTGCGAAGGCGACCACTAATGCAGATGCCTAACTCGATGCAGAAGTCAAAAAAACTGTGTTGCTTCAAAGCAACATGAGCGCTGCCGCTCGCCTGGCGCATTTAAAGAGGTCAGGTTTGTCTTCAGTCCATCTGGGAAGTCACAAGGGTTCTTAAGACTCTTTCTCTTCTGAAATTTGGAGATCCAGGGGGGCTTGGAGAAGGAATTACGCACACCCACCTTGGCCCTTACATTCTCGTTCCTGTTTATTTTGGTCACAATGTGCTGTCCTATGAGTTCTGTTATGGTTGTTCAATTTCCGATGTGCAATATCTTCATGTTTCTTTTTGCTGTATTTTTTACAAAATATTTTTCCTTCAATTTGTTTACGCAAGAGATGAGAGATTTTCAACATCTTTTCTTCTGCCATAGACATCTCAGGTTTCACAAAAAGCTGATTTATAATCGAAGTCGAAATTTTCACGCACAAGCGTTTCTGTAATTCCAAAGTGTGCAACCATATGTACAGTGTTCTATCGCTCTAATACACATAAAGCTCTAGTAGACATAATACACATAAAGAAACATATCTTTAAAAAGCATAAAGCTATATTTCTACCAACATATCATGTTGTGGGTTTCCGAGAGGTTTTGGTTTGGTACAGGGTGCACATCGATTGAGTGTGCCATTGTCCGTTAATTAAAAATTGCGGATGTTAGGAATTGGAGAGGGAAAACAAAATAATAAATTAGAAAGCATCTGAAAATGCAAAGCCTATCCGCGTCCGTTTGTATTCAGACATCTTCTTCTTCTTATTCTTCTTCTTCTTCTTCTTCTGTATGCTCAAAATAATGAAAACAGTTAAAAACAAGAGCGAGCAATCAGATTGCAGACCCTCGCCAGGACGTGTTTTTAGTGGTTTTAAGGCTTTTGTGTTAAAACAAAAACGGCGGCCGAACCACGTGACCGGTGACGTCATTATTATTTTTTTCTCGATGACGTCATTCCCCATGGAGAGTTCTTTACAATGAGCCATGTCTCAATTTTTTCTATTCAGCACTTTCCGAGATATAGAGGTGCAAAGTTTTTCGATTTTTCCAAAATGGCGGCCGAACCACGTGACCTATGACGTCATAATTATTAACAAATTCTGCAGGTGGAGTTGCACCGATGGTGAAAATTTCCTGTCAATTCGACCAACGGTTGCAGAGAAAATCATATTTATTCTGTGGGGACAAACAAACAGACAAACAGACAAACTAGAAATCGGTCAGAGACCGAGGACTTGCCGGAATTAAAAATATGGCGGCCGAACCACGTGACCGATGACGTCATCGTTTTTTGTTTTCTAAACTAATTTATTCCTAGATTATGCTCAATAAATTTCATCTTAATCGGATGAAGTTTTGTACTTGTCGAATTATAACGTCATAATGGAGGCACATATGACATCATCATTAACATATTTTATTCCCCATGGAGAGTTCTTTTCAATGAGCCATGTCTCAATTTTTTCTATTCAGCACTTTCGGAGATATGGAGGTGCAAAGTTTTTCGGTTTTTCCAAGATGGCTGCCGAACCACGTGACCGATGACGTCATCATTGCTTTTTTTTCTCCACCAGTTTATGCCGATATGGCGCTCAAGAAATTGCATCTTGATTGGATGAAGTTTTGTACTTCAAAATGCCACCCGTAATGGAGGCCTTAGGCCTAGAGAGTTCTGGCGAGGGTAAAAATTGATGATTTTATGCAGCCTTGACCTTTATTTTAGCTCTAGATCAAAAAAAAAAAAATCACTTTCTAGTTTTTGATTGGTGAACCAATAATTATGTGACCCAATATGCAAATTCTTAAAATTTCATGTCAATGGGATGTAAATGGACAATTTCATGCAACCTTCACCTTTGACCTTTAGATCCCCCAAAAAATAACAATCTGCTTGTAGCTTTTGATTGGTGAACTAATTCAGTGATCTAATATGAAAATTCTTAAAATCAGGTCAATCAAATAAAAAATAGACGATTTTATGTGATGCTGACCTTTGACCTTTTGACCAAATTATTAATTTGTCTTCTCCATATTATAATAATAAAACTTTACTGTAAATTCGATGACAAAACTCAAATGGTAAATTGAAATTTCAGGTAAATTGGTTTCAGGCAACACAAGTGATTACAAAACCCCATCTCCTGTTGTGCATGGGACGGGATAATAATTGAAAGTTATTTGCTGCACCTGCCATCATGAGTACCGGGTAGCTAATTTTTTTTGTTTTATTGTCATTACAGCTTCATCATTGGATATACCGACTTAAGTAGGTTGCAATCTTGTGTAATGCTGTCTGATTTTCACACAAACTACAAGTTAATGGATACGCAGGCACCCCAAACACAATTACGACATTTTGCAACAGGTTCTGCGTCAGAGCGCAACTTGTATGTAAACCGAAACAAAAGTTGGTATGTAAACCTGCAACTTGTATGTAAACCAAAACAAAAGTTGGTATGTAAACCTGCAACTTGTATGTAAACCAAAGCAAAAGTTGGTATGTAAACTTGCAACTTGTATGTAAACCAAAGCAAAAGTTGGCATGTAAACCTGCAACTTGTATGTAAACCAAAGCAAAAGTTGGTATGTAAACTTGCAACTTGTATGTAAACCGAAACAAAAGTTGGCATGTAAACCTGCAACTTGTAGGTAAACCAAAGCAAAAGTTGCTATGTAAACCTGCAACTTGTATGTAAACCAAAGCAAAAGTTGCTATGTAAACCTGCAACTTGTATGTAAACCGAAACAAAAGTTGCTATGTAAACCTGCAACTTGTATGTAAACAGAAACAAAAGTTGCTGTGTAAACCTGCAACTTGCATGTAAACCGAAACAAAAGTTGCTATGTAAACCTGCAACTTGTATGTAAACCGAAACAAAAGTTGCTATGTAAACCTGCAACTTGTATGTAAACAGAAACAAAAGTTGCTGTGTAAACCTGCAACTTGTATGTAAACAGAAACAAAAGTTGCTGTGTAAACCTGCAACTTGTATGTAAACAGAAACAAAAGTTGCTATGTAAACCTGCAACTTGTATGTAAACCGAAACAAAAGTTGGCATGTAAACCTGCAACTTGTATGTAAACCGAAACAAAAGTTGGCATGTAAACCTGCAACGTGTAGGTAAACCAAAGCAAAAGTTGCTATGTAAACCTGCAACTTGTATGTAAACCGAAACAAAAGTTGCTATGTAAACCTGCAACTTGTATGTAAACAGAAACAAAAGTTGCTGTGTAAACCTGCAACTTGTATGTAAACCGAAACAAAAGTTGCTATGTAAACCTGCAACTTGTATGTAAACCGAAACAAAAGTTGCTATGTAAACCTGCAACTTGTATGTAAATGGAGGCAAAAGTTGGTATGTAATCTTGCAACTTGTGTGTAAACCAAAGCAAAAGTTGGTATGTAAACTTGCAACTTGTATTTAAACCAAAGCAAAAGTTGGCATGCAAACCTGCAACTTGTATGTAAACCAAAGCAAAAGTTGGTATGTAAACCTGCAACTTGTATGTAAACCAAAGCAAATGTTGGTATGTAAATTTGCAACTTGTATGTAAACCAAAGCAAATGTTGGTATGTAAATTTGCAACTTGTATGTAAACCGAAGCAAAAGTTGGTATGTAAACCTGCAACTTGTATGTAAACCGAAGCAAAGGTTGGTATGTGAACTTGCAACTTGTATGTAAACCAAAGCAAAAGTTGGTATGTAAACTTGCAACTTGTATGTAAACCAAAGCAAAAGTTGGCATGTAAACCTGCAACTTGTATGTAAACCGAAGCAAAAGTTGGCATGTAAGCCTGCAACTTGTATGTAAACCGAAGCAAAAGTTGGTATGTAAACCTGCAACTTGTATGTAAACCAAAGCAAAAGTTGGTATGTAAACCTGCAACTTGTATATAAGCCAAAGCAAATGTTGGTATGTAAACCTGCAACTTGTATGTAAACTGAAGCAAAGTTGGTATGTAAACTTGCAACTTGTATGTAAACCAAAGCAAAAGTTGGCATGTAAACCTGCAACTTGTATGTAAACCGAGGGAAAAGTTGGTATGTAAACTTGCAACTTGTATGTAAACCAAAGCAAAAGTTGGTATGTAAACTTGCAACTTGTATGTAAACCAAAGCAAAAGTTGGTATGTAAACCTGCAACTTGTATGTAAACTGAAGCAAAAGTTTGTATGTAAACCTGCAACTTGTATGTAAACCAAAGCAAAAGTTGGTATGTAAACCTGCAACTTGTATGTAAACTGAAGCAAAAGTTGGTATGTAAACCTGCAACTTGTATGTAAACCAAAGCAAAAGTTGGTATGTAAACCTGCAACTTGTATGTAAACCAAAGCAAATGTTGGTATGTAAACCTGCAACTTGTATGTAAACTGAAGCAAAAGTTGGTATGTAAACTTGCAACTTGTATGTAAACCGAAGCAAAAGTTGGTATGTAAACCTGCAACTTCTATGTAAACCGAAGCAAAAGTTGGTATGTAAACTTGCAACTTGTATGTAAACCAAAGCAAAAGTTGGTATGTAAACCTGCAACTTGTATGTAAACTGAAGCAAAAGTTGGTATGTAAACCTGCAACTTGTATGTAAACCAAAGCAAAAGTTGGTATGTAAACCTGCAACTTGTATGTAAACCAAAGCAAATGTTGGTATGTAAACCTGCAACTTGTATGTAAACTGAAGCAAAAGTTGGTATGTGAACTTGCAACTTGTATGTAAACCAAAGCAAAAGTTGGCATGTAAACCTGCAACTTGTATGTAAACCAAAGCAAAAGTTGGCATGTAAACCTGCAACTTGTATGTAAACCGAAGCAAAAGTTGGCATGTAAACCTGCAACTTGTATGTAAACCGAAGCAAAAGTTGGTATGCAAACCTGCAACTTGTATGTAAACCAAAGCAAAAGTTGGTATGTAAACCTGCAACTTGTATGTAAACCAAAGCAAATGTTGGTATGTAAACCTGCAACTTGAATGTGAACCAAAGCAAATGTTGGTATGTAAACCTGCAACTTGTATGTAAACCAAAGCAAATGTTGGTATGTAAACCTGCAACTTGTATGTAAACTGAAGCAAAAGTTGGTATGTAAACTTGCAACTTGTATGTAAACCAAAGCAAAAGTTGGTATGTAAACTTGCAACTTGTATCTAAACCAAAGCAAAAGTTGGTATATAAACCTGCATCTTGTATGTAAACCGAAGCAAAAGTTGGTATGTAAACCTGCAGCTTGTATGTCAACGAAAGTAAAAGTTGGTATGTAAACCTTCAAGTTGTATGTAAACCAAAGCAAAAGTTGGTATGTAAACTTGCAACTTGTGTGTAAACCAAAGCAAAAGTTGGCATGTAAACCGAAGCAAAAGTTGGTATGTAAACTTGCAACTCGTATGTAAACCAAAGCAAAAGTTGGTATGTAAACTTGCAACTTGTATGTAAACCAAAGCAAAAGTTGGTATGTAAACCTGCAATTTGTGTGTAAACCAAAGCAAAAGTTGGTATGTAAACTTGCAACTTGTATGTAAACCAAAACAAAAGTTGGTATGTAAACCTGCAACTTGTATGTAAACCAAAGCAAAAGTTGGTATGTAAACCTGCAACTTGTATGTAAACCAAAGCAAAAGTTGGTATGTAAACTTGCAACTTGTATGTAAACCAAAGCAAAAGTTGGTATGTAAACTTGCAACTTGTATGTAAACCGAAGCAAAAGTTGGTATGTAAACTTGCAACTTGTATGTAAACCAAAGCAAAAGTTGGCATGTAAACTTGCAACTTGTATGTAAACCAAAGCAAAAGTTCGTATATAAACTTGCAACTTGTATCTAAACCTGCAACTTGTATGTAAACCGAAGCAAAAGTTGGTATGTAAACCTGAAACGTGTGCGTCAACGGAAGCAAAAGTTGGTATGTAAACCTGCAACTTGTATGTAAACCGTCAACTTGTATGTAAACCGAAGCAAAAGTTGGTATGTAAACCTGCAACTTGTATGTAAACCGAAGCAAAAGTTGGTATGTAAACTTGCAACTTGTATGTAAACCGAAGCAAAAGTTGGTATGTAAACCTGCAACTTGAATATAAACGGAAGGAGAAGTTGGTATGTAAACCTGCAACTTATATGTAAACCGAAGCAAAGCAAAAGTTGGTATGTAAACCTGCAACCTGTACGTAAACCGAAGCAAACGTTGGTATGTAAACCTGCAACTTGTAGGTAAACCAAAGCAAAAGTTGCTTCTTTAAACCTGCAACTTGTATGTAAACCGAAACAAAAGTTGCTATGTAAACCTGCAACTTGTATGTAAACAGAAACAAAAGTTGCTGTGTAAACCTGCAACTTGTGTGTAAACCGAAACAAAAGTTGCTATGTAAACCTGCAACTTGTATGTAAACCGAAACAAAAGTTGCTATGTAAACCTGCAACTTGTGTGTAAACAGAAACAAAAGTTGCTGTGTAAACCTGCAACTTGTATGTAAACAGAAACAAAAGTTGCTATGTAAACCTGCAACTTGTATGTAAACCGAAACAAAAGTTGGTATGTAAACCTGCAACTTGTGTGTAAACCGAAGCAAAAGTTGGTATGTAAACCTGCAACTTCTATGTAAATGGAAGCAAAAGTTGGTATGTAAACTTGCAACTTGTGTGTAAACCAAAGCAAATGTTGGTATGTAAACTTGCAACTTGTATTTAAACCAAAGCAAAAGTTGGCATGCAAACCTGCAACTTGTATGTAAACCAAAGCAAAAGTTGGTATGTAAACCTGCAACTTGTATGTAAACCAAAGCAAATGTTGGTATGTAAATTTGCAACTTGTATGTAAAGCAAAGCAAAAGTTGGTATGTAAATTTGCAACTTGTATGTAAACCGAAGCAAAATTTGGTATGTAAACCTGCAACTTGTATGTAAACCGAAGCAAAAGTTGGTATGTAAACCAAAGCAAAAGTTGGCATGTAAACCTGCAACTTGTATGTAAACCGAAGCAAAAGTTGGCATGTAAGCCTGCAACTTGTATGTAAACCGAAGCAAAAGTTGGTATGTAAACCTGCTACTTGTATGTAAACCAAAGCAAAATTTGGTATGTAAACCTGCAACTTGTATGTAAACCAAAGCAAATGTTGGTATGTAAACCTGCAACCTGTATGTAAACTGAAGCAAAAGTTGGTATGTAAACTTGCAACTTGTATGTAAACCAAAGCAAAAGTTGGCATGTAAACCTGCAACTTGTATGTAAACCGAAGCAAAAGTTGGTATGTAAACTTGCAACTTGTATGTAAACCAAAGCAAAAGTTGGTATGTAAACCCGCAACTTGTATGTAAACCGAAGCAAAAGTTGGTATGTAAACGTGCAACTTGTATGTAAACCTGCAACTTATATGTAAACCGAAGCAAAAGTTGTTATGTAAACCTGCAAATTATATGTAAACCGAAGCAAAGCAAAAGTTGGTATATAAACCTGCAACTTGTACGTAAACCGAAGCAAAAGTTGGTATGTAAACTTGCAACTTGTATGTAAACCAAAGCAAAAGTTGGTATGTAAACCTGCAACTTGTATGTAAACCGAAGCATAAGTTGGTATGTAAACCTGCAACTTGTATGTAAACCTGCAACTTGTATGTAAACCGAAGCAAAAGTTGGTATGTAAACCTGCAACTTATATGCCTTCACACTGCTAAACCTCTTTCTACTCAGTCATTATTCAATGTCATGCTGAGCCTTCTGGGATTAACCAGTCCAGCATTCGCGATCAGCATTGCATTGCAAATGAATTTCCTAAAAGCCATTGTTTTCACACTCAGTCTGAACCTCAGAACCAGACACAAGCGTTTCTCGGCCTATCGGACTCAGGAGCTCAATACGGCACACTCTTGGGATCTACGCTGGCGCTCTCACACAAAGCCTCATAAAGAGGTACTGGACATACTGATGGTGAAATCGTGCCCGCAATCCCCGTCTTTGGCGAGAGAAGATCCCCTAGAGAACGCAAACGACTGACAGGGGTGTGAGCTTCTGGGTTTCTAATAATGGCACTGCCAAATAATGCGCAAATGATATCGTTGAAGCAATGCTCAGTTTTTGTCACTCGGAAATCCCTTAGGCCGATGCAATATCATTGGTCACGAAGTTCTTATCCACTCTACAACCAACTTCCATTGTCTGGTTTATCTCCCCATCCCTTCAATCACATTCCACCAGCTCAGCAATGGGATTTTGTCCCCTACTACTGACTTTGTAATATGTTCACAGAACCATACTGCTGTCCTCGGGTGCAGCACGTCGCCACCACTGCAGGCAAACTCATATTGCCAGTTCTCCCAAAGAATCTGCAGATAATTCTATCATAGAAGATGATTATATGGCTGCTTGCAGGAGCTCATTTAAACCCACGGGGAGTTGGATGAGCCATAGTATCGACGTCACCATGGAAACCACGAAGCAAAATGAAATCTGAATTCAAATGAACTTTGCCCTTTTAGAGACGTCTCGTGCAATCATATCAACTGTGGATGGGAAATGCACGGGTTATTAGCGGATTGAACGGAAGGAAGCATTGTCCATCAATTTTATTGTTCGGAAGTTTTCCAATGTTGATTTTGTCCTTTGTTGAGCGAATTGTTCCAAATCATTTATTCAGTGCTTTCTCCGTTAGAGGAGAGGATGATTTAATTCCCAGCAATTTGGTAATCAAGACCACATCCCATGGTGCTCCTGGTGTTCACGAACGTATGATACGAACTGCATACAAATGCCTCCAAGTCCAACCAATGCAGCATGCTGGCTGCACGTAACCACAGGCCACCATTTCCTTTGCCATGGCCTTACTTTCCTTCACAAGCCGAACTCACACAGTCATGATGTTGGAACCATGCGGCTATTCCTGCAGGACGCTGTGTCTGAAAGCCCGACGGAGATGAAAGGTCGAGTCGAATGGGAAAAATTTTTTCTGAAACAGCATTACTGAACATATGGGGCAATTTTCATGGCAAGCTTGCCACCGATAAACCCGGGGTTTATTCATTCAGAGGTCTGCTTTGTGAGAGAATGAAGCTTTATCCAATTGTACGCTAATTGTCCTTTGGTCAGACACCGAGTAGCCTATTAACCGTGCTCATTTGCAAGCAACACGGATCCCTGTACAAAGAAAACGTGCTTTTCACCTCCGGGGATATGTTAATAGCACATGCACGGGATGGTATTTAATGCCCCGTACCTTGTGCTGAGATCCCGTAAAGTGGGGTCGTATTAATTGGATGAAGAAGGGGTCGGGAGAGGGAGGGTTCACACTGTTGGGGTTTGGGAGAGGGGGCGGGGGGGGTGGTCTGCAAACGCTGCTTTTTTCTGCATATTCTGCATTTCTGCATATCAATTTTCTGCATATCAACTTTATAGGGAAATACCAATAATAATGTCGTTACCCGTTTGGGCAGAATTGTTTTGGTGAAAGGATTTGTTCGTTTAAAAGCGCTCGTGTGCTCGGCCTATGCTCCATCCCTGTTTGGCACGCCCATCCTTGTATGAAAACAATATGAAAAGCAAAACATTGCTCGAGTTGTGGAACGGCGTCACTTTCAGTGGGTAGGGTCTAACATGCTTTGCAGCACAATTTGATCGCTTCGGTGATGATCTGTTAATGACCAACGATTCTCGTAACCACCCGCGACCTGGCTTTGTGAGAAGAGGAAACAATTGGAAACATTAAAACCGGGTAACTCAAGACAAGTTCCTGCACCCTGCTGTGGAACGAGCCCTCCACTTACAACGGGCTTGTCTTCCTCGTTCACAGTGGTCTCCATTACTACTTCGTTATTAGGCCTTTCTTCTTCCGTCGGATGGGTTTGGCCCGTCAGGGTGACTAATTGATCGCCATTCCCAACAGAGATGCCCGAGACATGTGGCGCGGCTGGGGGTTTACACAGCTGCTCCTTAGACAAAGATAAACAAACAACGTGCCTGTTCAGGTGCGCCATAGGCCTGCACAATGACCAGGATAGAAAGGGAATAAGCGCAGCCATTTTGATGATTCGGAGATCCATTGGTGGTAAATGGTTGGCAATTGAAGCAAACAACCAATTCTGTACAGAAAAGATTGAATATGCCACGCGGATTTCTGAGAATACACATTTTATAGCAAATCACATCAACTGATCCTACTTTTGGTATGTACATACACCAATGCCAAAAGGATAACCTCATCTTATCCCAAAATGATAGATAACAGATGAACAAATAGCAGAGCTCATCTGTCAGTTGAAAAAAATTCAGAATCATGGAAAATATCAGGCACTTGGCAGATCTAATCTCATCGAATGAACCAACTCTAAATGTCTGTAGTCCAAGGATCTTCACATGGACTCACCCACCACTGCTCAGCAGCCACCTTCCTTGGGCTCCAGAGGAGATGCACTACCCAGGAGGCAGGAATGCTTCAACCACTAAAAGCATGTGGAAGGAAGTCAATGAGAGGTCAAGGCGGTTGTTGCAGCATCTCCCGGCCACTCTGCTTCCTGTCTCAACAAGCTCAGCAATGGCTTCTGATGCTGCCTCAGCAAAAGAGTATAATTGTCTTCAAGTGAATGAGCGATGCCGCCTTCCGTGATCTAACGTGTGTAAAACTTAAGTCCAGATAACATTTGTTTTCTTTTTCATCAAAGCTGGTTTTCATCAAAGTTTTCTTTTCACCATCAGTAGCTTCATTTTCTAAGTATTTCTGAAAAGTTTCTCATATTACGTTTTCTGTGTTTTCATGCCTCACATGCACTTTCCCCATAGCAATGCATTTCAGCTGATACAGATATCGATTAAAAACAATTTTCAATGAAAATCCACATTTTTTTGCTGATACAGTTTCCCATCATATCTCCTTGTGCCCTCTGGAAGCTTAGAACTCAAAAGGAAATCTGTACATTGACATCTAATGTAAACTGAAATCTAGACGTTCTAAAAAATAACAATAAAAAGACCTCTTTAATTTTCTCAGTCGGGGCTGTTTTTTGTACCCGAAACAAAAGAAAGTACAGTGTGTTTTTTCCTTCAACATAACGAGAAGAGGAAACAAAAAACAAGTAAGGATACACTCAAAGTACACCGCCCCCATGCCAAATAAATAAATATCCTCCAGCGCGGCATTGCCGGGGTGCCTATGGCACCCGGCGATGCCGCCGTGCAGCTCATAGAGACTGTATTGGGAGGGAGAGGTGTACAATAATTGATTGATTAATTGCATAATTAAAATCAATAAATAGCAATCATAAAATATTTTCTTAATCAATTGGCTAATAGCATACCTAAACTACCAGTGCTTTATCCGAAGCTGTAATATTTTGAAAATTAATGAAATAAGTCATGGTGGTGGAAATATTATGGTTTGGGGCAGCTTTGCTGCATCAGGACCTGGGCAGCTCACCATCATAGAATCCACTATGAATTCTTCATTGTACCAGAGGGAGCTTGAGGATAATGTGAGGCCATCTGTCGGAAAGTTGAAGCTCAACCGAAGGTGGACCTTGCAACATGACAATGACCCTAAACATACCAGTAAATCCACCAAGGAATGGCTGAAAAGAAAGAAATGGATGGTTCTGGAATGGCCAAGTCAAAGCCCGGATCTAAATCCCATGGAGATGTTGTGGGGGGGATTTAAAACGAGCTGTGCATGCAAGAAACCCCTCAAACATTGCACAGCTGAAATAATTCTGCATGGAGGAGTGGGCAAAAATTTCTCCCAGTCGATGTCAGAGACTTGTAGACAGTTATAAGAAACGCCTACTTGAGGTTGTTTCTGCCAAAGGGGGCAATACCACCTATTAGAGCCAAGGGTGTACTTACTTTTTCCACATGCGAAATTTGCATTTATGTTTATTTAAATTATACAATGGACGACAAAATGTAAATGTTTCATGATATTTGTTATATTATATCACCTTTATCTATCAATATTGTTGAAATGAAGATCAAATAGCTGTATGTTGAAATATGTTGAAAAAGTCAAAACTTTACCTGGGGTGTACTTACTTTTTCACATGACTATATATATATATATATATATATATATATATATATATATATATATATATATATATATATATATATATATATATATATATATATATATATACATATATATATATATATATACATATATATATATATTGCTACGGTTTTGAGAATTGCACATACTGATTATTAAAGGTTAAAGGGTTGCCCCCCATAGTTAGTTCCACGAGCAACATGTAGGCCACTTGTAGTATTAGTTAAGTCATAGTATGTGTAAGTATAGGCTATTTCCCCTAGTAATATCTGCGTTGTGTAAAGACATGAGTTTAGGTCCCGGTCATTTTGCGTCCACCCTCCAATTCCACCTCAATGGGCATAATTGATCCTGCGCCCCATTTGGCTGACCCACTCAGTTTGTTACACTTTGGCTGCCTGCTCAGTTGTTACGCTTTGGCTGCCCGCAGCATTTTGCTGCCCTTTGCTCGCTCACTAGGCGCCTGAGTGGTGTGGACCAGAGTGTGTGGGAACATAGGGCTTGATTGAGAGGACTGACTCGCAAGTGGAGAGAGAGAAAGACCTTGACTCGCATCACTCGCTTTGAGGCATTGAACTGTATCTCGCTTATAACATACGCGCCAGAGGAGAGGAAGAAGAGGCGTTGAGTACACGGCTGCAGCCAGACGCGCCGGTGGCGAATAGCACCTACTTCAGCCACGCGAGTAAACGCGGTAATAGCCTGCCAGTGATTAACCGCCGAAGTCCGCTCCCTACCAAATCACCCCGTAATAACCTTGTGCGTCCAAACGACACGTGGAGAGCTCCTGCCTTCTCTACTTACCATCTGCACCGGACGAACAGGAGACCGGAGGGAGCTGCACGGGAGCCATCCCTGGACATGGTGACCATCATCCTGCAGCTGCAGGCCCCGTGTGAGTGTGTGTGTGACAGGCCCGTTTGTCCTGGGTATTAAGTTAAGACTGTTTTAAGGCTGCACTGTGTCCCCTTTTTCTCTGAACCATTGTGAATAGTGTAAATAAATCTATTCTTCCTTTTTTCCAATTCGACCGCTTTTGTGATTTATCCATTGACTAAGCGTGGCACGAATAAGATCGCTAGAACAGGGTTCACCATATAAACGGCACGGATCGCGTGTATGCACCGCTCTGCGTCTCAACACGCGTGGTTCGTGCGGGGCTTATTTCCTCGTTTCAGGGCAGCGCGAGTAATTAGGTAATGGCGAATCTAGTCCTAATACCCTATTTCACGCTGTTCGGGAGGGACGTCATAGGTCCCGGGTCCCGCCAGGCCAATCAAAGACAAGGGGACTAATCCCCCCTTGGTAAGGGGCGAAGGCCGGCATGGAGATCCGCAACAATATATATATATTTTTTATTTTTTTAATTTTTTATATATATACAGATATATATATATATTGGCACTCTTGCACTCTTTTCAAATAATGCACCATTTCTTCTAGAAAATTGTTGAAATCAAAATATTGGCACCGTTGCACTTTTTTTCAAATAATGCATCATTTCTTCGAGAAAATTGTTGAAATTATAAAATATTTTGATATCCACATATGTATTTCTTTGGTATGCAGTAGAACAAAACAAAAAAAATCTGAAAACATGACTAAATATTAGCTTATTCCTCACAGAAAGCCTAAAATATCCCAGACAATGTTATTGGCACCTTTTAGAAGTTTTTAGAAGTAATTAGATTTCAAGCAGGTGATTCTCCTTTGCTTTGGAATTGAACTCACCTGTGGTGAGTTGCAGGTGACTGCAATATAAAAATCACTCACTCAACCAGTTTGAAAACAGAAAAGGATTCTGCTGTTTTGTGTCACTGTGTGCACCACAATGAGCATGGAGAAAAGAAAGAAAACCAGAGAATTGTTTGAGGAGGTCAGACACAAGATTGTAGCCAAGCGTGGACAATCTCAAGGCTACAAGTCCATCTACAGAGACATTGATGTTCCTGTGTCCACCCTACGCAATGTTATCAGGAAGTTTAAGGCCCGTGGCACTGTAGCCAACCTCCCTGGATGTGGCCACAAGAGAAAACCTGATCGAAGATTGCAGCGAAGGATTGTCCGAATGGTGGAGAAAGCACCTCAATCAACTGTCAAACAGATTCAAGCTGACCTTCAGACACAAGGTACGATAGTTTCAACTCGTACCATCCGTCACCAACTCAATGAAATGTGGTTCTATGGTAGGAGACCCAGGAGGACCCCACTGCTGAGAGAGAGACAAAAGAAAGTCCGACTGGAGTTTGCCAAAACCCACCTGAACAAGCCAAAATCCTTCTGGGAGAATGTCCTGTGGACAGAGGAGACCAGAGCTTTTAGGTAAAGCACATTATATCTATATTTACAGAAAAGAAAATGAAGCTTTCAAAGAAAAGAACACCTTCTCTACAGTTAAACATGGAGGAGGTTCAGTGATGTTTTGGGGCTGTTGTGCTGCCTCTGGCACTGGGTGCTTTGAATGTGTGCATGGCATCATTAAATCAGGAGATTACCAAGGCATTTTGGAGTGCAATGTTCAATCCAGTGTCAGAAAGCTGGATCTCCGTCGAAGGTCATGGGTCTTGCAGCAGGGCAATGACCCCAAACACACTTCGAAAAGCACCCAGGAATGGTTCAAGACAAAACTCTGGACTGTTCTGAAGTGGCCAGCAATGAGTCCAGATATAAATCCTATTGAACACCTGTGGGAAGATCTTAAAACTGCAGTTGTGAGAAGGCACACTTCAGATCTGGGAGAACTGAAGCAGTTTGCACAAAAACAGTGGCCCAGAATTCCAGTAGAGAGGTGGAGGAAGCTCATTCCTGGCTATAGGAAGCGCTTGACTGCAGTTATTTTGTCCAAAGTCTGTGCTACCAAATATTAAGTCTCCATTTCTTTTTATTCTGAATGAAAAACAAAGGTTCTGTAATATTAACAGTGAAGTAAAGAATTGCAGATCCCAAATATATTTGTCAATTTCAACTTATTTTTAGAGAAAATTGTGATTATTTTAAAATAACTGTAGCATTAATAAAATAACTGTGGGCTATAGCGTTAAGAATTCCCTTCATTGGAACTAAGGGGCCTAACCCAAACCATGAAAAACAACCTCAGACCATTATCCCTCCTCCACTAAACTTTGCAGTTAGCACTATGCATCCGGGCAGGTAGCGTTCTCCTGGCATCCACCAAACCCAGATTCATCCTTCGGATTGCCAGATGGTGAAGCGTGATTCATCACTCCAGATAACGCCTTTCCACTGCTCCAGAGTCCAATGGCGGTGAGCTTTACACCACTCCAGCCGACGCTTGGCATTGCTCATGGTGATCTTAGGCTTGTGTGCGGCTGCTCGGCCATGGAAGCCCATTTCATGAAGCTCCCGACGAACAGTTGTTGTGCTGACATTGCTTCCAGAGGCAGTTTGGAACTCGGTCGTGAGTGTTGCAACCAAGGACAGACGATTTTTACACGCTTCAGCACTCGGCGGTCCTGTTCTGTGAGCTTGTGTGGCCGATCACTTTGCGGCTGAGCTGTTGTTGCTCCTAGACGTTTCCACTTCACAACAACAACACTTACAGTTGACCGGGGCAGCTCTAGCAGGGCAGAAATTTGACGAACTGACTTGTTGGAAAGGTGACATCCTATGGCGGTGCCATGTTGAATGTCACTGAGCTCTTCAGTACAGCCCATTCTACTGCCAATGTTTGTCTATGGAGATTGCACGGCTGTGTGCTTGATTATATATAACTGTCAACAATGGGTGTGGCTGAAATAGCCGAATCCACTAATTAGAAGGGGTGTCCACATACTTTTTGTCACGTACTGTATATATATAGTTGATTGTGCCAATGGTAACTGCACGGTTGATTGTGCCGCAAGGCTAACCCCCGCTCTAGCAGGGAAAATGGCCTTAAAATGCCTGTTGTTGTATTGTGCCAATGGTAGTGATGAAAATTTAATTTTTAATGGGCATAAAATATATTGGAAGCAAACACTGTTTTTCTTTTTCTATGGAGTGAAAACCAAATGGGCATTACCACTTGGAGATTTGCCGACGTTACTCACCTAAATGCCCTCATTGTGTGCTTTGCCAGAGACTGTTGTGGGAAATATTGCGACTGTGGGGAATGTGGGGTTTGATAATGCCTCATTAATCCTTGCGCATCACGTGATTTCCTTATCAAAACAAATAGGTCTAAACTCAATCCTATATCCTTTCCAAAATCATAACCCAAACTCTATGGCTTTATATAACCCTAAACATCGGGAGCATTGCTTTCGAAGCAGCTTTTTTTTTTTCCTGCATTGTTACCTCCACCACTGAAGATGGACAGAGGTTAAGTTTTCGCATTGTTATGATGAAAATTGAAAATTTTTGTCATGTATCTGTCTGCCTCGTTTGTATCAATAAATCAAATGAGTTTGTTTGTCTGTGAGTGCGAGAACTCGCGAACGCTTTCAGCTATCATCGCAATCTTTACCAGAGGATTCCAATGGACAAAAGTGGGGCTGTCATTGTTTTTTGACTATATAGGTCAAATGTCAGGGTCAAAGGTCAAGGTTTTCTCATTTGTTTGCCCTGGCAATATCTCAGATATCCTTTGAGCTAGGAAGCTGAAATTTTGGCACAATAGTGAACAGGTGCATTGGCAAAAACGGTATTTAAAATTTTTTGATTAATCAATCAATTAATTAATTACTTCATTATTAATTATTCATTACTTATTTATTCCCTTTCCCATCTGGGCCATATTTCGAGCACCATTTCAGTGAGGAATCTGATATTTGGACACAACAGCGACCAAGTTATTTGGCTGTAAAGGGTATTTTTGATTAATCGATTAATTATTTAATTATTCGATTAATTACGTACTTGATTTTCAAAAAGTAACACATTTGAATGAAACGGTGGTGGTTTTGCTATGTTATTAGCCAATTGATTGAGAAATTAATTATTTTACGATTACTATTCATTTTGTTTTAATTACACGAATAATTATTAATCAATCAGTTATTTATTTTCTTTCTCGTCTGGGCAACATTTCAGGTACCTTTTGAGCTAGGAAGGTAATATTTGGACATGACGGTGACCAAGTGATTTGGCTATAAAGGGTATTTTTGATTTATTGATTAATTATTATTCAATTTTTCGATTAATTACGAAATTAATTCATTTTCAAAAAGTTACACATTTGGATGAAACAGTGGTGGCTTATGTATATTATTAACCAATTGATTAAGAAATTAATTATTAGGTTTCCTCTGCATGAAATGCAGAGGAATACCTATTGTTTTTCCTCGGATTTTTCTTATTAGGTTTCCTCTACATTTACAATGTAGAGAATACCTATTGTTTTTCATTTACAATGTAAAGGAGTTTTTCTTTTTTTTCTTTTTATTATCCTTCCACCATATTTTTTACATCTGAAAACTTTAAAATCAAGGTTCTCAGCAACCGTTGGTCCGATTGACATGAAAATTTCACCAAGTGATCGGCTCGACATGTATAATTTTTTTACTGCTAATTATGACGTCACGGGTCACGTGGTATGGGCGCCATCTTGGAAAATACCTTCAACTTTGACCCTCTATATCTCCGAAACGGCTCAATGGAAGAAAATTGAGTCATGTTTCATTCTAAAGAACTTTGCCATGGGACCAAAAAACATGTTTATTTAGGATATGAAAAGTGCTAATGTTACGAAGTTAAAATTCGGCAAATAGACCCCTTGATGCCACGAATATGATGTTTTTTTACATGACCTTAATGAAAAAAAAATTCAGAATGCAAAAAATTTCGACGTCTTACGTCACATAGTCCGGCTGCCATATTGTTTTTTGTGAGAAAAACACTAAAACCCTTTTTTCTCCACAACGGCTGAACAGATCGAACTCAAACTTTGCATGACGAATCACATGCCCACGACGAACAAAAAGTTCCCACATAACGATGTCATACGTCACATCGTTTTGGAGTTATGATGTTTTTAAACATAAATTTAAAATCCTAGCTCCTCCATAATTTTTGAAGATATCGACTAGAAACTTTGCACAAATGTTACCCATGTGGGGAAGTTAAAACGTTACTTGAGAAGTTTCGATAAGTCACATGGTTTGGCCGCAATAGCTAATTGAACAAAAATCTTTAAAAGCTTCTATCTCTTGAACCGCTGCATTGATCGACTTGGAATCTTAATGTATTGTAACTCTCATCAAGTGGAATAAGTGTTTAAAATTCCAACATGATTGGTTGTACGGTCTGGAAGCTAGAAGTTGTTATTGCTGGAAGAAGAAGAAATGCAACACTTTTTCTTCTCAGGCCATGTAATTGATTGGTTTCCTGCGTCGTAGCTTCTCATACCCTTGGTGATTTCGAGAGATAAGAACACGAGAAAAAGAATAAGGTAAGTTGTAAGTTTGTGGGATTTGTAGTTTTTAAGTTGTCGTTGAATAAAGAAATCGCGTCTTTGCTGAGGGCCGTGTTTTAATTTTCACTTGGCGCGATTCGTGAAGGCTGGACTGTTCTGAAGTGGCCAGCAATGAGTCCAGATATAAATCCCATTGAACACCTGTGGGAAGATCTTAAAACTGCAGTTGGGAGAAGGCACACTTCAGATCTGAGAGAACTGGAGCAGTTTGCACAAAAACAGTTCAGCCCGTACGGGCTCATTTCAACTCGGAATTAAATTCAGATTTGGTAGTCGCTAAGGTAGTTGAATACTCGACCACCGCAAACCCAACGAAAATTGGATAAAATATGGTTGAGTTATGTCAGATCAAGAGAGGGGAAATAATTAATTAACACCCTGTACACGACGTGCAGGCAGCGCACGGAGCGACCTCAGGGGCTCATTTCAACCTCAAATTAAATTCTGGTTTCAAACAGATTTGGCAAAATTCCGACTATTTTTGACGAAAATATGACACTATTAGTGGGGCAGGTAGGCAAACCAATTGTGCATTTTATGACAAAAGCATGAAAGTTACAGCATATAATCTACATACCCCAAGGTTTTATTTCAGACGTGGAGGCAATTTGTATCTGACCTCTGGTGACCCTGAGGTCATTGACCTCAGCCTCGCATTTTTACAGTTTTTGCCCCCATCACTCTTCATTATAATCATGTATATCTTTGCCAAAATTGCATTTTTGTTCTAATAAAGATACTTACCTACCCTACCAAGTATTTGTGTTTATTTCCAGGTGTAAAGAACACCTTAAAACTGTCCCTCCGATGAGATAAAATGAATTATTAATGAAATTTCACTCATTAAAAATGTTTGCATTTAGTATTGCTGCATAAAAATTGATAAAGACTTGTTAAATATACACTAACAATGTGGTATGTTCCTGTGCATACAGGATAATCCCTCTGCATGCCTCAGCTAGCTCCTGGTACTCTGGTGTGTGTGTGTGTGTGTGTGTGCATGTGTGGGGATTTGTGTGTGTGTGTGTGTGGGGGGGGGGATTTGTGTGTGTGTGTGTGGGGGGGGGGGGGGGTGTATGTGTATGTGTGTGTGTGTGTGTGTGTTTGTGTATGTGTGTGTGTGGGGGGGGGGAGGGATATGTGTGTGTGTGTGTGTGTGTGTGTGTGTGTGTGTGTGATAGAAAATAATAATAATGTGAAAGCGGGGTTGTATGAAAGCGGGAAGGCAGAGGAAACTGGTCATCACTGTCAGCAGTTATAAAGTGGCAATTCTAGTCTCATGATTATTATTTATTTATTTTAATTATTGATTACTTATTTATTTTCTTTCTCATCTGGGCAATATTTCAAATACCTTTTGAGTTATGAAGCTCATATTTGGATAAAATAATTTTATTGATCAAATCTTTTTTCATTGATAAATTTTTCATTGATATCGATTTCCTTCATACCTGCCAGGCCACTGTATGATGCCTTCTTTTCTGTTTGTTTGTCTATGAACAGGATATCTCAAAAAGTTGTGGATGGATTTGGACGAAATTATATGGAGACGTTGGGTGTGTGACAATGACGAAAAAATTCGATTTTGGTGAAGATCAGGATCAGGATACTATATAATTTTTAAGTGATTCTTCACCATTGATAAATACGGCTGAAAAGGATAATATACAACCCAAGATCTCAAAATGTTATGAACTTATTACGACGAAACTTAGTGGACGGTATGTTCGTATGACAAAGATGAATGGATTCAATTTTCGGTGAACATCCGAATCTGGATACAAGAATCATTTAAAATACTAGGGCATGCCCGTACTATATATAAGCTAGGACGTGCCCGTACGTGGGTGCCCGTTCCTTGCCAAAAAAAAAAAAAAAAAAAAATTTGTGTAGGGGTGTGTGTGTGTAAACATCCTAGGGCGTGCCCGTACGTGGGTGCAAAAAAACATGCGTGCAAACAACAACAACAAAAAAAAACTTTTAAACCACGTGGCAGTAACGACCACAGAACCCCCCCCCCCCCCTCTATTTACATGAATGGTTTGGTCCATTCGCAACGACCACAGAACCCCCCCCCTCTATTTACATGCAATGGTTTGGTCCAAAGCGAACGGCTTGCAGTGTTTGGTAAAGAAATCGCCATAGCTCGGTAAGTACTTGTCCGATTAATATGAAACCTTGAAAAGGCACATCCTCGGGTCCCCAGCAATATACCTGGCAAGTTTCAAGTATATCGGACCGGTAGTTGTCGAGAAACAGCGGTCACAGACAAACATACACACATACACACATACACACAGAGATTAATGGAATTATAGATAGATTCAAGTGATTCTTCACCATTGAGATATGGCCAAAAACCCTGTACAGCATGATATCTCAAAATGCTGTGGACGGATTCGGACAAAACTCGGTGTGAGTTGGGTGTGTGACATGCCGATTCGATTTTGGTTCATGTTGGATACAGATCTGGTCTATCAATGGGATCCAAAACGTAAACTGTTTAGCCTGGTGGAAATATCCACTCTACTGAGTGCTGTTCTAGTTTTTGCAATGATTTACCACTACGTTAGTTTGGCAGGTATGTGGAAATGCCACCTTCAGCTTGTTCCAAAACAAACAAAACTAGAAAGAGAAATCAAGGATTGTGAACTCTCACCAGGACTTGTTTTGTATGACGTTTGTGTGGTTTTTGTGTGCTGTTGCGTTTTGTTGTGTGCAGATGATGCATTGACGACATAGGTTTATGTTCATGAAGCAGACAAACAGACCTCATCGATTTTATTGTATAGATTCACGTACTATTAGTACGTACTTTATAGAAAACAAGAATGACCACACTGTGATAACAACCTGCGACACAAAAATATATTTTTCACCTCTGTCCAGTCAACTCCCTCGTCCTTGCTGTTGAACGTATTATGGAATTCATCCCTGAGGGTCTTCATGATTTGCTTCAATATCAATTTCGAGTCTGACAGACAGCTGCGTATGTTTTCACACCCCCTATGATATTACATAACACTTGAAGACACCCTACACACCTTCCAATCAACACTCAACCCAAACAAAGCCAATGCAAATCGAACGCATCAAACCCAGGCAGTGTATAATTAGCAAAGGCCCACAGGCCTAATGTCTTAGGCCCACCGGAAAACCAAGATGCTGGCCATATTTTTTTGGCTGGGTGCCATGGTGGATAGAGTCAAGCGACAAATGTGGGCGGGGTCTGGCAGTGGCAGCTGTCTGACCAATTGGTGCACGTTTGAAAAATCGACCCCAACAAGAACCACATCATCACCAACAACAACAACCATGCGGAGCTATTGTAGACCTGTGACACATCGCAGGTAAAAACATGTTCGGAATAGCACATACGTTATGGATGCACTCACATTCTAGTTATACGTACAGTACTTCATAGATCTACTAACATTATAATTGTCCATAATTTATAGAAGTACTCACATTATAATTGTACATACTTTATAGGAGTTGTCACCAAGTGTACCCCTAATTGGCACTGAGTGTTCCACTAATTGTCACTGAGTGTACCACAAATGGTCACTGAGTGTACCCCTAATTGTCACCTAGTGTACCCCTCTGCGTGTACCCATTTGCCTGTACCCCTCCGAGTCTAACCTTCCACGTGTACACCCAATTGTCACATAGTGTACCCCTAATTGTCACTGAGTGTACCCATAATTGTCACCGAGTGTACCCATAATTGTCACTGAGTGTACCCCTAATTGTCACTGAGTGTACCCATAATTGTCACCGAGTGTACCCATAATTGTCACTGAGTGTACCCATAATTGTCACTGAGTGTACCCATAATTGTCACTGAGTGTACCCATAATTGTCACTGAGTGTACCCATAATTGTCACTGAGTGTACCCCTAATTGTCACTGAGTGTACCCCTAATTGTCACTGAGTGTACCCCTAATTGTCACTGAGTGTACCCCTAATTGTCACTGAGTGTACCCCTAATTATCACTGAGTGTACCCCTAATAGTCACTGAGTGTACCCCTAATTGTCACTTAGTGTACCCCTAATTGTCACTTAGTGTACCCATAATTGTCACTGAGTGTACCCCGAATTGTCACTGAGTGTACCCCTAATTGTCACTGAGTGTACCCCTAATTGTCACTGAGTGTACCCCTAATTGTCACTGAGTGTACCCCTAATTGTCACTGAGTGTACCCATAATTGTCACTGAGTGTACCCATAATTGTCACTGAGTGTACCCATAATTGTCACTGAGTGTACCCATAATTGTCAATGAGTGTACCCATAATTGTCACTGAGTGTACCCATACTTGTCACTGAGTGTACCCATAATTGTCACTGAGTGTACCCCTAATTGTCACTGAGTGTACCCATAATTGTCACTGAGTGTACCCATAATTGTCACTGAGTGTACCCATAATTGTCACTGAGTGTACCCATAATTGTCACTGAGTGTACCCATAATTGTCACTGAGTGTACCCCTAATTGTCACTGAGTGTACCCCTAATTGTCACTAAGTGTACCCCTAATTGTCACTGAGTGTACCCCTAATTATCACTGAGTGTACCCCTAATAGTCACTGAGTGTACCCCTAATTGTCACTGAGTGTACCCATAATTGTCACTAAGTGTACCCCTAATTGTCACTGAGTGTACCCCTAATTGTCACTGAGTGTACCCCTAATTGTCACTGAGTGTACCCCTAATTGTCACTGAGTGTACCCCTAATTGTCACTGAGTGTACCCATAATTGTCACTGAGTGTACCCCTAATTGTCACTGAGTGTACCCCTAATTGTCACTGAGTGTACCCCTAATTGTCACCTAGTGTACCCCTCTGCGTGTACCCATTTGCCTGTACCCCTCCGAGTCTAACCTTCCACGTGAACACCCAATTGTCACCGAGTGTACCCCTCCACGTGTACTATTCTGAGTGTATCCGTAATTGTCACCGAATGTACCCCCCCCCCCCCGAGTGTATCCCTAATTGTCACCGAGTGCACCCTCCCCCACCCCCCTTCCTCCCTCCCTTCACAAAAAAAGACAAACATGGAGGTAGCAGCTAGCACAAGCCATGGATGGTGGTCTTAAATAATCACCACCCACAGCATGTTCATCCAAAACCAATAAAGTTCTGTTTTCTATTAGAGAAATAGTCCATGGGTGGCCAGAATAATATCTGCATGATGTGCAGTCCCAAGATAGCACAGCTAGAATAGAGTGCTCGATTTCCTCCTCTCCAAAAGGAAAAACTGCCACAAACGTACGGCAGCCCCCGAGTGAAAGAGCTCCTCGAAGGAGGTAAAACCGAATTTGTTATTTTTAGTCTTTAAATGGGACAGCTTATCGAAGACCTGCTTTCAACAAGGGAAGAAGTGATGGCAGCTCAGTCATGGCCACTTGAAGATTGCATACCTGACACTCTCGCGGCTGGGCCGTCCGTGTCCTGTTTATTTTTATTATTCCATCAGTCAAGGAGCAGCCAATTCCTCGAGGTCGGTTCTCCTATGCCTGAGATCGCACAGGAAGAGCAATGGTCATTGTCAGAAATAATTTCAGAAAGAACATCGTAATCAGAAATTTCAGAAAGGTCATTGCCAGAAAAGGAGGATAAAGGTTGGTTACCAGGGAGATGAAAAAAGAAAGAAACTTTTGTTGTCGTTTTTGTTAATTTGTGTGATGAGTGAAAGTGATGGGGAAGCTGCGTCTTAAAAGTTCTGCAAGGCAGGTTGGAAAAATGTGACAGCTGGGTCGATGATTTATAATCTAAAAGTTGTACATATAACTGGCTATAGCCAAATAACACATGAATAGAAGAGAGTAATAATGTGATGACAATAACATGCTAAACGAGAAAAAACAAGAAACTACATGAAGTGGTGCAGATTCTATCTTTGAAAAAAGACAAGGTTAGTTATTTGATAGAAAAAGTGGCAGAAAGAATGGGAGAGTGATGAAAGCTGTGGAACAAAGTAGTGCAGAGAATGAAGGTTACGAAGAGAAAGGAACAGGGAGTGAGACGCGTTGTTTAACACCACCATTCATGGTGTTTACTGTTACCTCCATGTTTTTCTTTTTTGAGTGGAGGGGAGGGGACACTCAGTAACAATTAGGGGTACGCTTTGAGGGGTACACTTGTTGGGGTACACTCGGTGACAACCTGACAAAAGTTTGATTTAAAAAATGACAAAATGTTTTGCACAAAATTTGCACAACCATTTATTCTCGATTATGCTTTTAACTTTTATCAATCAATCAATCATTCCTCTTTATAAGAATTTTGGAGGGATTCATGGCACAGTTGGAGTAAGAGCATGTACATAAATTACAGAGAGGATATTCAGAGACAGTGTACATGAGTGCATATGCTTACCTACAATGGAGGGACTGGACATAAATACTGCTATTGTTCTGAAAAGGTAAAACATAAATACATAGAAATAGCAAGAAATAAAAGCTGACCTTCTATAATCTTGTCTCATATTCGTCTTTCGTGGATTCATGAGTGGATGCCAATATATATATATGGCATATAACTGGGCATTATATATGCCATATATATTTATATGGCATATAATGTCCTTGTGTGGCATATAATGTCCATATAATGTGTGGCATATAATGTCCATATTCATTATAATGTCCATATAATGTATATGGCATATAATGTCCTTGAGACATTTACTCCGTAGGTGATTCTGTGAGTCTGTCCGGGGGTGTGGCGACACCCGGCCTGGGAGGGGCTTCAAAAACAAATATCCACCATTTTGTTTCCTCCCATAGCTTTGAGGCCTCTTTTGTTAGGCCCGCGGTGTCTTGTTCTCTCTCATAGTTTTATTTCAACTCTAATTCTATATCGCATTTCATTTTTCACAGTCGATAATATGGTTTTAGACTCGGTTGAAAAAAAATGGGAAGAAAATTCAATTAAAGTTATCGTTTATAGAATGAAATGCATTTTCGAAGGCCTGCAACATGAAGTCCATTGAGACTCTCTCACGGCTTCACCATCTGATTTCATTTTATCGATGGTTTTTGTTATGTGTTGCATGGGATTAAACCGGAAGGCGGATATAAAGGAGGCGGGGGCATACGGCTTGGCAGAGGAAGCTGGGCCTACGCTGGGAGCTTGTGGTTTTCCCGGCTGCGCAATAAACGACTGATGGTGCACTCAAACTGTCTTCCCAGCCTGATACATTACATGGCGACGAGGGTGGGATTCTGGTGAGCGCGTGCAAAGCAAGCTGAGCTATTGCAGTTAGCTGTTGGCCTACCAACTCGTGATTTCACGGCATACGCTACTTGAGCACCATGTCCTACGGCCGGATTGACGAGTTCAACCCACGCGAAGGAAGCTGGGAGGCGTACATTGAGCATCTACAGTATTACTACCAAGCTAACGGCATTGAGGATGATGCCAGGAAGAAAGCAATCCTGATGTTGGTATGCGGCAGCGAGACATTTACTATTCTGAAGAATCTCGCCATGCCCAGGACCATGATGGATTTAACACACGCCGAGCTTGTGGCAGCAATGAAGGAGCACTGCGAACCTACACCCTCAGTCATTGTGAGTCGATTCAATTTTTATATGTGTCGCCAAACCTCAACGCAGTCCATTTCGGCATTCATAGCTCACCTTAAACACCTTGCCCAGCATTGCCAGTTTGGTGCTACATTCGACGACATGCTAAGGGACTTGCTCGTAGTGGGAGTGGAGCAAGATTGAATTCGCCGGCACCTACTTGCTGAACGGACTCTGACATTTTCCAGTGCAAAGGACATTGCTATCGCAATGGAGTGTGCAGACAAAAAAGGGTGCAGATATTGCACGCTCCATCACTTACCAGCCTCGTGCTGACCTGTCATCTGTCAACCGGGTGGGACAACATCCGACCCGAAAATCCGCCACCAAAACACCTGGAAAGTGCTTGGCAGCTGGTGCTGGAAAATGTTTCCGCTGCAATGGGGAGCATTCTCCCACTACGTGCCGTTTCAAGAATGCTGCTTGCAGCTACTGCCACAAGGTGGGTCATATCGCCTCTGCGTGCTTGTCTCGAAAACGGAGGGCAAGGACAGAGGAATGCAAAACCCACCTCCTTGACTCAGAGCCTAACCAAGAAGATGTGACTGATGGAGACAGCCCTAGCCACAGAGTTCAGTCGTATGACCTTCTCCACACAAAGTCTGGCAGACAGTCTACTCCAATACTGGTTGTAGTAGATATAGACGGACGGAATGTGGAAATGGAGATAGACACGGGTGCTGCCTTCTCACTCATGAGCGAAGCAGCTTTCCGTAACCTGTGGGGGAATTGTGAACAACCCAGACTCCATTGGTCCCCGATCCAACTCACCACGTATACTCGTGAGTCAATACAAGCCCGCGGGTCGTGTGATGTCACAGTAACCTACGGAAACAACACTCACCAATTACAACTCTTGGTCGTCCCTAGGGATGGACCCACACTTCTCGGGCGAAACTGGCTCGATGTTGTCAAACTCAATTGGGAACACATCCACCAACTACAGGCTTCCAAGCCAGCAGCTGTACTGCAGCACCTCCTCGGGAGATACCCGGACATCTTCGAGGATGAACTCGGGACATTGAAGGGCTTCACTGCCAAGCTCAACGTTGAGAAAGATGTGAAGCCAATTTTCTGCAAAGCACACCCCATCCCTCTCGCATTGCAAGAATAAGTTAGCGCAGAATTAGCCAGACTGGAAAAGTTAGGTATAATTGAGTCAGTTCAGTACTTAAATTGGGCTGCTACAGTTGTTCCTGTTGTGAAGGCAGACAGGTCGATACGCCTTTGTGGGGATTACAAAATGTCAATCAACAAATGTTCCACCTTGGACAAATATCCCATACCAAGGATCGATGACTTATACGCAAAACTGGGTGGAGGATAGTCCTTTATCAAGCTTGACATGAGATCGGCCTACCTACAAGTCGTTCTGGATGAGGATTCCAAGGAATATCTCACCATCAACATGCATCGGGGGCTCTACAGATACAACCGCCTGAGTTTTGGTGTCAAATCGGCGCCAGGAATCTACCAACGCTGTATGGACAGCCTGTTCGCTGCTGAACCACACGTTGTTGTTTACCAAGACGACATCCTAGTCACTGGCCGCTCAGAGCTTCATCATCTGGACAACCTCGAACGTGTGCTACGTATTATTTCCGACTCTGGACTACACCTGCGGAGAGACAAGTGTGAGTTCATGGTTCCGTCGGTGACCTATTTGGGCCATTGTATCGATGCCGAAGGCTTACATCTCACAGAAGAGAAGATCAGAGCAATCAAAGACGCCCCTGCTCCGACAAACATTACTGAACTCAAGGCTTACATTGGCATGCTGCAGTACTACAGCAGGTATATCCCAAACATTGCTACCATGCTGGGCCCACTGTATTGCCTGTTAAAAAAAGGCATCAGCTGGAAATGGGACATTCTGGAGTCAGCAACCTTCCAGAAGTCAAAAGACATGCTGCGGTCTTCAAATGTGCTAGTTCACTACGACCCAGACAAAGACATGGTCCTGTCGTGTGATGCGAGTCAGTACGGGTTTGGTGCTGTTCTGTCACACATCATGCCAGATCGCACAGAGAGACCAATAGCATTCGCATCTCGTACACTGTCTCCTGCTGAGAAGAACTACAGTCAGTTGGACAAAGAAAGACTCGACATTGTATTTGGAGTTAAGAAGTTTCACCAGTACGTTTTCGGTCGGCATTTCACGATTTACACGGACCACAAGCCACTGATTAGTTTGTTTGGTCCATCAAAGGCTACCTCAGAGGTCTTACTGCCTCGGATCATACGCTGGTCACTTTCACTCTCGGCTTATGATTACGATATTACGTACAGACCTGGCTCCACAATTTCAAATGCAGACGCCATGAGTCGCCTACCACTTCCGGACACAGTGTTTGACCCCCCTGTACCTGGCAGCGTGATATCTCTGATGGACTTTTTGAATGACAACCCAATTGATGCCAACCAGATACGGACCGACACCAGGCGTGACCCACTTCTTTCCAAGGTCATTCGTGCTACTGGGCATGGGTGGGGCCTTCTACGCGATGCTGACCCTGAATTGAATTCTTACAAGGTCAGGCAAAATGAACTAAGTGTCGAGAATGGCTGCTTGCTGTGGGGATGCCGAGTGGTCATTCCCCCAAACTTGCGCACAAAGATTTTGGACCAGCTTCACGATTGTCATCCAGGCATTGTAAGAATGAAATCGCTGGCACGGAACTATGTCTGGTGGCCTCACCTCGACTCTGACATCGAACAGTGTGTGAAACATTGTTATCCATACCAAAGCAGTCGAAACGTCCCTGCTAAGGCACCATTACACCCCTGGGAATGACCTACTGAACCATGGCAGAGGATTCAGCTTGACTATGCTGGACCCATCGAAGGCCGTATGATCCTTGTTGTTACGGACGCTCACACTAAATGGATCGATGCCTATGTAACACATACAGCAACCTCACACGCTACCATAGAGAGGCTGCGCCAGTGCTTTGCCACTCATGGTTTGCCATGCTTGATAGTCACTGACAATGGAACCTGTTTCTCAAGTTCTGAATTCACTGAATTCACCCGCCTGAATGGTATAATTCACAAGTTTGTGAGCCCACACCATCAAGCTTCAAATGGACTCTCTGAAAGCTCTGTGAGTTTTGTCAAGTCTGGTCTAAGTAAGATACCCGGCGGAAGCCTTCAGACCAGACTATCACGTGTGCTTTTCGCTCACCACATCACTCCCCACACAACGACAGGGGTGACACCAGCTGAGCTGCTGATGAAACGACGTTTGCGTACACGACTGGATTGTCTAAGACCAGACGTGGTGTCGGTTGTGTTTCAAAATCAGTGGAAACAGAGACTTCACCATGACAAACATGCTGTACAGCGCTCTATAAAGGTTGGGGACCCGGTGTTTGTGAGAAACTTTGGTCGCGGAATGGTTTGATTACCAGGGCGGGTTCACAAAAATGAGGGACCGTTGTCCTACGTTATCAAACTAGAGGACAAATGAGTCGTCCGGAGGCACCTTGATCATGTCCGTTATCGGTCCTGTGATCCTGTCATTTTCACAAATGATATCTCGCCACTTCCTGAACCTGTGAACAGCGACATTGTTGCCGCAGATAGTACTGCACCACTCCCTGAGGCTGAACCCCATAACGCTGTTGCAGCACCATCAGTGGAGCCGTGTGGCGGCTTTGCACCCCGACGATCATCCAGCGTTCGAAAGGCGCCTACTCGCCTTGACTTGTAGCTAATATTCATGTATGCATTTTGCATTCGATTTTCAATTTCAATTCAATTTTCGCATTCAATTTTGCATTTGCAATTTCGCAATTTTGTATGTCTGTATTTTTGTATGCATTGGTATGCTTTTCACTGTTATTTCACATTGGTATTTTCACTGCTAATGGGAGGGGGGGAGATGTTATGTATTGCATGGGATTAAACCGGAAGGCGGATATAAAGGAGGCGGGGGCACTTGGCAGAGGAAGCTGGGCCTACGCTGGGAGCTTGTGGTTTTCCCGGCTGCGCAATAAACGACTGATGGTGCACTCAGCCTGATACATTACAGTTTTAGACTCGGTGTCAGCAATAATTGAGACAAATTCAGGCGCACACGGGAAATCGCTGATACATTTTAGAAATTCGCGGCACGGTCTGTCATACACCGCCTAACATAACAGACGGGAAAATGCCGAGACATATTAACAATTCGTGGCGGATTTTTCCATTTGATGATCGTCATCACGATGAAATATTTAATTTATACATCGTCGCAATAATGTGAGGAGAGGGGCACAGCTTCCTTCACGTATCGCCACAGACGGGAAATTGCCAACAGATAATTCTTCGTTCTAATTTCATTCATCATTATTATACGGAAGTAGAGGTACCGTAAACCTGTTTAAACACACCATTCATTCCATTGATGTTTTAATTTTTTTCGCACGAGTTTTCAAGGCTGAATCGTGTTCTCACATTCAGGATTGATAAACAAACTCCATTTCACGTGTGCATCGACATGTACCGGTAATTCACAAGTGTAAAATAAATAAAAAAACACACACAGGAGATTGCCGAGAGATATTTTTTCGTTCTTATTTTATACGTTATATCCACGTACACTTTAAATAAGTTCATTTGAAATCTTTATTTTTAAAAATGTCATTTTGTATGCTGTAACTAAAAGAGTAACATTAGTTTTCGTGGGACACAAAGGTGTATGTGATGTTATTATACACCGCCCAAAATACTTTTTTCCAAGGGACTTTTCCATTTGAGCTGCATTTTTTATATCGTCGGAATGTTTCATTCTTTAGACGTAGTCATCTATCTATAATTCCAGTAATCTCTGTGTGTATGTGTATGTGTGTGTGTATGTGTGTATGTGTGTGTGTCTGTGACCGCTGTTTCTCGACAACCACGGGTCCGATATACTTGAAACTTGCCAGGTATATTGCTGGGGACCTGAGGATGTGCCTTTTCAAGGTTTCATATTAATCGGAGAAGTAGTTACCGAGCTATGTCCAAAAAACGATTCAACCAATCAGAGAGCAGCGAGCTATCACGTGTGCCGAACGTGGCGAACAGACTCTGCCTCGGACGGCACATTTGAGAGCGTATTCATTTATTTCACGTTGGCAAACTATGTTGGCGCTATGTTGGCGTTAAACTATGTTTTAAAACTAATTAAAACTAATTTGCGATTCATCGTAACTGCGATATGCGACCTTCCGGACAGTCAAATGAGGACGTCACTTCCGGACTTACGGATAGTCATAGTGACGACGTACTGATGATGAACGTGGCGAGCAGACGCTGTAAGGTACGATCGATTGTAGTACACGTTTATAATAACTCTGCCGATACAGGCCCGATTAACTGCAGCGCCATCCGAGCTGCGGCGTCGGGACGATACATTCATTGTACGGTCACATCACGCACTTACGGGCACGCCCATGGGCCCATGGGCACGCCCATGCATGCATGGGCGAAGGCATTTTTACCTTCGCAAAAGCGGAAGGTTATGTTTTGATCGCTGTGTATTTATTTGTATGTCTGTGTGTGTGTATGTTAATCGCATAACTCAAAAAGTATTCAACCGAATTGCATGAAATTTGGTGGGATGATTGGTTATTATACGGGACACATTTGATTAGATTTTGGGAAACAGATTTGCTCAAATTCTGACTATTTTTAACTCGATCGTATTTCACTCAAAGTTATGAGCGACTGAAGAAGAAGATGTCCATCCAGGACGTCATCACTATAACGCGATCTCCCGCGATCATTTCAACCTCAAAAAAAATTATAATTGCAGATTTGACAATAGATGAGGCATATTAACAAACGAATGAAACAGATTTGCTCAAATTCTGACTATTTTTAACTCGATCGTATTTCACTCAAAGTTATGCGCGACTGAAGAAGAAGATGTCCATCCAGGACGTCATCACTATAACGCAATCTCCCGCGATCATTTCAACCTCAAAAAAAATTATAATTGCAGATTTGTCAAGAGATGAGGCATATTAACAAACGAATGAAACAGATTTGCTCAAATTCTGACTATTTTTAACTCGATCGTATTTCACTCAAAGTTATGAGCGACTGAAGAAGAGGATGTCCATCCAAGACGTCATCACTATAACGCGATCTCCCGCAATCATTTCAACCTCAAATGAAATTCAAACTGCAGATTTGTCAATCGGGGAGGCATATTAACAGACGAATGAAACAGATTTGCTCAAATTCTGATTTTTAAAAATCGATCGCATTTCACATAAAGTTTCACATCGCATACACTCCACTGAACTATAACACTACGTGGAACGGACGGTGCCCGTGATCCGCTGAAGCCACCGACATGTATGGCGCCCCCTATCGTATGCACCCAGAAAAATGAATGCCCCCATAGCCTTTGTGGGTAGGTGTAAGTTTTCCAAGATAAATTTTGCCATTATTTTCATCGCAAGAACGTACTAAAAATATTGAATCCATGATTATCAATGTTACACACATGACTAATACTGTAATGTACACTGTACTTGCACAAAATACAAGGCAAAACATGGCTATCAAGGTCGAGTTTAGGTAATTTTGTGGCATACTGTCCATAATTCACACACAAAGCAAATTACAATAAACATGTCAAAAAAAATTAAAGGAAGTGTAGCACAACAAAGCGCTTAAATTGCATCATATACTTCATACATGTACACATACATAGATATAATAGTGAGTAAACATGCATAAATGTCCATGATAGGTAGACAACTCTTGTATGGTGCTGTTCTCTATTGCGTTCTCATCTTGTGTAATACTGCGCATTGTTATTTGCATATTCTGTATCTATTATCTTATTCTAATATCTACCATCGCTTTCTTTGTCTTGCAGATTGATTGTTCATCGTTGTTGCTAATAAACCTGCATTCAATTGATACATTCTTGTTTATGAACAATCAACTCATCTGAAGATGCCTGCTGCAGTCTGCCCCTTCCCGAGCTGTGTCTACGTTACTGACAGCACTGACAATGCCGTTGCTGCTATCCAGCTCTCCATCCACGCCATGACTCACACGTCCATTGCACCAGCCAAACCGGACAAAGTCAGCCGTCCTCGTATCCAAACCGGCGGTACCAGCGAAGATTGGCAATATTTCACCAGAAGATGGGATGGTTACAAGGCAGCGACCCAGATAATCGGCAATGATGTTCGCGTTCAACTCCTTGAATGTTGTGATGATAATCTACGACGTGACCTCCACCGCAGCAACCCACGCATTGAAATCAAGGACGAGGCAGCTATACTACAAGCCATTCGGTCCCTTGCTGTCCGAGAGGAGAATACCATGGTGTCCCGCGTAAACCTCCACAACATGCGACAGGACCGAGAAGAACCAATTCGTACCTACGCAGCCCGTCTGGCTGGTCAAGCTGAGATCTGCAAGTTTTCTGTTGTATGCTCATGCAATCCCCCTACTGATGTCAACTACACCAAGGACATGGTTCGCGATGTCCTATGTCGGGGACTCGCCGATCAAGATATACAACAGGACATTCTCGGCGATCAAAATCAGAACATGAGCTTGGAGGAAGTTCTCATTTTCGTCGAGGCCAAGGAAGCAGGGAAACGTTCCCAGAATGCCTTGCTCGATAGTGAAGGCGCTCATGGCGCAAGCCAATACAAAAACTGGAAGAACAAAAGAGCCCTCATCACTACCGACAAGCAGGTGGCCATTTGTAGTTATTGCGGCAAAACTGGTCATGGCAAACAGCCGAACATCGACCAAAGGCGTCAATTCTGCAATGCCTACGGGAAAACATGCAGTAAATGCGCCACTCGCGGCCATTTTGCACATGTCTGCCGGGGAGGCACGAAAAAGGCGGACAACAAACCTACGGACAAATCAATGGATGCTCATGATGTGGAAGAAAGCAGCCAGGTCCACGATCTCCTCTGCTCTGTCACGGAACGAGAAACGGCCATTTGGAAGCCGCAAATTAAAAGGGCCATGGCCACCTTGTCAACTCCACTACACCTCGACCACCATATATTTGACCACCTCTCTGGCTGGACCAAGAAGAAGTCTCAACCACAGCCGTACATAAAACTCATAGCACGGATCGATAAGGAATCTTATGACCATTTCGGCCAGCCACTGTCATCCCGACCAAAATCGGCCAGGCTCCAGGCCATGGCCGACACTGGCTGTCAAAGCTGCCTCACAGGACTTAATATTTTCCACAAACTCGGGCTGCGTAATGAAGACCTGTTACCTGTCAACCTGAAGATGAATGCTGTTAACAGTGGAAGGGTCCGGATTATCGGCGCCATGCTCCTACACCTGTCTGGTCGCACAGCCAATGGCGACATTATTGAAACCCGACAAATCTGCTACATCTCACCTGACACACGGAACATGTATCTCAGTCGTGAAGCATGCGTCGATCTAGGCCTCGTGTCTAGTAGCTTCCCAACCATTGGCGAATCCAACACAGTTGGTGCTGCAGTGGCAGCAGTTATCGATGCAAATTGTAACTGCCCGGAAAGATCGCTTCCCCCTACACTGCCTACATCTATCCCATTTCCGGCCACTGACGAGAACCGAGAGAGGCTGGAGAAATGGCTACTGGAGTACTACAAAAGCAGCACATTCAATGTCTGCGAACACCAGCCACTACCCCACATGGAAGGTCCGCCTCTCACACTGATGGTTGACCCCGAGGCAACACCAAAAGCGGTGCACACCCCAGTGCCTGTCCCCTTACACTGGCAGGCAGAAGTCAAGGCTGGTATCGATCGCGACATCAGGTTAGGGGTCCTGGAACCGGTGCCAATTGGTGAACCAGTGACATGGTGCAGCAGAATGGTCGTCTGTCCAAAGAAGGATGGGACCCCACGGAGGACAGTTGATCTGCAACCACTGAATGCGCACTGCACACGTGAGACCCACCACACCCAGTCACCCTTCCATCAAGCAATGGCGGTGCCACATAACACCAAAAAGACGGTAACAGACGCCTGGAATGGCTATCACAGCGTTCCAATCAGAGAATGTGACCGCCATCTGACAACGTTCATCACACCATGGGGCCGATACCGTTACTGCACCACTCCCCAAGGTTACATCGCTTCAGGTGATGGATACTCCAGACGATTTGACGAAATTGTATCGGACTTCAAAAACAAGTCCAAATGTATTGATGATACCATCATGTGGAGCGACACATTGGAAGAGAGCTTTTTTCAGGCATGCAACTGGCTCGACCTGTGCGGCCGTAATGGGATTACGCAAAATCCGACGAAATTCCATTTTGGTCAGGACACGGTCGAATTCGCTGGATTCGAGATCACCATGGACAGTGTACGACCATGCCAAAGGTATCTCCAAGCGATACAGGACTTCCCCACACCAAAAACAATTACTGACATTCGCTCCTGGTTTGGGCTAGTCAATCAGGTAACATACTGCTTCAGCATGACCGAGAGGATGCGACCTTTTCGGGACCTCCTAAAACCATGCACCCCCTTCTACCGGGATGCAACACTACAATCCCTATTCGAAGAATCAAAACGACTCATCATATCTGAAGTCGCAAATGGGGTCCGGATCTTTGACAAGGAACGGACAACATGTCTCGCAACTGACTGGTCGAAGGATGGGATTGGCTTCTGGCTCCTCCAAAAACACTGCAGATGCCCTGGTGAAACCCCACAGTGCTGCCCCGATGGCTGGAAAATCACCCTTGCTGGAGGCCGCTTCACCCATGCAGCGGAGTCGCGCTATGCTCCGATAGAGGGTGAAGCTCTAGCAGTGGCGGACAGCCTGGAAAAAGTAAAGTATTTTGTGTTGGGATGCAAGAACCTGATTATTGCCGTCGATCACAAGCCCTTAATCAAGCTTCTTGGTGACAGACGATTAGAGGACATCCATAACACGCGGCTTGCCAACTTGAAAGAAAGGACCCTAGCATATCGTTTCCGAATTATCCACATCCCGGGAAAACGACACTGCGTACCAGATGCGATTTCACGACATCCGTCGGGTGCCAGACCATCGGAACGACTGCCACTGGTGGATGACATTTCCTCCATTATGGATGTGGCCACATCGACTACACTAAGACAGCACACCTTGACTGGGCTGTGGACCACAGATGACGACACTGGCATGGAAATGGCTATTTCTATGGCAGCCATCAAGACACTCGATTCTGTGCGGTCCGTCACTTGGGACGATGTTCGGGACGAAACAGCAAGTGACACTCAGATGCTGCAGTTACTCAATTCTATTGAGCAGGGTCTACCTGCCAGTCGGGACGATTTCCCTGTGTCCATTTTGGAATACTTTCCCTTCCGTGAACACCTCTACACTATTGATGGCATAGTGGTCTACAAGGGGAGGATTATCATCCCACCGAAGCTACGGAAGCTTGTCCTTGAGAATCTTCATGCTGCTCACCAAGGAGTCACGGCTATGACCACCCGAGCCAGCAGCTCGATCTTTTGGCCTGGAATCACTCCCCAGATTCATGAGATGCGCAATCGCTGCTCACACTGCAATCGGATGGCCCCATCGCAACCAAGCGCTCCACCTACAGCCTCAGCTGAACCTGCCTACCCTTTCCAGTACGTTTGTTCAGATTACTTTCATCACAAGGGTCGGAGTTATTTGGTCACCGTTGATCGTTACTCTAATTGGCCAATCATTCAGCTAACAACTGGCGGGGCACAAGGCCTAGTGAAATGTCTGCGGTCGAACTTCGCCACTTATGGTATCCCCGACGAATTGGCATCTGACTGTGGGCCGGAATTCACGGCACATGACACCCAAGACTTCTTGCGTCGGTGGGGCGTTAACCATCGGTTGTCATCCACTGCCTTCCCACACAGCAACTGTCGTGCCGAGATCGCAGTCAAAACATCGAAAAGATTGATCACCGATAACACTGGTTCCAATGGTGAACTAGACACTGATCGGTTCCAACGTGCAATACTCCAGTACCGGAATGCACCGGATCAGGACACTAGGTTGTCTCCAGCCATGATCATCTTCAAGAGGCCAGTCAAGGACTTCATACCCATCATCCCAGGCAGATACTTGCCATCGGACACCTGGCGGGAAACACGCAACAATCGTGAGGAAGCTTTGCGCATTCGGCATGCCAGGGAGATCGAAAGACTCTCTGAACACACGACAAAACTACCTCCACTGGCCGTCGGGGACCATGTCCGGATCCAGAACCAGACCGGCCTGGAACCACGAAAATGGGACCGGACCGGAACCGTGATTGAGGTAAAACAATTCGATCAATACGTTGTCAAGGTGGATGGCTCCGGAAGAATCACTCTCCGGAATCGTAAGTTCCTGCGACGTTTTACGCCTTTCAGCATGACAACTCCCACTACGACTGGCAAAAGTGGCATGCTGCCAACCGTTATGCCAAGTGTTATGCCAATCGTTCCGAAATACTTAATGTCTGGTACCCAACCCATCGCCGCTCCAAGAGTCTGTCTCAATCCTGTTACCACTCCCCAGAAGGGTGAACCCCAACATGTCATTGCGCCGGGCTTACCATCACAGACACTCCGCTCCACCACCGCGATGACACCACCTGCGAGAGTCGCTAACCAACCACATGTGCAGACCACCGCCACACCTCCACGGTCACTGCCTATTTCTGCCCCCTTGACGGTTCGGGTGATGATGGACCAGCTGGAGGGGACTCCGGCGTCGGACAGGGCGATAGTGAACCACCCACCGGAGACTCCCACAATGGACCAGGAAATTACGAACTGCCCTCAGAGGACTCCGACGATTGATCGGGTGGTGACGGGCCGCCCGAAGCGGATTATCAAACCACCAGCCCGATTCAATTCAGAAGAATATCAATTATAAACTCATGTGATCCTTTTTCTCGGTCTCCAGTTTCGTTCTATTCTGTGTCACAATTGAACGTTTTTGGGAAAGGGAGATAGACAACTCTTGTATGGTGCTGTTCTCTATTGCGTTCTCATCTTGTGTAATACTGCGCATTGTTATTTGCATATTCTGTATCTATTATCTTATTCTAATATCTACCATCGCTTTCTTTGTCTTGCAGATTGATTGTTCATCGTTGTTGCTAATAAACCTGCATTCAATTGATACATTCTTGTTTAATAGGTACATGAACATTTTCTGTACAGTGTATACAGTAACAAATATGTTGCATTTCAGAAATGAGCTGATGAGAGTGAGGCAAGAACTTTCAACTGTAGTTATACAAATAACAAGGCAAATTACTGTACACAGTCAAGTGTCAAAGCTTCATACTATTAAAAAAATTACCAGTGACAATAATTTTCACTATCATTAAGATCATACATGTCTTTGAAATATCTGGATGTTGTATGCTAATAAAAAAAAAAATCCAATTTATTATCATTTTCTACATAATATAAAGTCCATGTCTACTGATGACGAAACAAAATTGTTTTGGCTAGGAGCTTCCTTACTTTGGGCCCGGTAGCAGCATCTGTTTTTACCCTTCCTAAGTGGTAGAGCTTGATCTGTCCATACCGTGATGCAATTTTCTTGATCAGGCTGTGAATGTGGTTGTTGTCAATTGTAGTATCAAACTGGTGACGGTGCAACTGAGGAAATAAGTTCATGTGGCTTGTGTTCTCCAGAACTGAGGAAGAGATAGCAGATGTCACTCCACGGCCTTGAGGAAGCTTTCCTTGAGTTATTCTTAGAAGTCGCTGGAAACATTTCTCTGTTTCTCTACATACAGATACTACGCTAGCTGATGGCCTCTGCAGCCTCCCGCGATCTTTCATGGTGACAAAGTCATGAGCATTGCCATCAGAAGATGACATTGCATTGGCACATTCCATACAGTCCATATGCAGCCTAAGAGATTTCACAATGTATCCACTGATGTAGTTGACAGCCGCATCCTTATATTCTGATAAGGGCTCAATATGTGGCATGTCACTGTAGTCATGATCTGTCTTGCTGGGTTGTCTGGGAATGAGATCATACTTTCGAGTAATGTTCATAGTTGTGACATCATTGACGCTCTCAGTGTGAAGAATGGCTGTGTCATCACGAAGAATACAGTTCCCAGTGCCATTTTTTATGTGATGTCTCATCAACAGGCGTTTGTATGCAGCTTTGAACTGTCTTGCAGTGGGGTTGTTGTTGAATCCTCCACGTGCTCTGAGGGCGGAAAAGAACAATTCAATGTGATCCTGAGAGAATTTATACGTTAGTAGGTATTTGAGTGGGGCATCGGTTGGTGCGACAAGTTCTTGATACATGTTTAAAATGCTTCTGATGCTAACAACGAAGCCAACAAAACCAGTCTTTCTTGGTCCTTCACACATTTTCCTACCAGATCCATCTTTGAGACCGAGAAGGAAGACTTCAGCATCATGCAATCGTTGTTGAATGGATGCATGGTTGTCCCCTTTCAATGGTGCTTTCAGCCCCCTTCCAAACGGATTTCTGCTGTTTAAAGCATCGAAGGCTGAATCAACATGCCGAAGAAACTCTATAGTTGCACTGCAGCCCTGGAATTGTGGAAGTTGAAGTTTTTCTTCGCAATATTGCAGAGCATCAGCAACACTGGCACTGAATATTTGTGCTGCCAGGTTCACTTTCATTTTCTGCGTTCTCCACTGAATGTGGGCATTTTTTACCTTGTTCCCAAGTCGGAGTCCTTCAGATCCTTGAAGTTTGTGAAGCTCTTCAATGTATGTCCATTTCACACTTTGACCATCCTGCGTTCTAAAAATCCCACCATCTGCAAATGAATTGCGAAGTAGTTTCAGCATATGGCAGACGTCAAGTATCACATATACGCGCACGGAAGGGTCAGCTGGGTGTGGAAATGAAGGATCCATTCCATTGATGTTCACGTTTGCTCCTAGTACCTTCATCATTGCAATATGGCAGGATGGCCCATCGCACGTTAATGACACAGCACGTACACCAATGTTATTCAGTCGCAACAGACATTCCAGAACCAAATTTGCCCTTTCTGCTCCCGTCATTCCATCTATGAGGAAATATGCTAATGGTATTTTCCAAGATTCATTCACTGAGACTGCCATGAGAACAAGGGCATCTTTAGCTAATGGGGTGGCATCATCTGTTGCACCATTTCCAACATCTACATAGCCATGATATTTGCCTTCAGCAAATTCCACATGCTTGTGAATAGACATCTCGTCCAACATCAAGGCGATGATAGTCTCCTTTCCAGTTTCTCTGTTTCTGGTCACTTTTCCTGCTAGTGAGGAGAATGCCTGTTTCGTGAAACCTGGATCACCATCAATCCTACTGTACCATCTCCGAAGTTGGCGTGGGTGGGGTATGCTCAAGTCAAAAGTTTTTCTGACATATTCATAAGCCTTTGCCGAGTAGAATTGTAGTGTGAGTGCAAAGGACTTCAGCTCCTCAGGATAAGCAGATGATCCCTTTCCCTTTTTGCATTCAACGATTCTTGTCATCAAATCTTTAGGTATGCCATCAATGGTGCCATCAAGCAAGTCCGCGCAATTGGTGGAAATCAGGTTTTCATTCCGTAGCTCATTGATGACACCTCTCAGGGTCTCTACCTTCCGCTTAAAACGGCGTGTTCGTTGATGCACTACTTTCATTTTCTTTTGACATATTTCCAGTCTCTCTATGGACTTATCTAACTTGTGCTTCAATTTCCTCGGAGAGTCCATTGTAGCATAATTGTGCTCAGCCAGCGGGTCAACAGGGGCATTTTGCTGTGGCAATGGGCAAGAATGAAGATCTGGTTCCCTTAAAGGTGGTGTAGAAATGCGGACTGCTGGGCATTTCCGGTTGTTCACTTTCTGAAACAAAAAACAAAAAACAAAATTTCAAAGGGTAATTCCATGCAAACAGTGATGTACATTGCAGAAGCTAATAATTAAAATTGCTGTAATCACTATAGGAACTAGTAAATTTCATAAATTAGTATTTTAATCACAAAGTACCAGAAGGTCTTACATTGGTTGCCCATTTGTGTGCACACAAACAAAATCAGAATTTCTGCCAGTGTGCATTAGCAGGTACCATAAATGTTCCCAAAATGTGATCTCTTTCAATACATTAGTTGTCTAAGAGACTAAGACAATCAAATAGACAATGTCATCAGATATAAAGATAAATTCTTTAAAACTATTTTATTGCAGCCGTCTAATGACAGGTGCCTCTTTTGGTGAAAATTGTCATCCCTTAAACAATGGCTTTATTCCAAAGTGTTACTAAAATTCATTATGAAATTTAATTTTGTTTTACACCTCACCAATTGCATCAATTATTTCTGATGTGAAGGATTGTCTTAGTACCTCAAAACCTGATCAAGACACACAATATCAAAGATGGAATCACATGTGACATATATACTGTACATGTCACAATGTACTCTACCTGTATTTCTTAGTCTAAGTTTGATATAATTATTAATAATAGAACAGTGTACACTCAGAGCAACTTGGATTTAAATGTACAGATGTGAATACAACATACCTTTTGGAGATGACGAGGGAGGTCAAATATTGTTGGCACAGCAGAATCACGGAGCTTTACACGCAGTCCAAACGTGTGGAAGCTTTGTGCTGTGAAGTGCTTGGAGCATAGCACAGACCTGGCTGTTGGCATCCATCTGTCCCTCCGCATGTTTATCAGCCATTGCCTCAACCGATCTGGGTTGCATCGTGGAAACCTGAAAAAAAAAGTGATTACATGTAAGTGACAAAAGGGTGACAAGGGAAAAAAATGGAAAAAAATTGGCGTTTCCTTACCTGTGAAATGTCAACCCTTTCTCGCGATTTTCACGAACATCTCGATTCGTGCAGTTGATTGCAGAACAGGATGGCATTCTGTTTTACTCTAGTATCATGTCACCGAAGTGAAACAACTAAGAACAAATGTGCAATTATGAAAGAAATCTCTATATAAATCTTGCAAGATGTGTACGTCCGTCAATCACAGCGATACAAAAGCAATACGCTTTTTGCGTGACTAAATCCCATAATGCATTGCGATCCCGTGGCTTCATGTAAAACTCACTGCCTATGGGCCTTTTGTGTGTGTGTTCGCAGACTGTCCGTTCCACGTAGTGTTATAGTTCAGTGATACACTCCCATGCCAAGTACAGAACAGTAGCTGCGGCGAAGGTATGCGCTCTACCGAGTGCCCGGATTCTAGTTTTTTTTTTTTTTGGCAAGGAACGGGCACCCACGTACGGGCACGTCCTAGTAATAACAAGTTGCAATTAGGTACTCTGCAAATGGGGAGAAGGGCGGAGCATCCTTTGCGTTTGTAAATCCTCTCTCCAAAATGAATTAAATAATGAGGGAACAGAACAAGACCGCCAATGAACGTTAACACAGATTTGCACGGGATGCTGAGCAACAAAAACATTGGAAGGTAATGTGTGCTCAGCAAACATATACAAGAGCAGCTCCAATGAATCCGGATGAAGTATTGGATAGTGTGTGTGTGTGTGTGTGTGTGTGTGTGTGTGTGTGTGTGTGTGTGTGTGTGTGTGTGTGTGTGTGTGTGTGTGTGTGTGTGTGTAAGTGTGTGTGTAATTGGGCATAAGAATTTGAGCATCGTTGGTCATGAGAATTGAATCGGAGCATCGTTGGACATAAGAATTGAAAATCATAAGAGATAGAATTGTGAGAAACAAAAAATAAAAATAAAAAATCATTTCAATATTTCCCCTTTTTTCATCGAGTTCAAGGGCTGTGTCGGTTGATAAATAAGGGATGAGTATTGAGTAGGGATCCTAAGTATATTATTTGGGACTCACAAAAATTAAAAAATAAGATCACCCACTACCCTGTGGGTGATCCACTCCCCTGTGGGTGATCCACTCCCCTGTGGGTGATCCACTCCCCTGTGGGTGATCCACTCCCTGGTGCAGTGTGCATGATGTGGGAGGGATGGGGGTGGGGAGGGAGAGGATTTGAGCTCTTGAAGTCACATTTTACATGAGATGTAATGACACATTTCAAACTGTATTTCCCATGTGCACGCACATGCATTCACATGTTATCAGAAGTAAATACATTGTGTAGATTACATTATTTGTGGATCTGATAAATTGGCAGTAACCATTTTGTGAAACTGAATGTGCAGGTGCAGCATCTAACTCAATATGTCGAAATGTCACACATGTCCATGCCCGTGGGATTCCCACGGGTGACCCCATTAGTTACTGAAACATTTCTATAATTTTATAATGAACACTAAAACAATTCCTTCATCAATAAAATAATACCACATTATGCAGCGTATATAATATGCAGTTCAAGATCATTTGCAAAAAAGGAAAAGTTTTGCCACCTGCACTCTCTTCCCCACACCCCTTTGCAGGTATGCTTCACACATTAGCCTTCCCCTCCCACTTCCACCCTCTTTTATTCCAAGCACTACGTTTCTCCCCCCTAACTCCTCATTTTCTCAAATAAATTTTCTCAATCAAATCTCGTCCCACACACCCTGGAATATGCCAAATGTAGATGGCTAAATATATAGCTGATTGTTTATTGGTGGAATTATTTCACATACCATAACTAGATGGTATTCATAGAATGCTTACCTGTGCAGTCAACTTGCTGCGAGCCAACTCTTCTGTTTTTGAACGTTTATTTCTTTGATTCAATATGGCTGCCAGACCACGTTAGCGATGACATCATAAATTTATACTCTCTAACATAAGTGATGCATAGATCATGCTCAATAAATTTCAAACTGATCAGACTAAGCGTTGTCTCTGTCGAATTATGACATCATAATTATGGCACCAATGACGTCATCGTTAATAACACCTATTCCCCATATGGAGTTATTTACAATGAGCCATGTTTCAATTTTTTCCATAGAGCGGTTTTGGAGATATAGAAGTGCAACTTTTTTCTTTTTTTCCCAAGATGGCGCCTGTACCACGTGACGTATGATGTCATAATTATCATTAAAATATTCTACAGGAGGAAGAGCTCCTACGGTGAAAATTTCATGTCCATCAGACCAACAGTTGCAGAGGAAAAAAATTCATACTGATCCGATCAAGCGTGTACTTGTCGTATTATGACATCATCATGAAGGCACCGATGACATCATCATTAAAGTATCTTATTCCCAATGGGGAGTACTTGACAATGAGCCATGTTTCAATTTTTTCCATGGAGTGGTTTCAGAGATATAGAGGTGCAAAGTTTTTCCAAGATGGCACCTGTCCAAAGTGATCTATGATGTCATCATGATCATTAAAATATTCTACAGGAGGAGGCCCTCCTATGGTGAAAATTTCGTGTCAATCGGACCAATAATTGCAGAGAAAAAAATTCAAACTGATCAAATGAAGCGTTGTACTTGTTGAATTATGACGTCATAATTAAGGTACCGATGACATCATCATTAACATACCTTATTCCCCTTGGGGAGTTTTTTTTACAAGGAGCCATGATTCAATTATTTACATGGAGTGGTTTCGGAGATATATAGGTGCAACATTTTTCGATTTTTCCAAGATGGCACCTGTACCACGTGACCTACGATGTCATAATTATCATTAAAAATTATATAGTAGTTCCTATGGTACAAATTTAGTGTCAATAGGACTAACAGTTGCAGAGGAAAAAATAATTTCATACTGATCAGATTCAAGCGTTGTACTTGTCGAATTATGACATCATAATGAAGGCACCGATGACATCATCATCAAATATCTTATTCCCCATGGGGAGTACTTGACGAGGAGCCTTGTTTCAACTGTTTCCATTGAGCGGTTTGGGAGATATAGAGGTGTAACCTTTTTCCAAGATGGCGTCCGTACCACATGACCTTTGAATAAAATGTGCTCCTATGGTAAAAGTATGAATATATAAGTATGAATGTAAAATGAAATGAATGTAAAAAATAGGAATATATAAAAGTATGAATATATGGTAAAAGTATGAATAAGTATGAATAAAAAAATTCTTCAGGCGGAGGTGCTCCTATGGTAAAATTTTGTGTCAATCGGACAAACGGTTGCCGAGAAAATGCACTTTTAAAATGCAGACACACACGCACGCCACACTACGCACGCACGTACGGACGCAACCGAATGCCTAACTCTGCATTTCGCTTTGCGAGCGCAGGGTAATTACACCAGAAACTGGAGCTTTTACCCACTCTTGTAACAGCATTTCATGCCATGCATTAAGAAAAGAGGAATAAAAAAAGAAATAATATAAACCTGCCTTTACTCTTTGTCATTTTTATGAACCTTTTGATCATGAGCAGGAAAGCAATCCTGGGCGGTTTATCGAAGTGTAAAACAGCCACTAATGTGGTTGCTAAATTTCATCTTAGCAGCCTCTCCATTCAGTTATGGTACATCCTTGAGAATAGCACACGTGAATCTTTCAGGACATAATCAGTGTGTTAGATCAGTTCTGAAAGCAAGTAAACGCACAATTTAAATTCAGTAACAGGTGTTATCAACTAAGTTGACCGAAGTATGCTAACCTCCTTGGGAAGCTAAAATTTTTTGATGTTTTATGCAAAATTTGTCATTTCTTGCTCTACCAAAGGGCTAAAGCATCAGCTTGTTCATGATAAAGACCAGTACTATAGCCATGACAAAGTCTAGTATTTCTCTATGATTGAAATATGTTTATTAGACTAGAACATTGTTTTGCACAAATTGTTGGCTTTCAATTAAATAGCCAAGAAACGAAGCAGTAACATTACCAACAAATTTTTTTCATACTAATTATTAATATATACAGTGCATTCAGAAAGTATTCAGACCCCTTCACTTTTTTCACATTTTGTTATGTTGCAGCCTTATGCTGAAATCGTTTAAATTCATTTTTTCCCTCATCAATCTACACTCAATACCCCATAATGACAAAGAGAAAACAGGATTTTAGAAAGTTTTGCAAATTTATTAAAAAGAAAAAACTGAAATATCACATTTACATAAGTATTCAGACCCTTTGCTATGGCACTTGAAATTTAGCTCAGGTGCCTCCCATTTCTCTTGATAATCTTTGAGATGTTTCTACACCTTGATTGGAGTCCACCTGTGGTAAATTCAATTGAATGGACATTATTTGGAAAGGCACACACCTGTCTATATGAGGTCTCACAGCTGACAATGCAAATCAGAGCAAAAACCAAGCCATGAGGTCGAAGGAACTGCCTGCAGAGCTCAGAGACAGGATTGTGTCGAGGCACAGATCTGGGGAAGCCTACAAAAAAATCGCTGCTGCATTGAAGGTTCCCAAGAGCACAGTGGCCTCCATAATTCTTAAATGGAAGAAGTTTGGAACAACCAGGACTCTTCCTAGAGCTGGCCGCCCGGCCAAACTGAGCAATCGGGGGAGAGGGGCCTTGGTAAGAGAGGTGACCAAGAACCTGATGGTCACTGGCTGAGCTCCAGAGATCCTGTGTGGAGATGGGAGAAACTTCCAGAAGGACAACCATCACTGCAACACTCCACCGATCTGGGCTTTATGGCAGAGTGGCCAGACGGAATCCTCTCCTCAGTGAAAGACACATGAAAGCCCGCTTGGAGTTTGCAAAAAAGCACCTAAAGGACTCTCAGAGTGTGAGAAACAAGATTATGTGGTCTGATGAAACCAAGATTGAACTGTTTGGCTTCCGTCTGGCCACTCTGCCATAAAGCCTAGATCGGTGGAGTGTTGCAGTGATGGTTGTCCTTCTGGAAGTTTCTCCCATCTCCACACAGGATGAGTCTGATGAGTGCAAGGGAGTAGCTGAGTGCTATGGTGATCATGAAATGGCCCACAAAAGGTGATGCAATTGATCAACACTGGACACAAAAAGTAACAGGAGTGCACTGTTAAGAGCATTTGCAAGATGAAGAAGTGCTGATTGTCATCGAAGCATAGAAGTGTTTTCCTTAAGGTGAGGATGGAAAGCTTCCATAAGTTGAGGATGGAGATTGAAAGCAATCTGGGCTTAGAGGGTAAGAAACTGCTGCAGCTTCTGGCTATACAACAGCCTCTGGAGAGAGGAGAGAGAGCGCACTGTAAAGAGAGGATAAAAGGCTCAAGGCTGAAAGTAAACGGCTTGAGGGTGAAAAAAACGATAAAAGGCTCGATGAAAGAGGAGAAAAGGCTCAAGGCTGAAAGTTAATTCCCGAGGCTAAAATGGAGCTTAGAAGGGTGGAGGTTGAAAGTGAAAGACAGAGAGAGGGAGGCTCGAGGTTTAATTTGAAATAAAGCGACTTGAAGTACAATGCTCAAATGCACAGTCGCCCAGAAAATGTGCATAAAATTACGCTGAATACAGCTCCAAAGCTCCCTTGCTTTGTTGAGGAGAAGCATGAACTCGACAGTTACCTTCTGAGGTATGAGCATTTTGCTACTAGCAGCAGGTGGGGCAGGGCAGGATGGGCTACCTCACTCTCTGCTCTGTTAACAGGTTGGATAGCGGCCTTCGACCTCCGCTACTGTACTGGTTGGAACTGCAGAGCCACCAAAGCTCTATGCCGATAGGTGATCAGGTGAATGAACGAATCAGGCTGAGCAAACCTTGATCACGTGGTGCGATCCTGCCAATCACCAATCGACCTTTAACAGGATTTTACCATAACCAGCAGGACAAACATAATTCACCCAGAGTAGACAGCAGGCCAAACGCCTAAATTGTTTTGTTTTGTGACCCACCTCTGGTATCTACCTGAATTTTTACATGAAGGTAGTTTAAATATTGCTTCAACAAAATTCAAAACTCATCAGTGCAAAAAGTTGCACATTAATTAGTTATAGTATTTTTCTTTAAATAAAAAAATACATTGCACCAACTCTTGTCCATATGTGGAGAACTGTCTTTAAGTCTATGGGAATATCAATACTGCACTCAAAATGTGTCCTGATCTAAAAAATCCATCCAATTCACAAACAAGAAATAAATCTTGCTAGGGAGGGGACAAACAAACAATTAACAATCTAAGAACCCAGTTGAGATTAAGTGAAGGTGAGCAAATTTATGTCACTGGACATTGTTATGGATTCGTCACTTCCGTTGTTGTGGTTTTCATCCACTGTAAACATTTTTGATTCCATGTACTATTATTGTTGTCGTTTAAGGGAGATAGAGGTTACTATTTTCAAAAGGTAAAAAGTCAAGGTTTTAAATGAAACCGGAACCGGAAGACAACGAAGAGGAAGAGGAGGAGAAAGAAGGCGGAGCGAGTGAGTCGGGGAAGAAGCCTAGCTGCTTCGAGGTCTGGAGCAAATGTTGACGAACGGAGGTCACTAGCGAACTTCGGGTTTCCCGGGAAAGGGATTCTTGCGACAGAGTTGTTTTTGCTGTGACAGATCCACCTGCGTGTCAGGTTTTGGCGGTTGATTCCGAGGGGAATCATCGTCGTGCCATTACGCCTCGAGAACGGGCCGTCGGCCATTTTGACTCGCGCGCTTTGTGCATCGCGCAAGGTTTTTCACTTCGCTTCAACCATTTTCACTGCATCCAGACGTTTATCTGGTGTGTGTGTGTGTTTAACGTGGATTTTGAAGGTAAATCTGCGGTTCGCCGGTTTTGAGCCGGGAAACGTCCATACCCGAGGGTGTGATTTCCCAGTCGCCTGGAGGGCGCCTTTGGATTTCCCCGTCGCCTCGAGGGCACCTTTGCGCAGCTTTGGCCGCGTGATTGTGACTGTCATCCGAATGGGATTCTGGTCTCGATTGGACATCGTTCTGACGATCGCTGGAGCGGATCGACTTGGGCTTGATGCCGGAACAGAGACATTGGGGAATGTTCTTCTTTTCGCTCACTTGGAGCACAGTGAGTTTTATTGTACGAACCTGATGGTACCATCATAGGAAATATATATTGGTTGTACAATTGATTACTATTGTTGTTGTACTGTTATTCTTGTGTGATTTTAATACAATATTTGTTTGTTGGTATCAATTTGTGTGGTTTCATCATTGATCTTTGACACAGAATAACACATCTTTCTGCCGTGACTCCTCTCGGAGGTACACCGTGACCAGGGGATTTGGGGAGGAGCACGTAACAGAAATTGGGGGCTCGTCCGAGAAATTGGGGGCTCGTCTTTGCAAACAGAAATTGGGGGCTCGTCTTTGCTGATAGAATTCCCTAACACTCGTCCGGGATCGAATTCCCTAACATTCCCAAAATTTCCAAATTTGGAATTTTTCTAACATTCCCAAAAATAAAAAATAAAAATAAAAAATTAGAAATTTTTTGTGTGAAGGTTAACAGGTGTTAACTGATAGTCACCATGGTGTTTGACGCAGAAAAGTTTGCGGCGTCCCCTAATGAGGCACAGTTCCAAGCGTTAAAAAGATCAGAACTCTTGATATTGGCCAAACATTTTAACTTGGAGGTCCGAGCTCATATGAAGAAAGCAGAGATGCAGACATTGGTGGTGTAATCTCTGGTGGGACAAGGAATATGGAAAGAGGTAGCCTTGGATTGGCTACCCGAGGAAAAAGAAAATGTGGAGCTCCGGAAAATGGAGATGCAACTGCAGAGCCAGGAAAGGTTAAAAGAGTTGGAATGGAAAGCCGAGGAAAGAAGAGCAGAGGAAAGGAGAGCTGAAAGGGATTTCGAGGAAAGAAGAACAGAACAGGAATGAGAACTCGAGGAGAGAAGAGCAGAGGAAAGGAGAGCTGAAAGGGAACTCGAGGAAAGAAGAGTAGAACAGGAACGAGAACTCGAGGAGAGAAGAACAGAGGAAAGGAGAGCTGAAGAAGAGAGAAGAGCAGAGGAAAGGAGAGCTGAAGAAGAAAGAAGAGCAGGGGAAAGAGCAGAGGAAAGGAGAGCCGAAAGGGAGTTAAAGGAACGTGACATGGAGTATCAGAAGGAACTTAAACTCAAGGAGCTGGAATTAATGGGAGAACGGAGAGAAGTAGAATCCATGCTGGCTAGTTCGACAACTAGTCAGAACACTTGGGAGGTTGGTCGGCATGTGAGGCTGGTTCCACCCTTCAATGAAAAGGAGGTAGCCAAGTTTTTTTTACACTTTGAGAAAGTGGCTAAAATGCTAAAATGGCCTGTGGGGTCCTGGACTATGTTAGTGCAAAGTGTTCTGGTGGGTAAAGCTCAAGATATCTATTCGGCTTTACCGATTGACCAATGTGTAGATTATGCGATAGTGAAGAAAACCATTCTCAAAGCCTATGAATTGGTCCCAGAAGCTTACCGGCAAAAATTCCGGAATGCCAGGAAGAGGGAGAGTGAGACCCATGTGGAGTTTGCCAGAATGAAGGAAACCATGTTTGATAGGTGGTGTGACTCGAAGGGGATTGGGGAAGACTTCAACCTGTTACGACAATTGATCTTGGTGGAGGAATTCAAACAGTGTGTCCACGCGGACATTAAAGTACATCTGGATGAAAAGAAAATACCAGAGTTGTATGAGGCAGCAACTGTGGCAGATGACTATGCCTTGACACACAGGATGGGGTTCCACAAACCTAACTTCCCGCCTAGAGTTACCCAGGGGAGTTATGGTAAATCAGGTTCGGAGAACAAATATTCATGGAGGCGGCCTAGAGATGACTATGAGGACAAATCTGATACCGCGACTTTTAGGCATCAGAAGACTACAGTTCTAAGACAGACTTATCTTCCGGGGTGCCCGAGGCAGACCACGAGTTTTTCCTCCGGGCCTACTTGCGCTTTTTGCAAGAAACCTGGGCATTTGATGTCCCAATGTTATGCCCTGAAAAGGAAAAATGAAGAGCAGAGTCAGACTAGTACAACTCCGAATGCATTGGCAAATGCGAGAAATCGTCCTTGGAGGACAGTGCCTTGTGAAGGTTCCCATGCCAAAGTTACGGCATCACAGAACGACCTTGTTCAAGAGAGTTACAAACCTTTTATTTCAGAGGGGTTTGTGTCACTGGATGGAGACTTGACTAATCAGAGACCTGTTAGGGTATTGAGGGACACAGGAGCACATCAATCTTTGATGCTTGAGGGCATTTTGCCATTGTCAGAGAAGACGGCATCTGGTGTTAGTGTTCTTTTACAGGGGGTTGGTGGCTATGTTAAGGCTCCACTTCATGTCATCCATTTGAAGTCTGATTTGGTGTCAGGACCAGTCACCGTAGGTTTACAAGCCACTCTTCCTGTAGAGGGAGTCTCTTTTGTTATCGGGAATGATTTGGCCGGTGGTCGAGTTTCTGGTAATCTGATGTTTGTTGAAAAGCAAGCCTAGTATGGAAAATAACACCGCACAGTTAGAGCAGAGGATTCCGGGTATCTTTCCATCCTGTGCCGCGACTCGTGCTATGGGGAGGAAGAGCTCTGAAGAGAAGGACAAGGGACTGACGTCACGCTTTGCACAGGACGTCTTGTCGAGTACCCTGCAACTAAGTGTCAGCACACACAAGTCATGGATGGAGGCACTGTTGGCAAGCTCTTTGTAGGTGGACTGAACTTTGACACAAGTGAAGATGTTCTGGACTCTATCTTTGGCAAATATGGACCACTCTTGGAAGTGCTGCTGATAAAAGACAGGGAGACGCAAAAGTCGAGAGGGTTTGGCTTTGTCACGTTTGAAAACACAAAGGACGCCAAAGATGCAGAAAAGGATTTGAATGGCAAGGATTTGGATGGTCGGACCATAACAGTAGAGAAGGCAGGCCATGGGCGTCGAGCGGGCCACAGAGGAGGAAAACGTGGAGGTAGTTTCAGGGGTGGCTATGGCTCCTGGGGGGGTAGTAGTAGCTTTGGTGGCGGCCGCAGTCGTGATTACTACGGAGGCTCCCAGCAGCAGCAGCGCAGTTTTGGCAACTCTCGACGGGATGACTATTACGGTAGTAACCGAGATGGGGACCGCTACTCACGTGACTACAGCACCCGACCCTACAACCGTGATTATGATTTTTATGATCAAGAGAAGAGTTGGAAGCACGGAGTGCTCAGGAGCAGCCGAGCCAAGTTTCCTACACGGATTAACCCGTGAACTCCATGTTCCTAAATGCACCCATGCAGTGAATACTTCCAGGCCTCACCACCCAACCACCATGAAACCTGGCTCTCAGCTCGGCCTCCTTCAAAAAGTGCTATAGATTTGCTTTGCTTTGGATTTTTGATCACAACCCTTAACCTTCATTCAAAAAATGAAAAATAAAAACCAGAGGTTGATGAGATGGAGTTTGGCTTTGCAGTTCAACTTGGAAATTGAGCATGTAAAGGGCAGGGACAATGTCGTTGCTGATGCTTTGTCCAGAGTGAACTAACTTTGGAAATTTCTGTAGGTTGTTTGGAAGTTTTGTTGCTTTATTTTGGGAAATATTAATTATCGTTGCTCACGGGAATTGATGATTTGGGTGTGAGTTTTACTTCTGTTTGTTAAAAGAGTTTTTGCATGCCAAGAAAGTTTTCACTATGTTCAAACTTTCTTTCTTGAGGGGGGTGGGGGGGGTAGTGTCACGGATCCGTCACTTCCGTTGTTGTGGTTTTCATCCACTGTAAACATTTTTGATTCCATGTACTATTATTGTTGTCGTTTAAGGGAGATAGAGGTTACTATTTTCAAAAGGTAAAAAGTCAAGGTTTTAAATGAAACTGGAACCGGATGGCGACGAAGAGGAAGAGGAGGAGAAAGAAGGCGGAGCGAGTGAGTCGGGGAAGAAGCCAAGCTGCTTCGAGGTCTGGAGCAAACGTTGACGAACGGAGGTCACTAGCGAACTTCGGGTTTCCCGGGAAAGGGATTTTTGCGACAGAGCTGTTATCGCTCTGACAGATCCACCTGCATGTCAGGTTTTGGCGGTTGATTCCGAGGGGAATCATCTTCATGCCGTTACGCCTCGAGAACGGGCCGTCGGCCATTCTGACTCGCGCGCTTTGCGCATCGCGCAAGGTTTTTCGCTTCGCTTCAACCATTTTCACCGCATCCAGACGTTTATCTGGTGTGTGTGTGTGTGTGTAACTTGGATTTTGAAGGTAAATCTGTGGTTCGCCGGTTTTGAGCCGGGAAACGTCCATACCCGAGGGTGTGATTTCCCAGTCGCCTGGAGGGCGCCTTTGGATTTCCCCGTCGCCTTGAGGGCACCTTTGTGCAGCTTTGGCCGCGTGACTGTGACTGTCATCCGAACGGGATTCTGGTCTCGATTGGACATCGTTCTGACGATCGCTGGAGCGGATCTACTTGGGCTTGATGCCGGAATAGAGACATTGGGGGATGTTCTTCTTTTCGCTCAATTGGAGCACAGTGAGTTTTATTGTACGAACTTGATGGTACCATCATAGGAAATATATAATGGTTGTACTATTGATTACTATTGTTGTTGTACTGTTATTCTTGTGTGATTTTAATACAATATTTGTTTGTTGGTAACAATTGGTGTGGTTTCACCATTGATCTTTGACACAGAATAACACATCTTTCTGCCGTGACTCCTCTCGGGGCTTGGAGGTACACCGTGACCAGGGGGTTTGGGGAGGAGCGCCTAACAACATGAAAAATGAATACAAAAAGGTAATCAACAACCTTTGTTATCTTGTAACAAAATGGGGTTTACATTCTTTTATATGCGTTTTATTTAGCTATTATTATTATTTTTATGAAATGTATGACAACAACAACAACAACAACAACAGGCATTTTAAGGCCATTTTCCCTGCTAGAGCGGGGGTTAGCCTTGCTTGATCATTAAAATTGATCATTAAAATTGCTTGATTGATCATTAAAATGATCACTAGGGCATGATCAAATAATCATTAAAATGAGCTTGATCATTAAAATGTAGTTGATTCACATTAAATTATGTATTTTATTTTATTTTGTTAAATTTGCCAATCTGCAAAAGAAAACAAAAAACGACAGTGTGCTTAACTTTCTCGTCACGGGTTGATCATGTCTATTCAACCATTCACTCTTGCCATTGAACAATCAATTAACAAGCTAAATGATCAATCAACAAGCCAATACAAATTGGCTTTTCTGTCTGTAATTCTGTGAATCTTTATTCATTTCCCCTTCATGATCAATGCTCATCTTTCATAATCTGTCCTGATAAATTGCAAATAGAATGCTTAACTTATCAAAAATATGGTACGAAGCATTGTGTTCTCGGAAATAATGTGCTTTTATACTTATCGGAGGACTATAGTTATTGACAACACTTTTCAAGAAAAATTCCAGCGATGAGAATTGAAATCATGAACATGTTGTAATTTAGATACTTTCACTCATCATCAGAGTCTGGGTCAAAATGATCAAGACATTCGACAGCCAATGAATTTTTACAATTTACACATTTGCACAAATCGGTGCTAGAAACACCTTCTGACGACAAGAACATTTACTTTCACTTTGCCAGATGGGTATTTGCAGCTTGTTTTCTGGCATGAACTGTTGGTAAGCTCAAGCAGACTGCTTGGAGCAGGAGGCAAGTCACCGCAGACGATATCAAGCTGATCACCCACGACCTTCCAGCTATGTCCATCTCAACTGGGAATGATTTGGAACTGATCAAAGCAGGGAGAATGCACAGCAGCTTGATAGTTGCCTCTCATGATACTGTATGTTTCACTCGAGAGTCTTCAGTAGGTGGCATATGAACCTCTGATTTGGTGAGCATCAAAAACAAATTATGCCTTGTCTGGTTTACACTATCACAGTCTTGAATATGCAATCAGCAAACAAATGTTTCCAGCCCCTTAAATACATCATCATCAACTGTGAATGAGTTTCCCAACTGTTTGAACAAGGCCTTTAAATCTGCATTGTCAGCCAACACCTAAAAGACTTTAGCCTTTGACTTTCCATGGAACGAGCGGAGTCACATATGGTGAAGCACTGAAATAAAATTAAGGCATCTCATATGTCTTCTCTAAGGTAATTACTAATTGCTGATAAGCTCAGTGTCCTCCTGTTGTTGCCTCTTCCTGTATGGACCAGTAACTGCTGGATGAGGAGCAGTATCCAATGAAGATGAGGACTGATGAATGGTCTGTCGTATATCGACAATGAAGAAAAAGTCGAGTATGTACTTCTTCATGGTTGCATCTCAAATCCTCAATTACTCGAACAACCATACAGTAACTCCATGTTTATCTGCAAACTGATGACATTGCCCATCATGAGCAATGAAGAGGGTGACATTCTTCAAGCATGTAGATGATTGACTCTTACACGTTTGGAAGATGAATCTGATCAGTTCCTCTTTCTTTTCATTACATGCTAGAAAAAATTTCCATTGCTGCTGCACTTGTTGGTCTTCTCCATGGATTGTCGTTATCAAGCTCCCACCTGACGCTCTCCTTCCTCTCTCAGCATTCTTGATGCTCAGCCTCTGGCAAGTGTCCATGACAAAGTGGTTATAGTGCTATATTTTAAAGGCTTCAAGCTAGTGAATTCCACAAGCTGCTTCCATAGGTAATCTGCTAGTAAAGCAAACGATGGTGGAATACTCTGTTGGGGGCAGTGCTTGTATCATAGCCATACCATCTACAATCCAGATATTTACTGGAGGAATCTCAACGAACTGGGGATGCCTGCACATTTGATTCAATGAAGTGAAGCAAGGTTGCGTTTCTTGTCTTGTTCAGAGACCCATTCTGATGTGCCAATGATTCGAAGAGAGCCTAGATTGTATGTAAGCATGTTTGGCAAGTCCAGGTCTCTGACATTTGCAGTGACCGGAAGTCAATGTAAGAGATTCCAATGAGCCTGAAGTGTAATTTCCTTGCTTTTTACAGTGCCTTCAGAAAGTATTCACACCCCTTGGTTTTTTTCACATTTTGTTGTGTTACAGCCTGAATTTAAAATGGATTAAATTGAGATGTTTTCGGTCACTGATCGACACATAATATCCATAATGTCAAAGTGGATTTTTTTTTTTTTTTACAAATTTGTACAAAATAATTAAAAATGAAAAGCTGAAATGTCTCGCGTCAATAAGTGTTCAACCCCTTTGCTATGACACTCCAAATAGAGCTCAGGTGCATCCAATTTCCTTTGATCATCGTTGAGATTGAGCGAAGGTGTGCGGGGACAGGAGGAGAAGATGCAAGGGAAAGGGCGAAAAGACGGACCCGGAAGACGCAAGAAAGACCGAATGCCGAAGACGAACTGCGCATGGTAAACGACCGGCAAACCACGAACGAGAATGAAACAAATGATGCAAGTGGACCAGCAGAGTGAAAAGAATGATAGAGGGAAGGAAGCAAAAGAGGAAAACATGAGAGAAGAGCAGATTGAGAGTAGACTCGCGTTAGCAGGTAATACAAATATTCGATCGAGTCCTGAACAAAGTCAGTGATCACTTCAAGTCACAAAGATTTTAATACACCTTTCTCTCCCTCTCCCGTTTCAGATTCCTTCACACAGCCCCTTTTATAACGTCTCTGAATTTCTTCTCCATTTGATTTGCCCCTCCCCTAATTTATGGGCGGAGCACTCTGTGACGCGATCTTCTTCGAGAAGTGCTCATGAAACGAGCCCAATAACAGCCCTCAGGTAGCTCGTGAGGAGAATCGGTTCTGAGTTTGTGATTATGGCGAAATATTTTGTCAGTGCCACTCGTGAAATGGTTACGGGGGGGGGGAGGGGGGGCTGTGGGTATAATGCGTTTGTGACTGAGGAAAATATTTATTTGTCAGATGGTCCGCAAAAAGGAATGTGGAATGATAAAAAGTACATTTGGGGTTTCATACTGCACAATCGCAATGCAGATCTATCAACACGGACTTCAGACAGTTAAACTAAACAATATAATTATGAAATAACTGCTTAACTATGGGAGCATTTATCTGGAACTCATAGTCACAACATTGGAGGATATATTTTGATCTCATGACAACAACTATGTATATGTATATATATATATATATATATATATATATATATATATATATATATATATATATATATATATATATATATATATTTATATATATATATATATATATATTGTTGCAGACGCGGTTTTGATGTTATTTTACCGAGCGGTTGGTATTACCGCGTCCGAACAGTTACTCCCCGATTAGAACCCGATTTCACCCGACGTTGACCAGATCGCCCCACAGATATTCAATCGGGAAACCTCTAAAGCGACCGAAAGAGAAGGAAAAGAGAAGAAGACAGAGTACGGAGGAAGAACAGATTTATTATACACACACAAGCAAAAAGAAAGAGCGACCAAAATTATTTACAGCAATGGATGGAAGAAGCAGTCACACAGTGCATCGTTAGCTTATTCTATTCATTTTACTTAACCCCAAGACAACGAGTAGGACAGACGACGTTCACACTTACACGGGGGATATTGCAGGCAGGTAGGGCTTGAGGTGGATTTGCTGGAGAGGGAGGCAGGGTCGAAGGCAGCAGCTCTCAATTCCTCGCGGTTTTTGGCGGGAAAACCCTCCGTCGCGTATCCGCTGCCGATGCTCTAGACGTCACACGCTGGCTCGGGCACACCTGCTCCTCTCCTTCTGGTGGAGCCGTCTCCCTCCTTTCAGCGCGTCTCTCCTTAGCTGGTTTCCTCTCCGAGTACCTCTCCTCTATGGCTTGGAGCATCTCGCATCTCACCGCTCCTCTTGTATGTCACCTCTTTTCTCATCTCCCAGGTCATCTGGTGAAGCAGTCCCTTACAGTCGCTTTTATAACTCGGGGCGGAATCAAGCCGCCGGCTGCGAGGGCACGCCTACCGGGTCGCTCACCGCGGTGCTGATTGGCCATGCGACCCTCTGGCTCACTCCTCCCCTCTATGACGAGGTGGAGACACGCCTTTCTTCTCCGAGATGAGCACATGGGCAATGGCGGCTTGCGGGATTGAAAACCACTCGCACCCTTTTGAAAGGAACTTTGGAGAGCGGAGATGATTGGGGAAATTGGAAGGGCCTACGCTTATTTTGTTTGATACAATGCAAAGTCAATCTAGTGGGAAACACATATTTAGCCTACATAGAATAAGGAAATACACTATTTAAAAAGATATACCGTGGCCTGCATGTAAGTTTCATGGAATTAACTAGGAGGACGGCTGCGACCATTATTTACATTACCAGGGTGTTACCATACTTTTGTAACGTTCACATTGTAACGTTTTCACATTCGTTACACTTCCTCCAAAATTGTTACACTTCTCAAAAACCGTTACACTTCTCAAAACCGTTACACTGCACCCTCCTTTCTTCAGGCCCGTGCTCGGGCCTACAAAACTTTAACTTAGTGTGACACGTAGGTGTAATTCCCTCTACAATTAACCTGACCCTGAGTGTGACAATCTTAAAACACAAATAAATATGTCCCCCTATTGCATTGCACCCTGTCTAACAGACTCAAGCCCACAGCTAACCGAATTACGGAATTATTCTCAAACTATACATTTACGGTGGGGAGCATTATTTACAATGACGTGATTTCTTATTTACAACGCAACCCAGGACCTGTGTTTTTTTTTGTTTTTTTTTAGGGAACAAGAAAGAGAAATTCCTGTTGGGAGGGAGGAGACAGCACGCATTGCATCGATGCACCAGTACCAATACCACCAAAGCACCCAAAAGCACCAAAAGCACCACAAAGCACCAAAAGCACCACAACGCACCAAAAGCACCACTCGGTGCACAGTCACCACGGTTTATAATAAACACAACAAAACAACTGGTGGTGGTCTTCTCTTTCTCTGCTGGGCCGATGTTCTTCCCGACGTCTTCTGGCCTCATGCGGCCTACTTGGAAATATAAAAAGCACAAACCGTGTCCAGTTTTATTTAGGGCAACAGGGGCCAACTAAGGGTGGTCCATCTGTTTGGCATAGGTGCCACCTTACCGAGGTCCGCAAGCAAGATTCCCTGGCCACTATGGCCGGTCTCCAACAGAGGTGCCCTGCCCCAGAACCTGGGGTCCATCAAGTGGTACTTGGCCGCAGAACAGCGGTCCATAAAGTGGTACATCAACGCAATGCATGCTGGTTCTGGGAATCTCGTGCGCACAATGGCCACCTCACGCACGCTCCCCTCGGCACCCAATGGCGCACAGGTCCTCAAGTGGGAGACAAAAGGGGGGAATACAATTGAGCGAGGGGTAAGGTCACAAGGGTACACGTCAATAAAGGCAATGCAGGGTGAAGTGCGTACGGAGAGCGAAGTGAGAAAAAACTCGTCCCTACCGTACGTCACCCCCCCCCCCTGTCACCTACACTACCCTTGCCCTTACCCCATATGTACAAAATCTACCCATTTACAAATTCGTCACTACTGTCACGTCTTCCCCATATTTCCCCTATACCAAATTCGTCTCCACAATCCCTCTACTTCAAAATTTGCCATCACCAAATTCATCATCAATCCTCATAAGGAGGAAGAGATGGAATTACGCACAATGTCACACCCACGTCATGATGCGTCTCACATTCCAAACATCTGCACAATAAAATAACAAAACATGGCATGGTGTGGAGTACCTGTCACCTCCGGTGAGTGGATGCAGATGGTGCGAGGAGACTCCTTCATCCTAACTATCCTCTAAATGATTTTAACACACTTTACACTACCCGGGGTCTTTCCCTGCCAATCCATTGGCCACTTACACTATGGGTTCTAATAACCAATTCCCATTGACCAAACTGTGGTGCTTCTCAATTTGGGGTCTCACTCCCCCGATTCATCTCCCGTTGCCCTCGCACAATTTCTGGGCTGCGACGTGTAGCTCTCCCAGCAGGTCTACCCACCTGCACACCTCCACCACTGCAGTTTCCACCCGAGCTTACCTAGCTCCTCACCCTAACCTAACTAACTGGGGAAGGCCCTCTCCTGGCTCTGTCACCCCACTGGTGCCCTCTGGCACTGGGCTACCCGGGTCCGTCCTCCGGATCCTCGGGCCCCATCCACAACAACTACTACCGGCTCCCAGAGCCCACCTGCAGCCTCACCTGGCCGACATCCTCACAGTGGTGGAGCGCCCAACCAACTACACACACTAACAGGCTACACGCCCAGCCATTTCCACAACACTAATGCACCCATCCAAAGACCATTCTTTCACCCGCACCACAGATGCCAATATCCAACCACAATTTACCTGTACCCTCTACCTAACACTTACACTACCCGCCCCGGGTATCCGTGATGGGGGTCCACTCTTCCCCCATTCACACCTTCGCACCATCCACTCCACTCCACAATTTCCACCATACTCACTCCACGACCATCCATTCCAATACTCCATACCATTTATTCCATACAGCCACATACACCTGTTGTTACACACCTGTGCCCTCACACCTGGTGCCACCTGCACCCTCCTTTCTTCCTGGACCATTTGGTCAACACAACACGCAATCACCACTACTCCCTCATACACTGCTCCACACACCTGTTCAGTTGCACACCTGTGCAATCACACCTGTTCAATCACACCTGTTCAATCTTCAAACACACGGCATCATCTCAGCTAACTACTCCCCTCTGAAACTTTCGCTTCCCAGTCGTCCCTTTAAACTATTGCGCTCCCACGTCATTATCATCCATGCTAAACTACCTGCGTCCCCACTACAGGTATCCTTGTCACGAACTAACCTTAACGTCACCTAATGTCATCTTCTAGGTCCCTACACACGATATCCTAACCCACCCGGGCTAGTTTTCACTGCCATACACCCCATAAACTATAGCGCATTTGCCCCACCTCCGTGAGGGATGGTGGATTTGCCATCCCACCACATCGGGGGTCTCTCCACTATCAATTTTGCTCGTCCAAATTCCAACCAATTCAAAAATTTTCCATTTACTGCCAATTCTACCCACTATTATAAATTTCGTATCAAATCACTACCATCATCATCACAGTCCGCTATATCCTAGCCTCGGTGCGTCGTGACATCATTAAACTCGGTTCGTAAAGCCGAGCAATGAATTCGGGTGGTTTGGTCGCCTGCAGGTTGAATCCGTCCGGCTTTCGGTTCAAGGGAGGTGGTTTGGTTGGACCGAGATTCCACGCACCATCTCGGCGCGGCACCTTGCGGTCCCGGGCCCGATGGCTCAATCTCCCCCGGTCGGAACCCCGTCCCCACGAGGGGGCACTGTCCGCTTCCTCCCACTCGCCCTTGAACCGGACCGGTCGCCTCGCCCTACAAGGCCCGGACTCGACCGTGCGGGGCGGGGCCAAGCCCGAATCGGCAACGACTCTTCGAAGAGAAGCGACGCAGCATCGATCCGCGCCGGGCCTCGCACCCAACAAAGCACCCCTCGCACCGAGTGCTCGCATCGGCTATCCGTCGCCCTAACCGCTAACCCGGTTACCGTCGATGCTTCACCGGCATGCTCACAAGCATACGCTACCCCTTTCACCCTCACAAAACCCGGCGTTCCAACGCCGTCCGTACATTCCACCAACGCTCTCCCTGTTACACACCACACCTCTCGCGCACACTCTTGCGCACACTTTGGTCCACACCTCTCCTCCGTTACGTCCTCCGTAACACTCACCATGGGCGTGCACTCTTGCATCCACCCACTAACGCGCTCACATGGGCTCTCCCACACCCGCGCTACCACCAACTCAGGTGTGCTTCCTCGCACACGTTCCACCACCACCTTACTCTCCGTGTCACACTTCGTACACCCCGACGTGCATTCTCGCTCGCACTCGGTTTCACACTCGCGCTCCGATGTGCCCTCTCGCACCTGCGCCATCACCAACTCACTATTCGTGTCACACTCCGTACACCCCGACGTGCATTCTCGCTCGCACTCGGTATCACACTCGCGCTTCGTAACACGCTCACCCCTTGACGCACACTTTTGTTTCACCCGCGTGCCATTTCCACTCACACGGGACCCTTCACCAACGCCCGGATGCTTCCTCGATCCCAAGCGCGCGACAATTCTTTTGTCGCTAAACATCCTCTTACAAAATCTCCCAGCACAATACACAACAGCACGTCTCACCTTCGGGGTTGTTCTTCCTCCCTGCACCAAAACCTGCAAACTTCCATTTGGATTAAGCACAGCATCGTGATGTGAGCAGGGACTTTGCACATATTCCATTTCTCCCTGCAATTCCCGGGCTACCTCCGTCATCTCTTCAATTTCAATGCCCACTTCCGCTTTTTCTGTACTCACCTCGACGACCGTTGGCTTTAATAAAATTCCCTCTACCTCATCGGTCGCCGGCTTTTCCAAACCCCGTGTCGCGATTTCTACCCCCGTCATTGTACCCGCGCTTTCCTCCGCTTCGCTCAACCAGCGCTTTTCGACCCGCGTTACTTCCTTGTGCACCCCTGGGACCCTTTCGCCCAACTTGCGGTCTCTGTCCCTCTGCTCCCTTGCCTCTCTATCGGCCCTCATTCCGTTCGTTGTTGCTTCAATTTTGTTTAACAATCGCTCACTGTTAGCCCTCATTTGCTCACTCTGCAGGTTGAGGGACGCCTGCATTTGTACCATAATGTCGTTTTCTCTCTGCATTTCCACCATGAATTGGGCCATGAAGGCTTGCATTTGGGCCACCGTTGGTAGTACCAAGGGTGCGGCCGCAGCTGCCCCAACCTCGTGCGCGAGAGCGCCATTTTGCGCGCCCGTAACCTCGTGCGCGAGGGCGCCATTTTGTGCGTCTGAAACCTCCGCAACCACATTGCAATTTTTCTCCTCCTCCCTTTCTTCCCCTAAGTCCTGGGTTACCCCTAACCCGTCTATCTCCCCCACCGACATCCGATCGCCTTGATTGTCCATGGCGCGATCTCCAAAATTCGGGTTTTATAAAACAAAATAAATTTCGGCAGCTTGTAATTTTGAGCGCGTTAAGCGCGCTTCGGGTCCGATCTCACTCCTCGACACCAATTGTTACTTAACACAATTGGTGTTCCAAAATTTGGGCCTAACAAATTTAGTCCCAGGTCCGAATCCGACACTCCTGACACCAATTGTTACTTAACACAATTGGTGTTCCAAAATTTGGGCCTAACAAATTTAGTCCCAGGTCCGAATCCCACTCCTGACACCAATTGTTGCAGACGCGGTTTTGATGTTATTTTACCGAGCGGTTGGTATTACCGCGTCCGAACAGTTACTCCCCGATTAGAACCCGATTCCACCCGACGTTGACCAGATCGCCCCACAGATATTCAATCGGGAAACCTCTAAAGCGACCGAAAGAGAAGGAAAAGAGAAGAAGACAGAGTACGGAGGAAGAACAGATTTATTATACACACACAAGCAAAAAGAAAGAGCGACCAAAATTATTTACAGCAATGGATGGAAGAAGCAGTCACACAGTGCATCGTTAGCTTATTCTATTCATTTTACTTAACCCCAAGACAACGAGTAGGACAGACGACGTTCACACTTACACGGGGGATATTGCAGGCAGGTAGGGCTTGAGGTGGATTTGCTGGAGAGGGAGGCAGGGTCGAAGGCAGCAGCTCTCAATTCCTCGCGGTTTTTGGCGGGAAAACCCTCCGTCGCGTATCCGCTGCCGATGCTCTAGACGTCACACGCTGGCTCGGGCACACCTGCTCCTCTCCTTCTGGTGGAGCCGTCTCCCTCCTTTCAGCGCGTCTCTCCTTAGCTGGTTTCCTCTCCGAGTACCTCTCCTCTTTGGCTTGGAGCGTCTCGCATCTCACCGCTCCTCTTGTATGTCACCTCTTCGCTCATCTCCCTGGTCATCTGGTGAAGCAGTCCCTTACAGTCGCTTTTATAACTCGGGGCGGAATCAAGCCGCCGGCTGCGAGGGCACGCCTACCGGGTCGCTCACCGCGGTGCTGATTGGCCATGCGACCCTCTGGCTCACTCCTCCCCTCTATGACGAGGTGGAGACACGCCTTTCTTCTCCGAGATGAGCACATGGGCAATGGCGGCTTGTGGGATTGAAAACCACTCGCACCCTTTTGAAAGGAACTTTGGAGAGCGGAGATGATTGGGGAAATTGGAAGGGCCTACGCTTATTTTGTTTGATACAATGCAAAGTCAATCTAGTGGGAAACACATATTTAGCCTACATAGAATAAGGAAATACACTATTTAAAAAGATATAACGTGGCCTGCGTGTAAGTTTCATGGAATTAACTAGGAGGACGGCTGCGACCATTATTTACATTACCAGGGTGTTACCATACTTTTGTAACGTTCACATTGTAACGTTTTCACATTCGTTACACTTCCTCCAAAATTGTTACACTTCTCAAAAACCGTTACACTTCTCAAAACCGTTACAATATATATATATATATATATATATATATATATATATATATATATATATATATATATAATATATATATATATATATATATATATATATATACTAGCTTCGTTACTTTAGCGTCGTTACGTCGCCCCCCATTAGCGTCGCTACTGAGGAACGGGCTTATTTTAGCTGAGGATAGACTGTACCTGAGTTGCTGTGTTGTCATGATTTACACCAATCATAATACAAACAATTATTTTGCACAAATGTATTTGTTGTGTTTGTGATATTACATTTTTATAGGCAATTTAGGTTGAAGATTTAGGTTGAATGTTTTTTTTTCAAGAAAGAACCCTTCAGCACATACATAGGGGAGGGGTAGGTGCAGACTGGAAGTTTGGGACGATTACACCTCACCACCACGTAATTCAAAACACCTCACAGCCATGAAATACATAATAAAAAAACCTCACCACCACGAAATTAAAAACACCTCACCACCAAGTAATTTAAAACACCTCACACCCATAAAACACGTAATAAAAACACCTCACAGCCACGAAATTAAAAACACCTCACCACCACGTCATTTAAAAACACCTCACCACCACGTAATTCAAAACACCTCATCACCAACTAATTCAAAACACCTCATCACCAACTAATTCAAAACACCTCACCACCACGTAATTATAAATACCTCACCACCACGTAATTCAAAACACCTCACCACCACATAATTCAAAACACCTCACCACCATGTGATTCAAAACCACCACAACGTTATTAAAAACACTTCACAACCACGGAAACAAAAGTTTGAGGGAGTCGTTAAGTGACAACACAGACACTGCCCAGATGTGTCGATATATAGATAAATGACTGTACCAGAGTTGCCGTTTTGTCATGGTTTAAACCAATCATAATTCAAACAATTATTTTGCACAAATGTATTTGTAATATACGTGATATCACACTTTATAAACAATTGAAGTTGAAAAATAAAAAATTCCCAAAAAATTCCAAAAAAAAATTGGAAATTTTTTCAAAAAAATACCCTTAGGACATACCGACGGGATAGATATGTGCATACCAGAAGTTTGGTACGATTTCACAAAAGTTTGAGAAAGTAGTTCAGTGACAAGACAACACAACACAAAACAGACACTGCACAGCTATATATATATATATATCAAAAACTAATGGCAGGAATCGTTCATATAGTAAAAGTTAACATGTCAAATTATTATTATTATTTAGTTTTTATGTAAACGAACAAGATATCCACTCATTAACACCATTAACATGCAGATACACAGAAGCACAGACAGTGTGAATGGACAACACAAAGTATGAGACAAAGGATTAATCATCTCTAACTTAGATATAATGCACATTCAAGGTTAAAAAAAGTTATTGTTAAATTAGACAAAAATTTTATGATGAAATCAGACAACTTTGTTAATCTGTGCTTAAAGCTGCTTGGGGTGAATTTTTTTAAGTAGGCCTCTGGTCTGGTGGACCTAATAGGGTGGTCTAGGGTGATGTGCAACTTTTTATTTAACTACAATATTTTTTTTATCATTGGTTGATTTTGTTTGTCTTTGTGTAATAATACACAGGGTTAGTTAAATTTTTGTTTATTAGAGTGAAAAATGCTTCTACAAGCAATAAGGGGCGATCATTATGTCGATCGATCAAAATGACGATCAACAAATATCATTAGTAGTTGATGAAGTGCTCAATCCAAGCACTGCGCCCCTGAATAACAACTCAACAATTTGAGAATATGAAAAAAGGAGTGAATACTGTTGGGGCAGTACCGGGGGAGTACGAAGGAATAAAGGGAGGATAGAGAGACGGATGCAAGAAGATGGGAATTCTCCAGAGGTTTAAAAATTCACCATTTTACATGCATAATTTGCAGGTCTCCTAACCTGCTGGAAAGTTTGCAGAATATACAAAACCTGTGCTGCCTGCACACCTCAACTCTTTTCTTCATCCCTTCACTCGTTAGTGTAACTACCTTCCTGAAGCTGCTCTATCCCACTCTTCCCACCAGTGCTTCGAGGCACCACCATCTCATGTCATTCTCTACCCTCTTCCCACATCTTTTCTACCCCTATTAACCCTATTGTGTTGTCTGTCTACGCTTTCCCATCTCTTTTTCGTCTCTTTCCCACCAACTCTCTGTCCCTCTCTCTTTTCATTTCCCACAACTCTTTCTCTCTTTCTCTCTCTTTTCCCTTCCCAAACCTCTTTCTCTCTCTCTCCATCTTTTATCTTCACAAACCTCTTTCTCTCTCTCTTTTCCATTCCCACACCTCTTTCTGTCTTTCTCTCTCTCTTTTCCATTCCCACACCTCTTTCTGTCTTTCTCTCTCTCTTTTCCCTTCCCACACCTCTTTCTGTCTTTCTCTCTCTCTTTTCCATTCCCACACCTCTTTCTGTCTTTCTCTCTCTCTTTTCCATTCCCACACCTCTTTCTGTCTTTCTCTCCCTTTTTTCCCTTCACACACTTCTTCCTCTCTCTCCCGCTTTTCCCTTCTCACACCTCTTTCTCTCTCTCCCTCCTTTCCTTTCCTACATGTCTTTCTCTCTCTCTTTTCCCTTCCCACACCTCCTTCCCACTTTCTCTCTGTCTTTTCCCTTCCCACACCTCTTTCCCACTTTCTCTCTCTCTTTTCCCTTCCCACACCTCTTTCCCACTTTCTCTCTGTCTTTTCCCTTCCCACACCTCTTTCCCACTTTCTCTCTCTCTTTTCCCTTCCCACACCTCTTTCCCACTTTCTCTCTCTCTTTTCCCTTCCCACACCTCTTTCCCACTTTCTCTCTGTCTTTTCCCTTCCCACACCTCTTTCCCACTTTCTCTCTCTCTTTTCCCTTCCCACACCTCTTTCCCACTTTCTCTCTCTCTTTTCCCTTCCCACACCTCTTTCCCACTTTCTCTCCCTCTTTTCCCTTCCCACACCTCTTTCCCACTTTCTCTCTCTTTTCCCTTCCCACACCTCTTTCCCACTTTCTCTCTGTCTTTTCCCTTCCCACACCTCTTTCCCACTTTCTCTCTGTATTTTCCCTTCCCACACCTCTTTCTCTCTCTTTTCCCTTCCCACACCTCTTTCTCTCTCTTTTCCCTTCCCACACCTCTTTCTCTCTCTTTTCCCTTCCCACACCTCTTTCTCTCTCTTTTCCCTTCCCACACCTCTTTCTATCTCTTTTCCCTTCCCACACCTCTTTCTCTCTCTTTTCCCTTCCCACACCTCTTTCTCTCTTTTACCTTCCCACACCTCTTCCTCTCTCTTTTCCCTTCCCACACCTCTTTCTCTCTCTTTTCCCTTCCCACACCTCTTTCTCTCTCTTTTCCCTTCCCACACCTCTTTCTCTCTCTTTTCCCTTCCCACACCTCTTTCTCTCTCTTTTCCCTTCCCACACCTCTTTCTCTCTCTTTTCCCTTCCCACACCTCTTTCTCTCTCTTTTCCCTTCCCACACCTCTTTCTCTCTATTTTCCCTTCCCACTCCTCGTTCTCTCTCTTTTACCTTCCCACACCTCTTTCTCTCTCTTTTCCCTTCCCACACCTCTTTCTCTCTCTTTTCCCTTCCCACACCTCTTTCTCTCTCTTTTCCCTTCCCACACCTCTTTCTCTCTCTTTTCCCTTACCACACCTCTTTCTCTCTCTTTTCCCTTACCACACCTCTTTCTCTCTCTTTTCCCTTACCACACCTCTTTCTCTCTCTTTTCCCTTACCACACCTCTTTCTCTCTCTTTTCCATTACCACACCTCTTTCTCTCTCTTTTCCCTTACCACACCTCTTCTTCCTTATCTTTCCCTTCCCACACCTCTTCTTCCTTATCTTTCCCTTCCCACACCTCTTCTTCCTTATCTTTCCCTTCCCACACCTCTTTCCCACTTTCTCTCTCCCTCTCTTTTCCCTTCCCACACCTCTCTCTCTCTCTGTCTCTCTGTCTCTCTCTGTCTCTCTCTGTCTCTCTCTGTCTCTCTCTGTCTCTGTCTCTCCCCTTACCACACCTCTTCCTCTTTTCCATTCCCACACCTATTTCCCACTTTCTCTCTGAAGTGGAGGAATGGTTGATAAGAGTAGTGATGGCAATGTACAAAAGAGCACGCACAGCTGTAAGGACGAAGGATGGGAACAGTGGTGAGTTTGAGGTGAAGGTGGGAGTGCATCAGGGGTCGGTACTAAGTCCACTACTATTTGTAGCTGTGATGGAGGTGCTGGCTCAGACCGTAAAGGAGGGTTTACCGTGGGAGTTGTTGTATGCAGATGATCTGGTGTTGATTGCGGAAAGTATGGATGGACTGAAGGAAAAGATGAACAAGTGGAAGGAATGTATGGAGACAAAAGGTCTGAAGGTGAATATAGGAAAGACGAAGGTTATGGTAAGTGGTAAAGCATGCGGTGAGGTGGAAAGAACTGGGAAGTGGCCATGTGCTGTGTGCAGGAAGGGTGTCGGAGTGAACTCCATTCAATGTACAATGTGCGCTGAGTGGGTTCATAAAAAATGTAGTGGTCTGAGAGGGTCATTAACCAGTGTGGCAGCTACATTCAAATGTAAGGTGTGCACAGAGGGAGCTGCAGATGGAGGAAATGTTGAGTTGGATCTTGGAGACGGCGTGAAGCTGGAGGGTGTGAAAACATTTTGCTACCTCGGAGACATGCTGAATGGAAAAGGTGGATCAGACTCGGCAACGGTTGCTCGAGTGAGATGTGCATGGAAGAAGTTTCGGGAACTGAGTGGCATGCTGACGAGGAGGGGAGTGTCGTTGAAGCTGAAGGGAAAGGTGTATGCTGCATGTGTGAGAAGTGTTATGATTTATGGGAGCGAGACATGGGTAATGAACGTAGAGCAGCAACGAACGCTGGAAAGGGTGGAAATGCGAATGGTTCGATGGATGTGCGGAGTATCGTTGAGAGAGAGGAAGACAAATGATGAATTGCGAAAGATGATGGGAATAGAGCCTGTGATTGATGCTGTGAAGAGGAACAGGTTGAGATGGTTTGGTCATGTGTTGAGGAAGGATGAAAGTGACTGGTTGAAAAGAGTGATGGAAATGAATGTAGAAGGAAGCAGAGGACGGGGAAGACCGAGAAAGACTTGGCTAAAGATGGTGGAAGAAGAAATGCGGGCAAGGGGGGATGCAGAAAATAGGGCAAAATGGAGAAGATTGTCATGGGGACCACAAGGCTAACCCCCGCTCTAGCAGGGAAAAAGGCCTTAAAATGCATGTTGTTGTTGTTGTTGTTGTCTCTGTCTGTTCCCTTCCCACACCTCTTTTCTGCTTTCTCTCTCTCTGTTTTCCCTTCCCACACCTCTTTCTCTCTCTTTTCCCTTCCCACACCTCTTTCTCTCTCTCTGTTTTCCCTTCCCACACCTCTTTCTCTCTCTTTCTCTCTCTCTCTCTGTTTTCCCTTCCCACACCTCTTTCTCTCTCTTTCTCTCTGTTTTCCCTTCCCACACCTCTTTCTCTCTCTCTTTTCCCTTCCCACACCTCTTTTCCCCTTTCTCTCTCTCTTTTCCCTTCCCTCACCTCTTTCTCTCTCTCTCTCTTTTCCCTTCCCACACCTCTTTCTCTCTCTCTTTTCCCTTCCCACACCTCTTTTCCCCTTTCTCTCTCTCTTTTCCCTTCCCACACCTCTTTCTCTCTCTCTGTTTTCCCTTCCCACACCTCTTTTCCCCTTTCTCTCTCTCTTTTCCCTTCCCACACCTCTTTCTCTCTCTCTCTCTTTTCCCTTCCCACACCTCTTTCTCTCTCTCTTTTCCCTTCCCACACCTCTTTCTGTCTCTCTTTTCCCTTCCCACACCTGTTTCTCTCTCTCTTTTCCCTTCCCACACCTCTTTCTCTCTCTCTTTTCCCTTCCCACACCTCTTTCTCTCTCTCTTTTCCCTTCCCACACCTCTTTCTCTCTCTTTTCCCTTCCCACACCTCTTTCTCTCTCTTTTCCCTTCCCACACCTCTTTCTCTCTCTCTGTTTTCCCTTCCCACACCTCTTTCTCTCTCTCTCTTTTCCCTTCCCACACCTCTTTCTCTCTCTCTGTTTTCCCTTCCCACACCTCTTTCTCTCTCTCTGTTTTCCCTTCCCACACCTCTTTCTCTCTCTCTTTTCCCTTTCCCACACCTCTTTCTCTCTCTTTTCCCTTCCCACACCTCTTTCTCTCTCTCTGTTTTCCCTTCCCACACCTCTTTCTCTCTCTCTTTTCCCTTCCCACACCTCTTTCTCTCTCTTTTCCCTTCCCACACCTCTTTCTCTCTCTCTTTTCCCTTCCCACACCTCTTTCTCTCTCTCTTTCCCCTTCCCACACCTCTTTTTCCCTTTCTCTCTCTGTTTCCCCCTTCCCACACCTCTTTCTCTCTTTCTCTCTTTGCCCATTCCCCTATTTATTGTGTACAACTCTTGTCTATAGCCGCTGACTGTCTGTCACTTCGCTCTTTCAGTAGCCTTAATCTTGTAGAGAAAAGTATGTAATTAAAAAGCCTTCCTGCCTTTTAATTCCACTGCTCAAGGTTTAAATCTAGGTCCACAATTTTGGTACAATATATAGAAATGATAACATACATTAAATGGATCGACACCTGCAATCAAACATGAATAGCTTGTTCATGTTTACATCTTCCATTTTCGAAGACCTATTTTGAGTCTACGTGCAAATAATATAAATAATTTCCTCTTCCCTCCTGCCACCTTTGCCTGACACTAAGGCTCCACATTTGCTCCAGGTTCAAGACAGTCCTACTGTTATATTATATAATTTTTTACAATAATATTGAAATGCAATTGCTGATTGATACGCACTAGGGACTCGAGTAATTATTTTATCACTGCCTTCCATCTGCAGACCACCCAGAATGAGGCAAGAGCGCAAAGATGGAACATGAGCAGTAATACAAATATTTACACGATAAATAAAGGGTAATATGAAGGGGACAAAAAAACCTTTAGATGAATTCCTCTGAGCCCAAGCATATTTGGCCAATTTGTTTGCAAAACATGGTCTGCAGATGGATGGAGTTTCAACGCAGACAATAAAGAAGGAATTCGCCATGTGCGAATAACTTCATTTTGAGAAGCTCGACGTCATTCTTCAAAACTTTGTTTGAACGAGAGTTTTTGACTTTCATGGATTGTGATCAGTGTCTCGTCGGTTTGGCAAGGGTCAAGTCTTGTTGCTTTATTTCACCATGGTATTTCTGTGAGGGGTTGAAGTATATCCCTGTGACTGAGTAATGACTTGTTCATCAAAAACCCTGAGCAAAGCTAAACAGCCCACGACGGTCTATGTATTTACGCAGGAATCCTGGGATTGAGCCGGTGTCAGATCCGCCATCTTTGACAACATTTTCTCACAGAAAACCCTCCGAATGCAAATTGCTGCGTTGTAAACGGTGTCACACTTACACCAGCCCGGAAAACCTGATTACTACGTTTTTATATCAGGCACGAAACGATCCTCAGAGACGCACGACGTTGTGTGCGAACTTGACGATACGTAGAGCAGACAGACACACTTCAATGGGATGAGCGGGGGTATCAAATAACGACCCCTCACCCCCACCCCGCCAAAAAATATGTATTTTTAAATCTAAAGCATGTACATACTCAGGTATATCCCAATAAATTATCCCTGTGGTGAAACGATTGCATTTGTTACGGTAAGAAGCATATCAGTGTTCCGATGTACTTTGCTTTAAAAGAAAAAAAAAAAAAATACATTGTTGCATTATCCTAACTGTAAATTTATTATCTGCACATATCCTACCTACACTGGGATTCACCTCCACTTCAGTTATCGCCAGTGTTACGTGGTCCTCCCGGTGACTACCTGGTCTCGGTGACCCCCGGACCGTGAGAGGAACTCCGCCAGAAAGATCTATGATTTATACGCTTTCGTAACGCAATCAATATGAATTTCAGTCAATAAGAAACCCCACACCAAGGATCCGGAGTAATCAATAATATATTTCCCGAGCAATCAACAACCATCAACAATCCACAATCAATATTACGAAGATGGCCATCTTACATATGTGTCCCCCCCCCCCCTGTCCCCACTCACGACCACTTGGGTCACTGTCCCTCACAATGTCTCTCTTCTCCGCACACGGGCGGTTGAACGAACCCCGGGCGGATGTGCTCCAAACGTGCACGTCTCGTACCGGGGACAGCTGCTGCAGCGCACACCTCCTTGCCAAGCAACGGGGCAAAACCAAGCGCGGCTTGCAACGCGCGCGAGGCCCAAGGTGCGACCCGTACGCGTCCTTGTAGACGGTGAGGCGAACTGTGCCGGACGCTGGGTTCCGTGCACGAACCCACGGCGACTTGACGTGTAAATGGGTAATTACCCCACCCAGGTACCTCCTCTCGCCAGACGGGCTTTCAAACGCAGCATTCCCCGCTGCTCAATATCGATACCGCTCTTCTCGGCGCTGGGCGAGGAAGAAAAAGCGAATCGCCGCTTCTCCCGGACCTCGTGTCTTTTTTCTCCCGTTTCCGGTCTCCTTTTCCCCAGAAGGGCTCCTGACCCTTTAATCACAACAACCTTTAATCGACTACACATTAATAAGCAAACACCTGAATAGTAATTCACATAAATCCATAACACCAGCAAGAGGTTGAGAACATCGTGTTATCGTTTTTATATCATACTAGGGCGTGCCCGCACGTACGTGCTTGCCCGTACGTGCTTGCCCGTACGTGCGTGCAAAAAAACATGCGTGCAAACAACAACAACAAAAAAAAACTTTGAAACCACGTGGCAGTAACGACCACAGAACCCCCCCCCCCTCTATTTACATGAAATGGTTTGGTCCATTCGCAAAGCCAAAGCGAACGGCTTGCGAGTACGGTGACCATACCTTGGGAACCACTTGTCCGATTAATTTCAAACCTTGAAAAGGCACATCCTCGGGTCCCCAGCAATATACCTGGCAAGTTTCAAGTATATCGGACCGGTAGTTGTCGAGAAACAGCGGTCGCATACAGACACACAGAGATTACTGGAATTATAGAGAGACTAGGGCATGCCCGTACTATATATATATCTAAAATTATATCCCCCCCCTCTATTTACATGAAATGGCTTGGTCCAAAGCGAACGGCTTGCGAGTACGGTGACAATCCCCCCCCTCTATTTACATGAAATGGTTTGGTCCAAAGCGAACGGCTTGCGGAGTTTGGTAAAGAAATCGCCATAGCGTGCACAAACGCGCAGGAAAGCGAAAGAATCGCAAATTAGTTTTAATTAGTTTTAAAACATAGTTTAACGCCAACATAGTTTGCCAACGTGAAATAAATGAATACGCTCTCAAATGTGCCGTCCGAGGCAGAGTCTGTTCGGCACGTTCGGCACACGTGATAGCTCGCTGCTCTCTGATTGGTTGAATCGTTTTTTGGACATAGCTCGGTAACTACTTGTCCGATTAATATGAAACCTTGAAAAGGCACATCCTCGGGTCCCCAGCAATATACCTGGCAAGTTTCAAGTATATCGGACCCGTGGTTGTCGAGAAACAGCGGTCACAGACAGACACACAGAGATTACTGGCATTATAGATAGACTAGGACGTGCCCGTACGTGGGTGCCCGTTCCTTGCCAAAAAAAAAAAAAAAAATGTCTTCGCCCATGCATGCATGGGCGTGCCCATGAGCCCATGGGCGTGCCCGTAAGTGCTTGATGTGACCGTACAATGAATGTATCGTCCCGACGCCGCAGCTCGGATGGCGCTGCAGTTAATCGGGCCTGTATCGGCAAAGTTATTATAAACGTGTACTACAATCGATCGTACCTTACAACAATCAACACAGATTGCAACGTCAAATAAATGAATACGCTCTCAAATGTGCCGTCCGAGGCAGCGTCTGCTCGCCACGTTCAGCGTCACTATGACTATCCGTAAGTCCGGAAGTGACGTCCTCATTTGACTGTCCGGAAGGTCGCATATCGCAGTTACGATGAATCGCAAATTAGTTTTAATTAGTTTTAAAACATAGTTTAACGCCAACATAGTTTGCCAACGTGAAATAAATGAATACGCTCTCAAATGTGCCGTCCGAGGCAGAGTCTGTTCGCCACGTTCGGCACACGTGATAGCTCGCTGCTCTCTGATTGGTTGAATCGTACCCCTCTATTTACATGAAATGGTTTGGTCCAAAGCGAACGGCTTGCGAGTACGGTGACAATCCCCCCCCTCTATTTACATGAAATGGTTTGGTCCAAAGCGAACGGCTTGCGGAGTTTGGTAAAGAAATCGCCATAGCTCGGTAACTACTTGTCCGATTAATATGAAACCTTGAAAAGGCACATCCTCGGGTCCCCAGCAATATACCTGGCAAGTTTAAAGTATATCTGACCCGTGGTTGTCGAGAAACAGCGGTCACAGACAAACACACAAACACACAAACACACAAACACACAAACACACAGACACACAGACACACAGAGATTACTGGAATTATAGATAGACTAGGGCATGCCCGTACTATATATACGTATATCTAAAATTATATCCCCCCCCCCTCTATTTACATGAAATGGTTTGGTCCAAAGCGAACGGCTTGCGAGTACGGTGACAATCCCCCCCCTCTATTTACATGAAATGGTTTGGTCCAAAGCGAACGGCTTGCGGAGTTTGGTAAAGAAATCGCCATAACGTGCACAAACGCGCAGGAAAGCGAAAGAATCGCAAATTAGTTTTAATTAGTTTTAAAACATAGTTTAACGCCAACATAGTTTGCCAACGTGAAATAAATGAATACGCTCTCAAATGTGCCGTCCGAGGCAGAGTCTGTTCGGCACGTTCGGCACACGTGATAGCTCGCTGCTCTCTGATTGGTTGAATCGTTTTTTGGACATAGCTCGGTAACTACTTGTCCGATTAATATGAAACCTTGAAAAGGCACATCCTCGGGTCCCCAGCAATATACCTGGCAAGTTTAAAGTATATCGGACCCGTGGTTGTCGAGAAACAGCGGTTACAGACATACAAACATACAAACATACAAACATACACACAGAGATTACTGGAATTATAGATAGACTAGGGCATGCCCGTACGTGGGTGCCCGTTCCTTGCCAAAAAAAAAAAAAAACGCTACCCGTACGCTCTACCCCGCCCGTACGCCCGTAAACAAAAAAAACAACGCTCTTCGCTTCCGCCCTTCGCTCTGACTGAATTGGGAGAAATAATGCGCATAAGAAATCGAGAAATTATTATTTTCTCCGGAAGAAATCGAATTACGAACCGTAATGGCGCAGGCTCTCGGGCTCGCAACAACGCGTTCTGTGATTGGCTGCCGGAAGTGAAGTCTTCACTGTCGCAAATGTGAAGCGATGAATACGATGAATCGCAAATTAGTTTTAATTAGTTTTAAAACATAGTTTAACGGCAACATAGTTTGCCGACGGGAAATAAATGAATACGCTCTCAAATGTGCCATCCGAGGCAGAGTCTGTTCGCCACGTTCGGCACACGTGATAGCTCGCTGCTCTCTGATTGGTTGAATCGTATTTTGGACATAGCTCGGTAACTACTTCTGCGATTAATTTAAAACCTTGAAAAGGCACATCCTCGGGTCCCCAGCAATATACCTGGCAAGTTTCAAGTATATCGGACCGGTAGTTGTCGAGAAACAGCGGTCACAGACAAACATACATACAAACATACAAACATACAAACATACAAACATACAAACATACAAACATACACACAGAGATTGCTGGAATTATAGATAGATGAACAGTACCCAGGGTTGCTTTCTCCTCTCTCCTCAGACTCCTTCCACCGCATGCCTTCATCCTCCCTCCTCTCACCTCCTCCCTCCCTAGACCTCTCCCCCCTCAAACCCCCCGTCCTCCTCACACTCCTTCCGCTCCCTCCTTCCACCCAACAACCCCTACCTCCAGACTTCCACCCTTTCCCATCCCTTCTCTCATCCCACTCCCTCCCTCCAGTTTCCCACCACACCCTTACCCCTCCTTCCTCCCGCCTCCTCTCATCCCACTTCCTCCCTCCAGACTCCAGACTTCCACCCTTTCCCCTCCCTCCTCTCATCCCACTCCCTCCCTCCAGACTCCAGACTTCCACCCTTTCCCCTCCCTCCTCTCATCCCACTCCCTCCCTCCAGACTCCAGACTTCCACCCTTTCCCTTCCCTCCTCTCATCCCACTCCCTCCCTCCTCTCATCCCACTCCCTCCCTCCTCTCATCCCACTTCCTCCCTCCAGACTCCAGACTTCCACCCTTTCCCTTCCCTCCTCTCATCCCACTCCCTCCCTCCAGATTTGCACCCTTTCCCCTCCCTCCAGATTCCCACCCCACCCTTTTCCCTCCTTCCTCACACCTCCTCTCATCCCACTCACTCCCTCTAGACACCACCCCTTCCCCTCACTCCCCCTTCTCCCACCCCTTCCCTGCCTCCTATCCTACCATCCCACCTCTCCCGACGGACTCCAATCCTTTCCCCGCGACGCTCGTGTGGTTACAAATGATAAATTGTGACAAAATGAACCCCTATTAAGGTGTGTAGTTGTAAAAATTGTGATCCTATGAAGTTTCGCCATGATTAACCTTGGGAGCTCAGAGACGAAGGCAGCCATTACCAAGCATCTTGTAGAGCGCTCACCAATTGGCTTAAGCACTCAAGCAAGCACTCCAACGAAACGGTTGATGGGGAGAACTGCTGATCGTGTGTTTGTAAAATATGTATTTAGTTATAAACGATACGTCACTGTGTCCAGCAGACAGAAAGTAACTGGGATTTACGTCCTAAAATGTGGCACGGCTTTATGTGGAGACTGACTGTTGGGTTGCTGGGCTGTCAGAGAGAAGGCGTGGCTTGGATAAAAGGCGGTGCTTATAAAGCTGATGAAGAGGAGGGAACGCGTGGCCTGTATAATGGGCGGTGCTTATGACCCACAGACACAAACTCAGCTTTATATTTAACATTTTTATATGGATACATTTATATCGATGCATGCTAATGCTGTGTAATGAGAGGCAGTGACGAAAACAAAAAGCTTTTTAGAAAGAGCACGACGCCATTCAATGATGTTACGCTCGCCTGTAACTAGCACCGCATCCGCTGATAACGTGTTAAGTTAAAACAATTGTTTGGCAGAGGTGATGTAGGCACGAAAAAACCAATTAACAGTATCACTAGGTAAGGTTTTATAAAACGCGTTTCACTAGCTGAACTGATGTTTCTGTAATCTCAGATGCACCACAATACAGTTATTTGTAGGAACCAACAGTCTTTTAATTCCAGACAACAAAACACAATGGTCACTGGAAAAGTCCGCCATAGTGTTCTTTGCCCAGGGGCGCTCCCTTGAGCCTTTTTTATTTTCATTTCTTTATGATTTTTTTTTTTCTATACAAAGTCGAGGCTCGTGTAAGAGGTAACATATGATGACATGGCAGGTACGAGCATGATGAAACGGCACGTACGGGCATGATGACAGGTCAGGTACAGGCATCATGACATGGCAGGTATGAGCATGGTGACGTGGCAGATACGGGCATGATGACACGGCAGATACGGGCATGATGACACGGCAGATACGGGCATGATGACATGGCAGATACGGGCATGATGACATGTCAAATACGGGCATGATGAAACGGCAGGTACGGGCATGATGAAACGGCAGGTACGGGCATGATGACATGGCAGATACGGGCATGATGACATGGCAGATACGGGCATGATGACATGGCAGATACGGGCATGATGACATGGCAGATACGAGCATGATGACATGGCAGATACGGGCATGATGACATGGCAGATACGGGCATAATGACATGGCAGGTATGAGCATGGTGACGTGGCAGGTACAGGCATGATGACATGGCAGATACGGGCATGATGACATGGCAGATACGGGCATGATGACATGGCAGATACGGGCATGATGACATGTCAAATACGGGCATGATGAAACGGCAGGTACGGGCATGATGAAACGGCAGGTACGGGCATGATGACATGGCAGATACGGGCATGATGACATGGCAGATACGGGCATGATGACATGGCAGATACGGGCATGATGACATGGCAGATACGAGCATGATGACATGGCAGATACGAGCATGATGACATGGCAGATACGGGCATGATGACATGGCAGATACGGGCATGATGACATGGCAGATACGGGCATGATGACATGGCAGATACGGGCATGATGACATGGCAGATACGAGCATGATGACATGGCAGATACGAGCATGATGACATGGCAGATACGGGCATGATGACATGGCAGATACGGGCATGATGACATGGCAGATACGAGCATGATGACATGGCAGATACGGGCATGATGACATGGCAGATACGGGCATGATGACATGTCAAATACGGGCATGATGAAACGGCAGGTACGGGCATGATGAAACGGCAGGTACGGGCATGATGACATGGCAGATACGGGCATGATGACATGGCAGATACGGGCATGATGACATGGCAGATACGGGCATGATGACATGGCAGATACGGGCATGATGACATGGCAGATACGGGCATGATGACATGGCAGGTACAGGCATGATGACATGGCAGATACGGGCATGATGACATGGCAGATACGGGCATGATGACATGGAAGATACGGGCATGATGACATGGCAGATACGGGCATGATGACATGGCAGATACGGGCATGATGACATGGCAGATACCGGCATGATGATATGGCAGATACGGGCCGAGCATGATGACATGGCAGCTACGGCCGAGCATGATGACATGCCAGATACGGGCATGATGAAACGGCAGGTACGAGCATGATGACATGGCAGGTACGGGCATGATGACACGGCAGATACGGGCCGAGCATGATGAAACGGCAGGTATGACCATGATGGCACGTCAGGTGCGAGCATGATGACACGGCAGATACGGGCCAAGCATGATGACATGGCAGATACGGGCATGATGAAATGGCAGATATTGGCATGATGGCATCGCAGATACGGGCATGATGACATGGCAGGTACAGGCCGAGCATAATGCCATGGCAGGTACGAGCATGTTGACACGGCAGGTACGGGCATGATGACACGGCAGGTACGGGCATGATGACACGGCAGATACGGGCCGAGCATGATGAAACGGCAGGTATGAGCATGATGACACGTCAGGTGCGAGCATGATGACACGGCAGATACGGGCCGAGCATGATGAAACGGCAGGTACGAGCATGATGACACGTCAGGTGCGAGCATGATGACAGCAAATACGGGCATGATGACACGGCAGGTACGGGCATGATGACACGGCAGTTACGGGCATGATGACACGGCAGGTATGGGCATGATGACACGGCAGGTATGGGCATGATGACATGACAGGTACGGGCATGATGACAAGGCAGGCACGGGCATGATGACACGGCAGGTATGGGCATGATGACACGGCAGATACGGGCCGAGCATGATGACACGTCAGGTGCGAGCATGATGACACGGCAGATATGGGCCGAGCATGATGAAACGGCAGGTACGAGCATGATGACACGTCAGCTGCGAGCATGATGACACAGCAAATACGGGCATGATGACACGGTAGTTACGGGCCGAGCAGATGACACGGCAGGTACGGGCCGAGCATGATGACACGGCAGGTATGGGTTGAGCAAATGACACGGCAGGTACAAGCCGAGCAGAGGACACGCAGGTACAAGCCGAGCATGAAGACACGGCAGGTACGGGCCGAGCATGATGACACGGCAGGTACAGGCATGGTGACTTGGCAGGTACGGGCCGAGCATTATGACACGGCAGGTACGAACCGACCTTAACATGCTCTTCAGTCGTTAGACACATCATGTATCCCTTTCGGTAGGCCTAAAGTTTGCCTTCTTCTTTCTGGTATGTTTGGCTTCAGACGCCATGATGGCTTTACAAGCAGACGAGATGGTGCAATGCATTGTGGGACATTACCATCTACCAATCAAAAGTTTATCCACACCTTATCCAGCTCTTATCTTGTGGATAGCTATCCAACTGTACTTTATCCTTCGGATAGTTAACCTTAGGATAAGAATTTTAACCCCAGGATAGCACTTATCCTTTGGTTAAATCACATTTTTTGGTTAAAATCACAGACTGGGCAAACAAGTGGAACATGTCTTTCAATCCTGACAAATCTCACACTCTTACGATGTCTCTCCGAAAAGACCAACTGGACAACCCTCCCATCCACTTTCTGAATAATCCTCTCCAAGAAGTTCTGTCACTCAAGCTTTTGGGTCTCACTATCTGCCATGATCTTTCCTGGGAAAACCACATTTCAAATCTGGCCTCCAAAGCCAGTCGCCGACTGGGCATCCTCCGTCGTGCGAAGTCCTTCCTTGGCACACCTGAGCTCCTCACCACATACAAGGCTTTCATCCGCAGCTCAATGGAATACTGCTCTCCCCTCTGGGCTGGTGCTCCTGCCTCACACCTAGCTCGTCTTCACGCTGTTGAAACCAAAGCATTCAGAATCATTGGAATCTCCCGCGATGAAGCTAACTCCAAGGGCCTCTCACTCACTCACCGCAAGCAGGTTGGTGGTCTTTCCGTCTTCTACCGACTCCTCTCTGGCCTTGCCCCCCCAGCTCTCTCTGGGCTCTGTCCCGCAAAAATTCCTACAGGTCGCACAAGATCTGCCTGCAACCCTCTTATGGTTAAACTGCCAAAATCAAGACTCTCTGCTGACCTTCACTCCTTCATTCCTCTTTTCTCCCACCTCTGGAACAAACTCCCTCACTCTCTTCAATCCCACTCCACCCTCCAGGTCTTTAAAACAGCTGTTCACCACCATCTCTTATCTTCCCCCATCCAAAACCTTGATCTTTTCTACCCCCGCTAATTTCACCACAATTCCACTTTTTTGAAATACCAACTTCTGTCCTGGAAGTCCTTGGTGTCCTTGTGTTTTATACTTCTCCCTCCCCCCCCCCCTTCCCCCGCCTCCTCCCCCCAAGCCCTCTCCCTTCCACACATCTCCCTGCTCTCAAATGTTGTGTTTGTGTGCTTCCCCTTCTCTCCCCATCTTGTCTTCTGCTCTCTCTTATTATATATTTTGTTTGTGTGGTTGATTTGTTTGTGAAGTAAATGTTAGCTCTTTCACGAGCCTCGATTTAGTATACAGAAAAAAAAATATATATATCCAGGTTTCGATAGCAACCGGACCCTGCTGGCCACAGTAATCCACAGGTAGGGTGACGAATGTGCACTTCTGGAGTGCAGATTCGCTGCAGAGTGCAGAATCAAATGCAGATTCGCTTCATCAAGCTATCTGAGACCTCTTCCAGGTTATCGAGTTATCATCTGGCCCCAAGATCAGAATGTCATCAATACGGTATCTCTTGCAACAGATTGTCCATTGTGTATTGGAAAATCCAAGGTGCAGATGACACACCCAATGGGAGCCGGGTTGCACCTACACAGGCCATTGTGGTTGTTGATGATGACGCGCTGATGAGACTCATCATCCAAGAAGAGTTTCTGGCAAGCCTGGCTCATGTTCAGCTTGGTGAACTTCTCACCTCCACCAGGTAAGGACAGCAGGTCTCCAGTCTTGCGGACAGTGTACTGGTCAAGCTTGGACGCTTGTTTAGCTGTCAGTTTGCAGTCACCATTGACATTGACTTAATTTTTTTCCCTAACCTATACCGATGGGATTAACTTTAAATACAGTACAGATAAGGAACCTTACCTAGCTGCCCATCTCCCCTCCCCCCTTTCATAATCCCTCTTCACAATTTACTTTCCCTTCCCTCTTCCAACTCTCCTAATGTAACCCTGTTTTCCCCCCTTATCTCTCTCCCTATTTCCCTTTTCTCAATTTTATAATTCCTTCCCACCACTTTTACGCAATGCTTATGCAATACATACATGACCCCAAAGGAAACTGAAGAGTGGTTGAAGAGTCTTTTTTTAGCCGCGTCGCAGACGCTGCTCATAGAGTGCCCTCTGCTGTTGTTGTTGTTGTTGTTGTTGTTCTTCTTCTTCTTGTTCTTGCAGAGAAGACAAAACCTCAAAGCTCCACCCATTCTGGGAACCATAGCTCCACCCATTCTGGGAGAGCCTTCATATAAACAAATATCCACCATTTTATTAACTCGCATAGCTTTGAGGCCTGTTTTGTAGGCCCATGGTGTCTTCCTCTCTCACACAGTTTTATTTCAAATCAAATTGGATATATCATTTCATTTTTCACAGAAGCTAACATAGTTTTAGACTCGGTTGAAAAAAAACGGGAAGAAAATCCGATGAAAGTTGCCCTTTATAGAACGAAATGAATTCTCAAAGGCCTGTAACTTCAAGTCCATTGAGATTTTTTTTTTTTAAATCGCGGCATGGTCAGTCATACACCGCCCGAAATAAGAGACGGGAAAATGCCGAGATATATATATTTTGTTTAAATCGCGGCATGGTCAGTCATACACCGCCCGAAATAAGAGACGGGAAAATGCCGATATATATTAAAAATTCGTCCATTTGATGACAATCGTCACGAAGAAATATTTAATTTATACGTCGTCACAATAATGTGGAGAGAGGAGCATTGCTTCGTTCACGTGTCGCCACACACGGGAAATTGCCGAGATATATATATTTTAAATCGCGGCATGGTCAGTCATACACCGCCTGAAATAACAGACGGGAAAATGCCGAGATATATAAAAAATTCGTCGCCACACACGGGAAATTGCCGAGATATATTTTCTTTTTAATCGCGACATGGTCAGTCATACATCACCTGAAATAACAGACGGGAAAATGCCGATATATATTAAAAATTCGTCCATTTGATGACAATCGTCACGAAGAAATATTTAATTTATACGTCGTCACAATAATGTGGAGAGAGGAGCATAGATAGCTTCGTTCACGTGTCGCCACATACGGGAAATTGCCGAGATATATTTTTTTTAAATCGCGGCATGGTCAGTCATACACCGCCTGAAATAACAGACGGGAAAATGCCGAGATATATTAAAAATTCGTCGCCACACACGGGAAATTGCCGAGATATATTTTCACTTTGCACAAAAATAACATCAAGTAATCGAATCAATAGGAATGTCCTGTGCCTATAACATCGACGTTATAGGCACAGCTGCATCTAGGCATTGTGTAACATCGACGTGGCTTTTGTTTTAATTAAAACTTTTTGTACTTGTTTTCTCTCCCCTGCAAATCCTTATCTAATTCTTGTTGAACTGAGGTCTTCTTGCTCAGCTTTTTTTTTTGCGTCATTTACATTTTTCGTTATTTTAAGGCTTTCTTCAACTGTTCCACCTGCTTCACAATAGCGAAAACCCTCTCCATAGGTCTACTAATAATAGCGGTGCTGCTCAAAGCCCTGAGCCCTCTTTTTGATGGTGAAAAAGCATCACAAACGAGGAAACGGAAAGCATTCATCAGGGCTGGGCCACCGCTTGGGTGGAAAGAAGACTTTCGTGGCCTCGCTGCACCTTGGACACACACCCTGTGGATAACAGAGCTGGGCCATGCAAGGCTCGGCGCCAAGAGAAAGGAGTAAGTTGTAATTTATTAGTCAGCTTCAGTTCTGCCCCCCGCCCTCTTGCTTTGATGTCTGTCTATCTTAGACACTTGCTGAGCTTTGCCACTCATGCTTCCAAGGACGCGGAAGTGAAGCGCATGGGGCTTGGATGGAAACCGACCTGAATTACACAGTTGCTGAGTGTGGTCTGATTAAAGGAGAGCACGGAAAGCTCTATCCAATTTTGTGACGATTCATTTCTACTTTGTTGTAGGCCTACTATTGTGCATCTTGCCAAGTGGGCTTGCAAATGGTTTTCCTTTATATTATTTGCTTAATTCTTTTGACATTCTTTCTTAATCTCTTATTCCACAAGACGGATCATGTGAAGCTCATTCATCCCTGTTTCCAACACTGTCGCAGTCAAGACTTCTTGTTGGAATGAACACATAATCATCGGCGAACAACCCCACATCTGACCTTTTGAAGAAGCAGCTAAAAATACTTGAGCCTAGGATAAACGCTTGTATTGATAAAGCGGCTGAAAATAGTTGGGCCGAGAACACTGGCCTGGGGAATTTCAACCTATGATATCCTGGGGCTGAAATGATTGGCCAACAACAACAACAACTATCTACCTTTGTGCCAAGTATGACTGCTCGGTGACTGCAGAGTTTGCCCCACTAATTGCCATCGACCATTTTTACTCAGGCTCGTCGGGGCCGCACTCGATCAAATACTGTTTTGATATCAAGGGCAATCGCTCAACTTGTCTCTAGAATTCAGCTCTTGCGTCCATGTTTGTGCGAACGCCGTGTAATGAGGTCTGGAGCCGAGTGCTCCTAGTAGAGCCCAAACTGAACATCAGTAAGGGAGCACTGATGCTTCCATCACTTACTGATTGGGAGTCTACTGACAGGATGATCATTGGCCAGATTGGATTTGCCTTGCTTTTGTGGACATGACCTACCTGAGCAATTTTACACATTATTGGGTAGATGGAAGTATTGTAGCTCAACGGGAATAAAATGCAGGTAGTTATGGAGTGCAAGTCTTCAGCACTCTCCAGGGGATGTTAGGGCTCATAGCCCATGCTGTATCCAGTATACTTAGTCATTTCCTGATATGTGGCGTTAATCAAATTGGCTGAAGACTGGTATTTGTGCTGGTGGGGACCTCAGAAGGAGGCTATGGAGGATCGTCTACCTGACACTTCATACATACTGTAGAAAGCTGCAAACCATCTCTTATCTTCCCCCATCCAAAACCTTGATCTTTTCTACCCCAGCTAATTCATCCCAGATTCCCTTTTTTGAAATTCCAACTTCTTTCCTGGAAGTCCTTGCAGTGTCCATATGTTTTATACCTCTCCCACCTCCCCCCAGGCCCTCTCCCTCCCACAGATCTCTCGATGTCCCTGCTCTCAAATGTTGTGTTTGTGTGCTTCCCACTCTCTCCCCATCTTGTCTACTGCTCCAATTATTATGTTTTATGTGTCTGATTTTTTTTTGTGTGATTATTGTTGGCTCTTTCACGAGCCTCGATCTTGTATACAAAAAACAAAAACAAAAAAAACACCACTCTTGTCTTGCACACTCATGTGCGGGGCTCCACTAACATCATTGAGGGTGGGTATCTTCTTGGAGCTGCCACCCCCTGTTAGTTGCGTAATTGTGTACCACCATTCACGACAGTATTGGGCAAGCTTGCGGAGGTTTGACCTATTTCGTTGATTATGGCTCTGTCTATAGCATGCTGCTTTTGCTTTTTACAATGCATGTGGTCCTATACTGTGCCTTCACAAGGTTGACTCCTCATTTTGAGCGAGGTATGCCTGATGCCATTCCCACCATGCTTTTCCACACTGCTCATTCAACGAGGGTTGCTCAGCTGGCTTGATGTTGTTCGCCAAATTCCTTAGGGCAGGAATTTGGAATTTGGCCAGGGAAGTTAACGTCCATCCTAGGGATGGCACACACATTGTTAAATCAGCCTGCCTATGAAACACCAGGATGACAGTTTATAGCTGGGTCAAGATTCAAAACCAGGCTAGGCGACTTAGATGAGAGTATACATAACTCTAGGACATCCTGCCAGGCCAAAGCTCAGATTGACCGATCAGAAGAAACCAGATGGGGAAGAAAAGCCTCAACCAAAACGAATTCACCAAATGGAGGAGCTCTCTCCAAAGACAACCCTTAAGGGAAAGTGTGGCAGCTCACCATTTCAAGCATTACATATCCACATGGAATAACCATGGACCAATATCCCGAGAGAACAAGGAGGCAATGCAAAACATTTTTAAAATTTTAAATTATTTAATCATGATTATTTTTGGCCAAAACAAAAGAAAATAATTTAAAAACACAAAACGTTGGTTTTTGATTAAAACAAATCCTCATCAGAATATGATCTATGTGGTGCTTGTTAATGTGTCAAGGCCAAAAATGGAGACCAAAGGTTGCAGGTGTTTGCTTTGCAGATGAATATGCTTGCACAGATGTGCAGCATGCTTGGGTGCCCATTCACTCTATATACCCGCCAGGCACACATGATGAATGATCCGCAAGGTCCACCAGCATCTACGTTTTTTTCCCATCACGCCTTGTCTGTCTCTGTAGCTGGGTCCTGTGATTTATCCACCATTCCAAATCACTGCCTCTCCCTTTTGCCCTGCGCGTGCAAGCAAAAAGAGGGTAAAGCGATCGGTCACGTACGTACAGTGTCTGCATTTTTAAAATTCATTTTTCGTGGCATCTGTTGGTCCGATAGACACTAACTATTCACCGTAGAATATGCATCGACTCGTGTAAATAATTTTATTGATAATTGTGACGTCATAGGTCACGTGGTACGGGCGCCATCTTAGAGAAACCAAAAAACTTTGGAAACCCCGCTCTATTCTCCGAAACCGCTCTGTGTAAAAGAAATTGTAACTTGGCTCATTGTAAAGAACTCTGCACGGGGAATAAGGGCTGTTAACGATGACGTCATCGGTGCCTTGATGATGACGTCATAATTCGACAAGTACAACACTTAGTCCGATCAGTTTGAAATTAATTGAACGTGATGTATGCAACAATTATATTAGGAGAATGTAATTTTTTTGACGTCATAGGTCACGTGGTTTTCTAGCGATATTGGATCAAATAAAAGAGTTGGCTCGCACCAAGTCCTTGTCAAGACTGTGCAGGGTATGTATTTCATGTAGTTTTGTTTTGTGACGTCCCCCGCACGAATGTCCATTTTATGCGTCTCCTTTTATTTCACCAGCAATTTGCTGCTGCATTGCTTCTGTTCCACTGCTTGGTTTTGCAAACGCTCAGCATTGCTGAACATCTTTGGGAATATTGTGCGGATGCATGTCGCAAGGACAACGCACCGCATTGAAACAGGTGAAAATCGCTGTAATTTGACAACATTTGCTTGCAAGAGTCTGCCGCCATCTTTGGCCTACCTTTCGACGTCTCCTTGAAACAGAAGCAGATGAACAGATGTTTACCCTCACGTTTAGCAATCTATCAACGTGTAACGAGGAAGAAAAATACACATCCAAGATAAAATAATTAATTAATCACAACACGTGCCAGAGCCTCAAGTGACAGATGAAGAAAAATAAAGGGAAACTTCAATGGTGATTCATTCGCTGTCCATGCACATCCACAGTCCAGCTGTGGTGTTAATGACTCTGCTCTTTAAAGACCATCTGCATTCCTTTTAGCTTGACAATGAGACTCTTAGCTCGTTTGTTATGGCTTTGCTATCGAGCTGTCAAACATCGCAGGAGTTGTCACAGAGCACAATGAAACAGACTTTCATTTTTTTCTGTAACAGTAATGCCTGGGGAACCCATGGGAGGAAAGTTGTTGGGATGGAACGAAGAAAGTTGGAATGGAACAAAGAAAGTTGGGATGGAACGAAGAAAGTTGGGATGGAACGAAGAAAGTTGGGATGGAATGAAGAAAGTTGGGATGGAATGAAGAGCGTTGGGATGGAATGAAGAAAGTTTGGATGGAATGAAGAAAGTTGGGATGGAACGAAGAAAGTTGGGATGGAACGAAGAAAGTTGGGATGGAACGAAGAAAGTTGGGATGGAACGCAGAAAGTTGGGATGGAATTAAGAAAGTTGGGAAGAAACGAAGAAAGTTGGGATTGAACGAAGAAAGTTGGGATGGAACGAAGAAAGTTGGGATGGAATGAAGAAAGTTGTGATGGAATGAAGAAAGTTGGGATGGAACGAAGAAAGTTTGGATGGAATGAAGAAAGTTGGAATGGTACAAAGAAAGTTGGGATGGAATGAAGAAAGTTGGGATGGAACGAAGAAAGTTGGGATGGAACGAAGAAAGTTGGGATGGAACGAAGAAAGCTGGGATGGAACAAAGAAAGTTGGAATGGAACGAAGAAAGTTGGGATGGAACAAAGAAAGTTGGGATGGAACGAAGAAAGTTGGAATGGAACGAAGAAAGTTGGGATGGAACAAAGAAAGTTTGGATTACAACTGCAGTATCAGAATTACATATCAAAACGCCAATCCTATATTATTATTTTGCTCCAAAGCAAACGCTGGGACTGTCATGACGTTGAAACTCTTACATTGATACTGTGACATTGGTAGAAGCCATGCTTGTCTTCTGTACTGTGACGCTGACATTGACACACTGACTTTGAGATGCTAGCACCGTCATGACGTTCATACTGTGACGTTGATACCGTGACATTGATAATGTGACGTTGGTACTGTGACGTTGGTGGGAGCCATACTAAGCTGCTTAAACTTGAGTTGCTGGCACCGCGTCATGACATTGATACTGTGACGTTACCATTCTGATGCTGAAACTTTGATACTGTGATATATTGTTTTTGGCCGGATCTGTCAATGGTGAATTGTCCTATATATTCTCTCTCTCAATCTCTTAGAAAATTAAAAAAATTCTTCATCAAAATCGAATCATTCCGTCCTTGTCATACACCCAACCTGTCAGCCAGGTTTCGGCCGAATCTGTCCACAACTTTTTGAGATATCCTACTCAAACACAGACAGGTAGGGGTGAAAACGTAATCTCCATCCACCTTCGGTGGAACAGGCAGTAATTGTGCATGAAAGAGAAAACTCAGTATTTACGATTCTGGGTTTCTGCCTTTTTTTTTTACTCAACAATGGAAAACAGTCTGTATCACAAAATGTATACGTGGCGTACTATTTATGCCTTTGTAATGGCAGTATATGGCACATGGGTAGCATGCCTACCTTTCACCCGAATTCTGACAGAGAAAAAGTTATCCTTTCAGGAGTGACATTATGTCATCCCACTATTGTCCAGTGACATGTGGACCTCAAAGATCCTCCAACACCTTACAAAAAGCAGCTCATCGTGTGCTGGAAGAGTGTGGCCAAATTGTAATTCCTGACTCCACCGTGGCAGATACATGATGAAGGGTAAATGCCAATGTGACGTCACAATTATCAAACAGACGAGCAGGCCAGAAGACAGAGAGGCAAGTATGTCATTAAAAATGTAGACAACAAATTAATACCTAGATAATTAATGTGCAGTAGCAGGGCATCTATCATTTCTGCCATCAGCATTCATCATTAATTGAATTCCCCAATTAATTATAAAGAAGAGGAAATAGGAAACCGACGAAAGCAGGGTAAATTAAATCCATCGTGGATTGTTGTGGAAGAAGAAGTGTAAATGGATTCTTAAGTACAAGTATGATCAGGGAAGCGTACAAGTCTGGTGTTGGCTTTAGGGTTAAGGTGGCATGCTTGAGACCTTAGGGTTTTGAGTTGGAGCTGCTGTCATGCCGTTGAATTAACACCACATGGGTTGATTCAGCCGGTCATCCTTCTGATGTCGACAAAATGAGTACCAACTTACTGGTAATGGGGGGCACTGCATCAGCGGCACAGCTGCTCTTCCAGAAGATAGATAATCAACAACAAACGGGAGCATACGTAGACCAGTTGAGGCTTTAAGATACAGGTAGGTAATGAAATATGTTTTTTTTTACCTCCCCCCCCCCCACCCTCCCTTCCCATGCCCCCTCCCCCAAGCCCTCTACCACCCACAGATCTCCCGATGTCCCTGCTCTCCATCTTGTTCTCCCGCTCCATTTATCATATGTTTTATGTGTCAGTTTGTCTTTTTGTGATCAATGTTAGCTCTTACACGAGCCTCGACCTTCTATTCCAAAAAAAATAATAATAATAATAATAAAATAATATATCAACTTACATTGGGATTTTGAGGCGTGGTCGACGAGGCTCCCATAGTCACGTGCTCTGGGCCAAAAAAGAAAGGACCTTATTGATCGCATAAGGACCCCATGAGCACCTTTGGGCTTGCTCGGGCTCAGCAGACCCACGGTTCATACTCAGAAGGAGCTTTTAAAAGGAGATTCGATTCTTTCGGGATTTGTGCCTGCGGGCGGTTTTAATTGGGGGCTTCACGATCCAACAATTCCAACAATTAGTGATGGTGCAGAGGCTGCTACGAGCAATCCCTGTTGATATCGTTGAGAGCAAAACGTTGTCATTGATGGAGCTTGTGATGGCGACGGGACCTTATTCATCTCCGCTTGTTTGCTAGTGTAACTGTTATAATTACATATAATGACCAATGGCAGACGGCCTGAAGCACGTGTGCTGGAGGCTGCAGGAGTGCAGGTTCCTTCAACGACGTGGGATATTGTTTGAAACGTTAACGACGTAATCGTTGCTGCAATCAGCTGTTGTAATTTGTAATTTGTTAAGGTGCGGTTTATTTAAAACGAAAATACTCCAAGGAGAAGTCTTGCCACGTTACTCTGGTTGTCTGTTTGTTTGTAATGGAACGAGCGATCGGTCTCCCTAATGGACGACGTGAGATTGCTGGAGATAAACTCCCAAGACAGCAGAGTGGATCAGCCTTTCATTGGAATTACAAAACGCCAATGGCGGCTCGGGGAGGTCGTTAAGATCTTCAATTTGCTTGCACACGCCAAGAGGAAAAAAAACAACTCGGGAGGCACTCGCAGCACATACCTCCACTTGGTGAACAGTTTACGTTTTGTATCCCACTGATCTGGATTCTCACCTCAACCAAAATCGAATCAGCTTGTTCTTGTCACCTACCCAACTCGTCCACGAACTTTTGTCACAACTCGTCCACAACTTTTTGAGATATCTTGCTATATATCGATTTTAGCCATATCTCTCAATAGTGAAGAATCACTTAGTTATTAAATAATTCTCGTATCCGAATCCATGTTCAGATCTTCATCAAAATCGAATCCATTTGTCCTTGTCACACACACAACATATCCACCAAGTTTCGTCCAAATCCGTCCATAACTTTTTCAGATATCCTACGATAAATCGATTTTAGTCATATCTCTCAACGGTGAAGAAGCACTGAGTTATTAAACAATTCTCGTGTACGAATCCATATTCAGGTCTTCATCAAAATCGAATCCATTAGTCCTTGTCAGACACACAACCTCTCCACAAAGGTTCGTCAAATCCGTCAACAATTTTTTGAGATATCATGATATATATCGATTTTAGCCATATCTCTCAATAGTGAAGAATCACCTAGTTATTAAATAATTCTCGTATCCGAATCCATATTCAGGTCTTCATCAAAATCGAATCCATGTGTCCTTGTCACACACACAACATGTCCACCAAGTTTCGTCCAAATCAGTCCATAACTTTTTGAGGTATCCTGCGATATATCGATTTAGGCCATATCTCTCAATAGTGAAGAATCACCTAGTTATTAAATAATTCTCGTATCCGAATCCATATTCAGGTCTTCATCAAAATCGAATCCATTAGTCCTTGTCAGACACACAACCTCTCCACCAAGTTTCGTCCAAATCCGTCCATAACTTTTTGAGATATCTTGTTCACAGGCAGACAGAAAAACAGGGCTGAAAACACAAGGTGGCGGATGTAATTAAAGAGATTTTCATATCTGGATTTTCACCAAAATCTAATCAATTCCTGCTTATAACACATCCAAGCTGTCCACCTAGTCTTATCATAATCTGCCCACAACTTTTTGAAATAAAAAAAACGGATAGACTGACAGATAGGCAAAGTCAAACAAGGGTGAAAACATAACTTCCATCCACCTTAGGTGGCAGAGGGAAAAATAAATGCAAAGAAAAAGACGTCCTGATTTGAAAATAAATCACGTTTATATCTATATTATAAAATGAGCTTTGTCTGTCTGCTTTGCTATAACTTGTGAACGGATTATTGGATTTTAATGAAACCAACGATGGTGGATTCAGGGATCTCCCAGGAAGATTTGTGATGCTCTTTAAGTGACAATTCAATGATCGCATAATCATTCGTATATATATATATATATATATATATATATATATATATATATATATATATATATATATATATATATATATATATATATATATATATATATATATACAGTCACGTGAAAAAGTAAGTACACCCCATTTAAGTTTTGACTTTTTCAAGATATTTCAACATACAGCTATTTGATCTTCATTTCAACAATATTGACAGATAAAGGTGATATAATATAACAAATATCATGAAACATTTACATTTTGTAGTCCATTGTATAATTTAAATAAACATAAATGCAAATTTCGCATGTGGAAAAAGTAAGTACACCCCTACATTTATCACTACTTCAAATACCTAAAATTAGTATCAGGTGCACCAGCTCAGGTCCAAATGATTAGAACATCGTTAGACAGGATCTTGGAGGAACCTGTCTCATTTAAACCTCAGACATTTAGTTTGGTTTGCACTTTGTTGATGAAGTGTGCGGCGTCACCATGCCTAGATCAAAAGAGCTCTCTGAGGCCTTCAGAAAGAAAGTTATAGATGCCTACGAGTCTGGGAAGGGATTTAAAAAGATCTCTAAACAATTAGAAATCAATCATTCGACTGTCCGGAAGATCATCTACAAGTGGAGAAGATTCCAAACAACTGCCAACTTGTTCAGGCCAGGCCACCCCAGCAAGTTCAGCCTGAGAGCAGACCGCAAGATGCTGAAAGAAGTCTCTAAGAACCCCAGAATGTCATCACGGGACCTACAGGTAGGTCTTGCCACTGTTGATGTCAAAGTGCACGAGTCTATCATTAGAAAGAGGCTGCACAAATTTGATCTACATGGGAGGTGTGCCAGGAGGAGACCTTTGCTGTCCAGAAAGAACATCAGGGGAAGAATAAAGTTTGCCAATGAACACATAGGCAAAGACCAGCACTTCTGGAACAATGTGCTCTGGACAGATGAGTCAAAGGTAGAGCTATTTGGCCTCAGTACCAGAAGACATGTTTGGCGAAAACCAAAGACAGCATTTGACCACAAGAACCTGATACCAACTGTAAAGCATGGTGGTGGAAATATTATGGTTTGGGGCAGCTTTGCTGCATCAGGGCCTGGGCAGGTCACCATCATATAATTCACTATGAATTCTTCATTGTACCAGAGGGTGCTTGAGGATAATGTGAGGCCATCTGTCGGAAAGTTGAAGCTCAACCGAAGGTGGACCTTGCAACATGACAATGACCCTAAACATACCAGTAAATCCACCAAGGAATGGCTAAAAAGAAAGAAATGGAGGGTTCTGGAATGGCCAAGTCAAAGCCCGGATCTAAATCCCATCGAGATGATGTGGGGGGATTTGAAACGAGCTGTGCATGCAAGAAACCCCTCAAACATCGCACAGCTGAAAGAATTCTGCATGGAGGAGTGGGCAAATATTTCTCCCAGTCGATGTCAGAGACTGGTAGACAGTTATAAGAAATGCCTACTTGAGGTTGTTTCTGCCAAAGGGGGCAATACCACCTATTAGAGCCAAGGGTGTACTTACTTTTTCCACATGTGAAATTTGCATTTATGTTTATTTAAATTATACAATGGACTACAAAATGTAAATGTTTCATGATATTTGTTATATTATATCACCTTTATCTATCATTATTGTTGAAATGAAGATCAAATAGCTGTATGTTGAAATCTGTTGAAAAAGTCAAAACTTTACATGGGGTGTACTTACTTTTTCATGTGACTGTATATATATATATTGTTGCGGTTTTGGGAAACCACAAAAAAGTAATAGCAACCACCACACAGATCCCTTAGAATAGTTATTTCATAGCAGAGCATTATCTTATCCCCTTCCCATTATTTCGGGTTAGTATGTCTTTATGCGTTGGGGAGAGGGAAAGGCAGGCCCTCCACTCATGAGGGATAATTCACCAGGCAGATGCACCAATATTGCATCCACAGTTGATTCAAAGTCTTGAAGGACAGATCACAGGCTCAAAGACACACCATTCAACTCCACCAAGCAGGGCCTGAGGAACTTCGGGGGAGCTTGTGGGGGCAGAGTGACGGGCCCCACAAATCGGGAGCCCAGACACCTTTGAAGAGCCCTCACCCCACCCCTTGCCAGGGCCTGACAAAAAAGCCTTGCAGACCTGATTCTTGGTCTTGGCCGGTCTCTCTCTGCCAGCCTCACTTAGCATGTGCATGATTATTATTCTCTCTCTCACAGGCCTCTGTACGTTATTCTCTCTTTCGGCCGGCCTCACTCAGTATGTGCCTCCATTACTCTTTGCCTTGGACTTTGCTCGATCTGCACGTATTCATTGTTCTCTCTTGGCTTTTGGACTCTGTTGGCAGAGCACATGTCCATCTGCTCTTGACCCGATACTCTCGCGGGCCTCTACACATGTTTTGTTCTCTTCTCTCTTTGCCTTGGGATGGGATGCACACGTGTTTGGATACACTCTCTCTTTGTTAGCTCTGCACGTGACTGGCTCTTTTCACATTGGACCTTGTTGGAAGAACACGTGGTTGGATTCCCTCTTTTGGTCGGACCCTCTCACAGGCCTCAGCAGTCAGCACGTGCCTGCATTGCTCTCTTTCACACTGGACCTTGTGGCTGAACACGTTTTATTGGCACTCCTCTTCGCATCGGACTTTGTTCACTTGCACGTGCTAACCTTCACCGACCCAAGTCCGTGCTGACAATCGACATTCACCTACCCAAGTCCGAGTTGACGATCGACACTCACCAACCCAAGTCCGTGCTGACGATCGACCTCACCTGCCCAAGTCCGTGCTGACGATCGACCTTGCCTGCTCGTGTTTGTGCTCGGACTTCCTGCTCCCAAGGCCTTTGTGCTAACAGGTTTCCAACGTTCATTTACCCCTACCCCTCCCCTGTGAATGTGTGCTGGGCCCATGTAGTGTTTATTTGTTGTAACCGTAATAAGGCGTAGAATAAGATAAGTTTCTGCTTCTTGTCCCTTTCTCTTTCCTTTTGAATAGTTTCACCTTGTAAATAAATCAAATCATTAAATGTTTCCTTTTCTTTCTGTCCGTGAATATGTTTTCCTCCATTGATCTGCCATTGCTCGCACACAGATTAAAGATCGGCCGTAACAAAATTAGCATTACTCTGGTGGTTACCAACGGTTTTCGCTCGGCCGTCTAAAGTGGTGTACCACCGGAGGGAAGGTACGATACGCGATTGAAACCGTCACGTGGTACAGGTATCGTGCGACCGTCCAATTGTCGTTCATAGTTGCTGGTTCGCAACTTGCTGAAGTACAAAGTAATTCGTGCGTGGCAGCCGCAGGTTCGGTAAGTTTGGGAGGGAACGGAGGCTAACCCCCGGGCCGTAACAATACATATATCTATATATATATATCTATATATATATCTATATATATATATATATATATATATATATATATATATATATATATATATATATATATATATACACACGAGCTGAAAGCACCCGGCGTTGCCGGGTTCTTTTTGAATGAATTTACTACTATAATTCAGCTTTTACTCACGGCCGTAGAAGATTGACAGCCATAATTCAGCTCAGCTTTTAATTGTGAAATGGGCCCGGCTCGGCCGAAGCGGCCTCGGCCGGCCTCGCCACCTAGCCTATAACCTTCCCGGGGCCCGTCCCAACATTTTTAGTTCTTTTTGAATGAATTTGCTACTATAATTCAGCGTGGGGTAATGTGTTAGATGAAGTCTCCAGTTGATCAAATAAATAAATGGGAAAGAAAGCACATTTAACAGTTAAATAATGCAAAGGGTTGGAGCTGGAACAAGGCCCTGCCAAACAGGGTTGGCAGACTTACACTTAATCGGGGTTTACAATACATCCATTCTAAACATGCAATTAGGATATAACTAATTAGGCAATTAACCCTTTAACCCCCGAGAGTCCATCTTTTGTTATAGTATGTTTGTGCAGACAATAACTCGAAAGTGCTTAGTCGTACGAAGCCAACATTTTGCACACTACTTCAAGGCGAGTCAATAAAGCACCAATGGCATTTTTATGCAATTCCATAATGCTTCAATGATTGTCCTAGCTTCGAGTACGCAATTGTAATAGCTTAACACTGAGGGAGGAGGAGGAAGACAAAGAATCTACACACTGCTTCAGTTTGGCGTATGACAAATTACCACTACTTAATAATTCATGGCTCCAGTTACCCACCTTATTGTGGGCTCGGCTGGGGAAAGTTCTAGATTCAAGTCTTCGAGGAACCGGCTTGCCAGGCCAGACGTTGGATTGGAGCTTCATGATTCGAGCAACAAATTGTAAATACAAAATGGGATTTTTAACATACTTGAAAAAAAGATGCTACGTAGCAGATTAATGTCCATCCGAGAGACAAGGTTCACAACAGGAGTGTTACAAGTTAGTTTATTTACTTCATTATTTATTGCCTTTTTGCTCACATTAATCGAGTTTGTTAGAGCAGAGGAGTGGTTTGAAAAAAAAACTAATGAACTTGTGACAACGTAAAAGGAATCAACAAAATCAACAGATATGTGTGCATGTCTGAACGACATGAGTTCGGATCCTTGGATCAGTTTCTTGCCAATTAGTGCGGAACACCATCGGTAGTATGAACCAATTACAGAATCGTCTTAAACCACCACCTTGCCCACCCTTTCCCTTTCTCCCACGTCGGCTTCACGCCTGCCCATCGCCTCTAGCTGTTTGCTGGAAAATAAAGACTCCATTATGAATTAATTGACTCGCACGATGTGACACCATTTCTGGTGGTTCCACCACGATGCCAGATGTAAAAGACCCGTTAGCAACTACCGCCCTGGCTCAGATCACCCCAACATGCTCGCCTTATGAATTATGCATACTGAGCAAATGCGAGGCTGTAACCTCTGGGGCTAAAGCCTTGACTTTTAATTGCTTCATTATTCAATCACAGAGGCCCTCTTCCACACTCTTTTCTAATGCTTTCAGAAGCCTGTCCTAAAATCCATGCTACTCACGTGCACACATTTTGCAACACCCGACTTGATGACACACCTTTTGATTGTAGCTACTGAGCGGTGACGTCATAATGGGGGTCACGTGATTGTCTCTGAGGATGATAGTTTGCCTTCTCTGATGTTTTCTGAAAAGTTTTGCCAAATTTTACATCTGAAAAGAGTGGGATCACAGAAACGACGTAAATACAGTACTTTGAAAAGAATATAATAAAAATAAAACTTTGTACATCTTAAAAGTACCATTGAGTGTTTTCCAAAGTGATTTTGCAACACATGGAACCATGCGAGAAGTTTTGAGCGCTGGTAGAAAAGGTGCACAACATTTCAGGATAGATTTGATTTCTAATCACTGTAGGTCGTGATATGATAATGCGGGCCAAGCATAAGGTGGCCATTGTGAACTAGAGGTCCTTACGGGGTGTGAAATCGCCTTCCAGATGAAGCTCTGAGCACTTGACTGATGACGACCCATTATTTCCAAGCCCCTTGGCCGAGCCATGTCTGTGTCTGGCTATTCTAATGCTTATCGTCCAGACGTACCAATGTCCAAATAGCCTCAGTGTTACACAATGCACTGATCTCTTGAGACCAATGAAAGGAATCTGTCCCACCATTATCATTCACCATTCTCCTATTCACTGGGAAGATGTGTCGGTTATAGGACGTCTATGACAGGTTATTTATCCAAATTCGACAACATGAACTTATGTATTGACACCTGAGTTCGCTTCGACCTTATACTTTGTCATATAATTATATATAAAGATATATGAAGGTATATAAAGATATATGAATATATATATATATATATATATATATATATATATATATATATATATATATATCTATCTATCTATCTATCTATCTATCTATCTATATATATATATATATATATATATATATATTTATATATCTATCTATCTATATATTGTTGCGGATATGGGACTTGGCCTCAATATCCGCTTGTAAATACTCCCCTATTTCCCCAATACTCCCCAACTATCCCCAATCCCCCATTCCCTAGTCCCATTGCCTGTAAATAACACTCTGTAGAACCGACCTTCCCCTTTTTCCCCCATTAAATGTCGTGCCCAGGTCCACCGCATCTCACGTAGACAACTTTCGGACATCTTGCTAGTTATTCTTAGTCTATGTCAGTTAAGGACTCGTTTCCATTAATTCTGACTCTTCGTTGCACCAGAATGTGATTATATGGCACCAGTAGTGAGTTTAGGACCTTCCCATACCTCCTCCCATCTTCTTCCCCAAACAACAACTACAACAACAACTACAACAACAACTACAACAACTACAACAACAGCGCGGCGCGGGGGAGTGTGCGTCCTCACACCGGCTCGGTTAGCCGCCATTGACCATGCGCTCCGACGGGGTTACCACGAAGGGGCTCCCTGTCAGCCCCTCGTCAAGGGCGGAGCAGGTAACCCCCCCCGCACGCACCCAATGAGAAGCAACGGGCCGATTCCATCTGGGGCGGAGCTAACGAGCCGAGGGCGTGTCACTCCCCGCCGGATATACGCGGCCACTTACCGGACGTGACGTGAGATGCGCCCCCGACTGAAGAAGACAAGTCGCGACCTTCCAGCGCTGAGAGCGACTTCCCCGCATCTCTAGACCGGACCGGGTCGATCCTGCCCTGAGCCCAGGTGCATCTGGAGCCATCGATTCTGCCTTTCCTTGCCATCAATCCCCGTGTGAGTCAGTTTTTGTCCTGTTTATCTGTCGTCTGTCGGGGCTATTATAAGAGTGTGTCTAAGTGCCTGTCTTCCTATGCTGTCCCTCTTGTCGTTGTAATCTGACCTTCCGCCCTAATATAACCTCCTCCGGAGGTCTTGAGAACTGAACCCTTGGTGTCGTGTCATTTTAATCCAGCCGTTGTGTCTTTTCCATCATTGATTTAGCATAGCGCGATTTAGTCAACGTTCGAGTATAATCGGGTAACTTGTGCGGACACGGCGGCCATTCCGCTCGGCCCACCCTAACATCAAAGTCGTGTCTGTAACAATTGGTGTCAGGAGTGTCGGATTCGGACCTGGGACTAAATTTATTAGGCCCAAATTTTGGAACACCAATTGTACCACTAGGGTAACAATTGGTGTTGGGGAGGTAGAATTCGATCCGGAGCGCGTTTCCCGCTCGAAATTATAACGGCGAAATTTGAATTTGTTTTACGAAAATAAAACCCGAATTTTGAAAGTCGCGCTATGGCGGATCAAGACAGCTGGGGTCCGGTAGAGGAGAGTGAGGCAGGGTCGGTCCAGGACCAAATTGAGGGACGCGAGGAGAGCGAAGCAGCGAGGGTAGCAGACGCACAAATTAGCGTCGTTGCGCCCGACATTGCGGGTGCGCAAAATGGCGCCTCGCTGGTCACCGCGCCCGCGACCGTGGCAGCGCCCCTGGTGGATCCGAACCTTTTCATGTTGCAAATGAGGGCCCTTATGGAACAAATGGGTGAGCAATTGGGAGACCAAATTAGAGGTTTGAAAAGCCAAATGGGGGTAATGAGGGACGAAGCGAGGGGTACCGGTGAGGGGTTAGACAATAATTTTAAGGGTTTAGACAAGAAATTTGGGAAGTTAGACAATAATTTTGAGGGTTTAGACAATAAATTTGGGAAGTTAGACAATAATTTTGAGGAGTTAGACAAGAAATTTGGGAAGTTAGACAATAATTTTGAGGGTTTAGACAAGAAATTTGGGAAGTTAGACAATAATTTTGAGGAGTTAGACAAGAAATTTGGGAAGTTAGACAATAATTTTGAGGGGTTAGACAACGGGATAAAAGAGGTGAGAAATGGGTTAACGGGGGTAGAAAATAGAATGGCTGCCCAGGAGAATCAAATGGAAGGGATGCAAAAGGGGTTAGAGGGGTTAGAAAACAGTATGGAAGGCAAATTGAGGGACATGAGGGACCAAGCGGAAAGGGAAGTTAAACAAATGGGGCAGCAGATAGAGGGGGTCAGAATGGGGGTAGAAACCAAACTGGATGCTCACAGGGAGGAAATGGAGCAGATGAGGGTGGCATCTGGGCAGGAGATGCAAGTGATGGGAGAGGAGATCAGAAGAGGGGTGAGTGAGGAGGTCGGAGGAGTGCGCGAGGAGGTGAGGCACTGTAAGGAGCGCATGGAGAAGGAGGTGAGAAAGGGGCTGTAAAATTGCAAGGGGGTATAGAGGAGTTGACGCTGGGAGTAGAACAACTGACAGTGGGACAAAAGGAGTTGGGGGACCAGGTAAAGAAGAACACAGCGGTAATAGAGGGTTTAAAATCGACACAGAAGGAGATGAAAAAGGACGTAGGGGTAATTAAAAAAGAGTGTCAGACGGTACATGAGGACCTGACGAGGAAAATGGACAAGGTGGTAGAGGTGATGGAGGTTAAAGAGCGGGAGGTGCGGGAGCACATAGAAAAAAATAAAGTGGAGTTAGAGGAAGAACTTAAAGGGGCGCACGAAGAGATGAAGGAGGTGAAGCAGAAATTAGAAGAAGTGGAAGAAGGGGTGAGCGAAATTAAGAAGCGACGGAGAGAGGATAAGAAAGAGATAAAGGAGGAAGTAAAAGAATTGGTCCAAAGTCTGTGTTCGGGTCGTGATGATGTGCTCATTAACCGGATGAGGGATTCGCAGGTGATGGAGGAGAAGCGAAGAGAAAGAGGACCCGGTGTAAGTGGTGACCAATATGGTCGTGCGTATGATGCGCCAGGTGATTTAATAAGTTTGGGGGTCGAGATAGACCCGGATGTTCGTGAGAGGCCACGAGTGAGGTGTATGGCTGGTCCGGAGGGTATGGAACGAGAGGTGCGAGGTGTGAGTGAGCAAGGTTGTGGTGGTATGGAATGGGTAGCGGGTTGCGGAGGTGTGACCCATGCATCGACACCAACAGGGGTAGTTGTTGGAGGGACCGGGGAGGCACGAGAGCCCCTTGGGGGTAATGTACTGTGGGGGCCCGGCCGGTTCGGCCCCGCGCTGACCCCGCAAGGGGTGACGCACGGGGTCCGGCAGGCGGGCAACGACTCGCATACGAGGTGGTCCCACAAGGTCCCACTCGCGCCGTATGACGGCAAGAGTGATCTACGCGCGTACCTGGCGCAGTTCGACTGTGTGTGTAAGGGCAACGGTTGGGGTGAGGACGAAGGTGGAGTACACCTGGTGGCCGCATTGCGCGGCGCGGCGGCGGAGGTGCTGACGGCATTACCAGCGGGTGCTCTCACCCTGCCAGCCCTCCGCGACGCCCTAATTAATCGATTCGGCATAGAACAGCAGAGCGAGCTTGTTAAAGCTCAGCTCGCGCTGCGAAAGCGCAAGCCCCAGGAAGCCATCGGGGAACTTGCCCATGACATTCGCCGCGCAGTGGGGATCGCACATGCTAGCATGGCAGCGGATTCCCGGGAAAGCCTGGCGCTAGACCATTTTATCCAGGCCCTCCCGGACATTGAGCTCCGGCAACAGCTCGCCATGTGGCGCCCGCAGACCCTGAGCCAGGCGGCTGACGCTGCGGCCCGTTGGGAAGCAGCGAGGCCCCTGGCCCGGGGGGGCGAGCGTCTCGCAATGGCGGTCCGCCAGGTGGGACCCCCGATGGAGGGCGGACCCCTTAGGGGGCCCGCCCCCGACGTGGGTCCTGACCTGGCGGGCATGGTCCGGAGGCTGGTGGACCAGCGCCTGGCGGGACCTGGACCATGGCAGGCGGCCCCGGAGGTGGCCCGCGGTGGACCACGAGCGGGTAATCCAATTCGGACCTACAGGGGGGGAAATTTGGAATTCCGGAGACAAGCACCTTACCAGGTGAGGTGCTACACTTGCAACCGTCTGGGTCACCTGGCGCGGCACTGTCGAGCCACGCGCCGGGATGATCCCCGGCGGTTGAGGTCCTCAACTCCGCCCAGGGGGGAGCGGGTTAGCCGACCCCAGACACCCCCCCCCCGCCAGACCCCGGGAAACTAGAAGGTGTCGGGCACGTAGGGCGGTGTTCGGCAGAAGAGGATGGAGGAGAGCCCTCATTGACACGACAGGTCATTTATTGTGGCCAAATTGGAACCGGTAGCCTGACAATTCGATGCAAAATTGCCGGCGTGGGGGTAGACGCCGTAGTGGACACAGGAGCTAGCGCCACGATCATCAGCCCTGTGGTCCTTGATTCGAGCGCAGGTGGCTGGGATAAGATCCAGCGCCTGCAAAATTATAGTTTGCAGCTTGCTACCGGGGTAACGGCCCCGATCATAGGGCGGGGTTCTGTGACCCTCAAGTTAGGGTCGGTAAGGAGGGAGATAGATGTTTGGGTGGCGGAGGTGTGCGACCCATGTTTAATAGGGTTGGACCTGTTGACTGCCAGCGGCTGTAAAATCGACTTGTGCCGGGGGATCCTGCAGGTGGGAGTAGAAGAGCTGCCGTTAGGGGGAGTGAGCACGGCCGAGAGAGCGGAGCTGGAGGCTTCCGAGGCCGTGACCATCCCCCCAAGGGCCGAGGCGATAGTGCCGGCCCGGTGGGCAGCTCGCCCAACATGGCAGGAGTCCTGCGGCCTGGTCGAACCGGTGGCAGCGCAGTCCATACCGGGTTTAATCGTGGGCCGCACCCTTGTAAAAACGGACGGACCGGTAGTGGCCGTCCGAGTAATAAATATAAGTACAGAACCACGCACTATAGTAAGGGGCACGAGGGTAGCTGGCTGCACCCCAGTTGAGGAAGTCGCGACAGTGAGGGGCGAGAACGTCCAGCCGAGCCGACCCCGGGGGGAGCCTTCAATAACAAGTAGGAATTGGCCCGATCCCATTTGCGAGATGGTAAATCGTAGTAGTGTAGAGTTGGGAGGTACCCAGAGGGAGGCCTTACACAAACTGGTTGGGTCCCATTTGGACCTCTTCTCCCTGTCCACCGAGGATATTGGACGTACGGGCCTGGTGAAACATCAGATCCACACCGGTGAGGCCCGGCCTATTCGTCAGGCCGCCCGACGGCTCCCTTGGAGCAAGAGGGCGGAAGCTGACGAGCAGGTTGAAAAAATGCTCGACGCAGGTGTGATCGAGCCCTCGGGAAGTCCTTGGATGTCACCTGTTGTGCTGGTCAAAAAGAAGGATGGGACCACGCGGTTCTGCGTGGACTATCGCCAGCTAAACAACGTGACACTCAAGGACTCATATCCCCTGCCAAGGATTGATGACACCCTCGATGCCGTTGCGGGCTCAAATTGGTTCACAACTTTGGACCTCAAGAGTGGGTATTGGCAGGTGGAGATGGATAGGGCAGGGAAGGAGAAAACGGCATTTTCCACAGGTAAGGGACTGTATCAGTTTACTGTGATGCCGTTTGGTTTGTGTAACGCCCCCGCCACCTTTGAAAGATTGATGGAGCATGTACTAGGCGGCATGCCATGGCAATCATGCCTGGTGTACCTGGATGACGTCCTGGTACATGCCCAAACGTTCCCCCAGGCAGTAGCTAATTTGGACCAGGTGTTCGGGTGCCTCAGACAGGCAGGGTTGAAGCTGAACCCGAGTAAGTGCACTTTGTTTGCAAGAGAGGTGGCCTATCTAGGTCACGTGATCGGCCGCGAGGGGGTAAAAACGGACCCAGACAAAATTAAAGCGGTAGAGGAGTGGCCCGCACCACGTACCATCAAAGAGGTGCGGGGATTTTTGGGACTCTGCTCCTACTACCGGCGCTTTGTGGCGAAATTTGCGGAGTGGCCCGTCCCCTCCACCGGCTTACGGAGAAGGGGACGCGATTTAATTGGACACGGGAGTGCCACGAGGCCTTCCAAAAATTGAAGGGGTGTCTAACATCCGCACCCCTTCTAGCTTACCCCACTAGTGACGGGGCATTTACCCTGGACACGGATGCGAGCCAGGAAGGATTGGGCGCAGTTTTGTCTCAGACACAGGAGGGCGTGGAGAGAGTGATTGGTTATTATAGTCGGGCCTTAAGTAGGCCCGAGCGAAATTATTGCGTCACTCGCAAAGAGTTATTGGCCATGCTGGCTGCCATGAACCATTTCCACCCGTACCTGTACGGGCGGAAATTTTTGGTTAGAACTGACCATTCCTCCTTGCAATGGCTCCTTCGGTTCAAGGAACCGGAGGGCCAAATTGCAAGGTGGTTGGAAAAGTTGCAGCAGTACGATTTTGATGTGGCCCATAGGGCCGGGAAGGCCCATGGTAATGCGGACGCACTCTCTCGGCGTCCTTGTCTGGGGGAAAACTGTAAATTTTGTGCGAGACACGAGGAGAGGGAACAATTGGGCGATTCGGACCCGACCCTCGTTGTCCGGGCAACCCGGGTGAGAGGGCCAATTTTGCCACTAACCGCGGACGAAGAATTTGGAGAGTTGGCTTGGAGCACGGCCCAGCAGGAGGATCCTGTTCTGGGGCCGGTGTTCCAATGGGTCAAATTGGGGCAAAGACCAAAGGGGGAAGAGGTCACCCCCCTCGGGGCGCAAACAAAGGCGTATTGGGCTCAGTGGCAGACCCTGGAATTGAAAGGCAACATCTTGTATCGCAAGTGGGTGGAGGTTCCCTCTGATAGAACTTCCTGGCTGGTGATAGTCCCTGACAAATTCAAGAACGTCATATTGCAACAGGTGCATGGTACCCGCTCCGGCGGCCATTTGGGCAGGACAAAGACAATATCTCGGGTCCGCCGGAGGTTCTATTGGGTGAATATGGGGCACGACATACAGGACTGGTGTCGGAGATGCGACGCCTGTTCTGCAAAAAAGGGACCAGCACGGAGGATGAGGGCCCCCCTTCAATTACATCAGGTGGGGGCCCCCCTTGAGCGGGTGGCTATGGATATTCTAGGACCGCTGCCCCGCACCCGCCTAGGTAATAAGTACATCCTCGTTGTGATGGACTACTTCACCAAGTGGCCGGAGGCCTACGCCCTCCCCAACCAAGAAGCAGGGGTGGTAGCGCAGGCCTTCGTGGAAGGATTTGTGTGCCGGCATGGGATTCCACAGGAGTTGCACACCGACCAGGGACGAAATTTTGAGAGCAAATTGCTAAAAGATGTGTGCAGTCTCCTGTCAATTCGGAAAACCAGAACAACGCCTTTAAGACCTCAATCTGACGGGATGGTGGAAAGATTCAACCGAACTTTAATCCAACAACTGGCACTGTTCACCGCCACCCGTCAGGATGACTGGGACGAACATCTCCCTTATTTGCTCATGGCCGACCGAACCAGCCAGCACGGGGCCACCGCATGCAGTCCAGCGTTGCTTATGTATGGGCGGGAGTTACGGGCTCCCGCCGACTTGCTATGCGGTCCCGTGCCAGACACAGTGGTTAACCCGCCGAGGGAGGGGTACGCACGTCACCTAGAGGAAGGCATGGAGCTAGTCCATGCCTTCGCCCGCCGCCAACTCCATCTGGCGGGGGAAAAGATGAAGCGCAGGTACGACGACCGGAGCCAGGGGAGTCAATACGCTCCGGGGATGAAGATTTGGTTCTTTAATCCCCGGAGGCGGAAGGGAAGGTGCCCAAAACTCACCTCCCCCTGGCAAGGCCCAGGAGTCGTCCTGTCGCAAATCTGTGACGTGGTCATTAAGATCAAAATGGGGCCACGAGCCCTCCCTCGGATCGTCCACGCCGACCGGATAAGACCTTACACCGGTGAGCAGGCGCCCCCGTGGATTGCCTCGGCTTTAGATGCCGAGGCGGGACCCAGTACCTCTGAATAAGGGGGGCTTATTAGTGCCAGAGGACTGGGGGATTGAGGAGCGATAGGCCCGGTGGGTAAGGGTGGCATCCCTGCCACCCTTCCCATGGGTGGGGCCAAGGAGCAATAGATTATGGGGTGTATGGCAGTGGAAACTAGCCCGGGTGGGTTAGGATATGGTGTGTAGGGATCTAGCGAAGATGACATTAGGTAACGTTAAGTTTAGTTAGTGACTGATACCTGTAGTGGGGACGCAGGTAGATTAGTGTGGATGATAATGACGTGGGAGCGCAATAGTTTAAAGGGACGACTGGGAAGCGCAAGTTTCAGAGGGGAGTAGTTAGATGAGATGATGCTGTGTGAGAGCTGGACAGGTGTGTGGAGCAGTGTATGAGTAGTGAGTGTGTGGATCAGCGCGAATGCGCTTGGGGAGAGAAGGGTGCAGGTGGCACCAGGTGTGAGAGCACAGGTGTGCAAGTGCAGGTGTGTGGAATATATGGAGCAGAGAATGAGTGGTGTGGAGAGAGTTGGAGTAAGTGGTACGGAGTGGTGTGCATGGTGCGTAGGTGTGAATGGGGGAAGAGTGGACCCCCATCACGAATACCCGGGGCGGGTAGTGTAAGTGTTAGGTAGAGGGTATAGGTAAATTGTGGTTGGATATTGGCATTTGTGGTGCGGTTGCAGAATGGTGTTGTGGATGGGTGCATTAGTGTTGTGGAAATGGCTGGGCGTGTAGCCTGTTAGTGTGTGTAGTTGGTTGGGCACTCCACCACTGTGAGGATGTCGGCCAGGTGAGGCCGCAGGTGGGCTCTGGGAGCCGGTAGTTGTGAGTGGGTGCCTGAGGATCCCGGGTGTGGATCGGGTAGCCCAGTGCCAGAGAGGGCACCGAGTGGGGAGAGCGCCAGAGGGCCTTCCCCAGGTAGTTAGGTTAGGGTAAGGAGCAGGTAAGCTCGGAGGCAACTGCAGTGGTGGAGGTGTGCAGGTGGGTAGACCCGCTGGGAGAGGTACACGCCACAGCCCAGAAATTGTGCGAGGGCACCGGGAGATGAATCGGGGGAGTGAGACCCCAAATTGGAAAGCACCACAGTTTGGCCAATGGGAATTGGTTTTTAGAACCCATAGTGTAAGAGGGCCAATGGTTTGGCCGGAGAAAGACCCCGGGTAGTGTAAAGTTGTAAAGTCATTTAGGAAATAGTTAGGATTGATGAACCTGTCGCACCATACGCAGCCACTTACCTGTGGTGATGATGATGACTCCACACCTGTGTTTTCTTTGTTTGTGTTGCAGAAATGAGAATTGCTGTGAGGATTTGTGAGACGCATCACGACGTGGATGAGACATTGGGGTGATTCCATCTCTCCCTCCCTAGGAGGGACTGATGATGAATTGGTAATGGCAAATTATGATGTTGAGTTGGAGATGGCAAATTTTGATGAGAGTTGAAAATGGCAAATTTGATTGGTTAGGAGGGAGAGAAGACGAATTTGGTATATGGGAGGAACGGGGAAGACAGTAGGGACGTTTGTTGATTTGTAAAGTAGATGTTTATGGGTAGTGTTGTGTTTTGTGGATACAGTAAGGGGTAAGGGAGGGGCCATGTAGGTTACCTGGTGGGGGGGGGGGGGGCGTACGGTAGGAACGTACCTGTCTCACCTGGTTCCCATGTGCCCCCAGTGTGCATCATCTTATATTGCGTGCACTTTTGCGCCCTTACCACCTTACTCACTTGTCTGCTTCTTTTGTCTCCCACCTCCGAGGATCTGGCTTTGGGGCAGAGAGAGAGGAGAGAGAGGTGCTGGCTTCGCAGTTGTGGGCCTGCACTTTCGCTGCTTGCTGCTTGGATCGATACACCATATGGACCGCAATGTTTGTGGCCACCCACAATGGACCACAGTTCTTTTGCGGCCAAGCACCACCCGTGGAAGGACCTATGGGTCAACGTGGCACCTATGCCAAACAGGTGAACCACTAATAGTTGGCACCCTGACGGCCACAATAAGGAAATGGACGCGGTTGGCGCCTTTCTTTATTTTTTTGAAAGAAGCCAGAAGGCCACGTGCACCACACGAAGAGCAAGAGACACCTGCAGGGTTAGGGGTTGTTGAATTTATTTTTATTCATTGAACAATGGTGACTGCACCGGATGGTGCTGACTGTGTGATGGGGTGGTGCTTTTGGTGCTGGGAAGGGGTGCTCTGCACGTTATTAAAGGCCGTAAGGCCACAGAGCACTCGTGGGTTGGTGTATCGATGCTGGCATGCGTGCTCTCTCTATGCATAACATCTGCATGTGTTCCTCCAAAAACAGGTCCTGGATCGTAGTGTAAATATCAGCGTAGTCTTGTAAATAATGCTCCCTACCGGCTGTATGTTTAGTTTGCGAATTCTTTCCGGATTCGGTTATCCTGTGGGTGTGTTTCTGTGAGGAGAAGGGTGCAACGTCGCAGGGGGACATATTTACTCATTTGTGAACATCTGTAAAACTGTCGCACTCAGGGTAGAGTTAATAGTAGAGGGAACTACATCTGAGTGCCACACTAAAGTAGGTAAAAATTTATCGGGTCGGGACGCCCCGAGGGTAGAGAAGGGTGCAATGTTGCGGATATGGGACTTGGCCTCAATATCCGCTTGTAAATACTCCCCTATTTCCCCAATACTCCCCAACTATCCCCAATCCCCCATTCCCTAGTCCCATTGCCTGTAAATAACACTCTGTAGAACCGACCTTCCCCTTTTTCCCCCATTAAATGTCGTGCCCAGGTCCACCGCATCTCACGTAGACAACTTTCGGACATCTTGCTAGTTATTCTTAGTCTATGTCAGTTAAGGACTCGTTTCCATTAATTCTGACTCTTCGTTGCACCAGAATGTGATTATATGGCACCAGTAGTGAGTTTAGGACCTTCCCATACCTCCTCCCATCTTCTTCCCCAAACAACAACTACAACAACAACTACAACAACAACTACAACAACTACAACAACGGCGCGGCGCGGGGGAGTGTGCGTCCTCACACCGGCTCGGTTAGCCGCCATTGACCATGCGCTCCGACGGGGTTACCACGAAGGGGCTCCCTGTCAGCCCCTCGTCAAGGGCGGAGCAGGTAACCCCCCCCGCACGCACCCAATGAGAAGCAATGGGCCGATTCCATCTGGGGCGGAGCTAACGAGCCGAGGGCGTGTCACTCCCCGCCGGATATACGCGGCCACTTACCGGACGTGACGTGAGATGCGCCCCCGACTGAAGAAGACAAGTCGCGACCTTCCAGCGCTGAGAGCGACTTCCCCGCATCTCTAGACCGGACCGGGTCGATCCTGCCCTGAGCCCAGGTGCACCTGGAGCCATCGATTCTGCCTTTCCTTGCCATCAATCCCCGTGTGAGTCAGTTTTTGTCCTGTTTATCTGTCGTCTGTCGGGGCTATTATAAGAGTGTGTCTAAGTGCCTGTCTTCCTATGCTGTCCCTCTTGTCGTTGTAATCTGACCTTCCGCCCTAATATAACCTCCTCCGGAGGTCTTGAGAACTGAACCCTTGGTGTCGTGTCATTTTAATCCAGCCGTTGTGTCTTTTCCATCATTGATTTAGCATAGCGCGATATAGTCAACGTTCGAGTATAATCGGGTAACTTGTGCGGACACGGCGGCCATTCCGCTCGGCCCACCCTAACATCAAAGTCGTGTCTGTAACAATATATATATATATATATATATATATATATATATATATATATATATATATATATATATATATATATATATATACACACAGTCACGTGAAAAAGTAAGTACACCCCTTGTAAAGTTTTGACTTTTTCAACATATTTCAACAAACAGCGATTTGATCTTCATTTCAACAACATTGATAGATAAAGGTGATATAATATAACAAATATCATGAAACATTTACATTTTGTAGTCCATTGTATAATTTAAATAAACATAAATGCAAATTTCACATGTGGAAAAAGTAAGTACACCCTTGGGTCTAATAGGTGGTATTGCCCCCTTTGGCAGAAACAACCTCAAGTAGACGTTTCTTATAACTGTCTACCAGTCTCTGACATCGACTGGGAGAAATTTTTGTCCACTCCTCCATGCAGAATTCTTTCAGCTATGCGATGTTTGAGGGGTTTCTTGCATGCACAGCTCGTTTCAAATCCCCCCACAACATCTCGATGGGATTTAGATCCGGGCTTTGACTTGGCCATTCCAGAACCCTCCATTGCTATCTGTTTCAGCCATTCCTTGGTGGATTTACTGGTATGTTTAGGGTCATTGTCATGTTGCAAGGTCAACCTTCAGTTGAGCTTCAACTTTCCAACAGATGGCCTCACATTATCCTGAAGCACCCTCTGGTACAATGAAGAATTCATCGTGGATTATATGATGGTGAGCTGCCCAGGCCCTGATGCAGCAAAGCTGCCCCAAACCATAATATTTCCACCACCATGCTTTACAGTTGGTATCAGGTTCTTGTGGTCAAATGCTGTCTTTGGTTTTCGCCAAACATGTCTTCTGGTACTGTGGCCAAATAGCTCTACCTTTGACTCATCTGTCCAGAGCACATTGTTCCAGGAGTGCTGGTCTTTGCTTAGGTGTTAATTGGCTAACTTTAGTCTTGCCCTGATGTTCTTTCTGGTCAGCAAAGGTTTCCTGCTGGCACACCTCCCATGCAGATCAAATTTGTGGAGCCTCTTTCTAATGGTAGACTCATGCACTTTGACATCAACAGTGGCAAGAGCTACCTGTAGGTCCCATGATAACATTCTGGGGTTCTTAGAGACTTCTAAAACTTAAAAAACTTTACATGGGGTATACTTACTTTTTCACGTGACTGAATGTATATAATGTATATACAGTATATATATCATTATATATAGAATATAATATAATATATTTGCATATATACATACATAATAATATATAGAATATAATATAATACATATGTATGTATATACATATATATATATATATATATATGTATATATATATATATATATATATATATATATATATATATATATATATATATATATATATATATATATATATATATATATAATTATATATATTGTAACGATTTTGAGAAGTGTGTAACGAATTTGAGAAGTGTAACGGTTTTGGAGGAAGTGTAACGAATGTGGAAACGTTACAATGTGAACGTTACAAAAGTATGGTAACATCCTCGTAATGTAAATAATGGTCGCAGCCGTCGTCCTAGTTAATTCCATGAAACTTACACGCAGGTCACGATATATCTTTTAAATAGTGTATTTCCTTATTCCATGTAGGCTAAATATGTGTTTCCCACTAGATTGACTTTGCATTGTATCAAACAAAATAAGCGTAGGCCCTTCCAATTTCCCCAAAACCTCCCTTCCAATTGCCTTCCGCATTTTGGGCGGTTTTCTTCAACCACCATTGGCCACGAGGTAGGGTTGGGGAAGAAAGGCGTGTCTCCACCTCGTCATAAGGGGGGAGGAGTGAGCCAGCCCTAACAGCCAATCAGCACCGCGGTGAGCGACCCGGTAGGCGTGCCCTCGGAGCCGGCGGCTTGATTTCGCCCGAGGTGATAAAAGCGACTGTAAGGGACTGCTTTACCAGATGACTTGGGAGATGACCCTGGGAGATGAGCAAAGAGGCTGCACCAAGAGGAGCGGTGAGATGCGAAACGCTCCAAGCCAAAGAGGAGAGGTACTCGGCAAGGAAACCAGCTTTGGAGAGACGCGCTGAAAGGAGGGGGACGGCTCCACCACAAGAAGAGGAGCAGGTGTGCCGAACCAGCGCGTGACGTCTACCGCAGCGGATACACGACGGAGGGTTTCCCGCCAAAACCGCGAGGAATTGCGAGCTGCTGCCTCCCGACTTTGCCTCCCTCTCAAGCAATCCACCTCAAGCCCTACCTGCCTGCATTATCCCCTGTGTAAGTGTGAACGTCCTGTCCTGCTCGTTGTCTTGGGGTTAAGTAAAAATGAATAGTGTAAGTTAACGATTCACTGTGTTACTGCTTCTTCCATCCATTGCTGTGTGTGTATAATAAATCTGTTCTTCCTCCGTATTCTTCTTCTTCTTCTTTTTCATTCTCTTTCGGTCGCTTTAGAGGTTTCCCGATTGAATATCTGTGGGGCGATCTGGTCAACGTCGGGTGGAATCGGGTTCTAATCGGGGAGTAACTGTTCGGACGCGGTTAAATACACCACCGCTCGGTCAATATAACATCTAAAGCCGCGTCTGTAACATTTGGTGTCGAGGAGTTGGATTCGGACCTGGGACTAAATTTGTTAGGCCCAAATTTTGGAACACCAATTGTACTATTAGAGTAACAATTGGTGTCGAGGAGGGAGATCGGACCCGAAATCGGACCCGAAGCGCGCTTAACGCGCTCAAAATTACAAGCTGCCGAAATTTATTTTGTTTTATAAAACCCGAATTTTGAGATCGCGCCATGGACAATCAAGGCGATCGGATGTCGGTGGGGGAAATAGACGGGTTAGGGGTAACCCAGGACTTAGGGAAAGAAAGGGAGGAGGAGAGCAATGAGGAGGCGGTTGAGGGGGTATCAGGCGCGCAAAGAGGCGCCTCGCACGAGCGCGCGGTAGCCGAGCCCGCTGTATCAGCGGGCTTTAACATGCAGCAGTTCATGGCACGGTTTAGCGAATACATGGCACAGTCGAAGTGCGACAACGAAAAAAGAGCCAGGGAAATGGAGGGAATGGAAAACAGAATGGGGGAGCGACTAGGAAATCAAATCGGGGAGTTAGACAAGAAATTTGGGGAGTTAGACAAGAAATTTGGGAAGTTAGACAATAATTTTGAGGGGTTAGACAAGAAATTTGGGAAGTTAGACAATAATTTTGAGGGGTTAGACAACGGGATAAAAGAGGTGAAAAATGGGTTAATGGGGTTAGAAAATAGGATGGAGGACAAATTGCGGGAAATAGGGGAACAATCTGCCAGGGAAATCAAACAAATGGGAGAGCAGATAGAGGAGGTGAAAATCGGGGTAGAAACCAAACTGGATGCTCAGAGGGATGAATTGGGACAGATGAGGGTGGCATCTACAAAAGAGATGGAGGAAATACGACGAGGGGTAAGTGAGGAGGTTTCGGGGCTACGTGAGGAGGTAAAGCGAGGTGAGAAGCGTATGGAGAAAGAGGTGAGAAATAATACGGCTAAGTTACAAGGAGGAATAGAAGATCTGACGGAGGAGGTGGAACAGCTGACAGAGGGACAAACGAAATTAGTGGAGCAGGTTCAAAGGAACACTGCAGTACTCGGAGGGTTAAAGGCGACACAAAAAGAAATTAAAAACGAATTAATAGCGACACAGAGGCAATGTCAGATGGTACGGGAGGAACTGACAATGAGGGTGGAGGAGGTGACAGAGATAATGGAGACAAAGGACCGGCAGGTGAGGATGCACATAGAGACGGTTACGGTAGCCTTAGAGGACGAACTTGAAGAGACGCACCGAGAAATAAAAGAGGTTAAACAAAAATTAGAGGAAGTGGAAGAAGAGGTGAGTGAAATTAAGAAGAGACGGACAGAAACTAAGAGAGAAATAAAGGAGGAGATAGCGGAATATGTGCAAGGTCGGTGCTCAACTCATAATGTGATGCTCACTAACCAAATAAAGAGTTTGCAGGTGGCAAAGGAGGTGCGGAGACGAAGTACGGAGGTGAGTGGCAATGTATATGATGTGAGGAAAGCTTCAGTCGGCTTGGGGATTGGTTTGGATCCGGGTGTTCGTGAAAGGCCGTTGGTGAAGTGTGTGACAGGTCAGGTGTGCGAAAAAAAGAGGTGTGCGAGAATGTCCGACCATGGGGTGCGTGAGGAAAAAGTGCACGCCGAGGAGTGAGTGTGCCGTCAAGAGTGAGTTGGTCGAAGCGCGTGTGCGAGGGGGTACATGGAAGCGCGGTGTGGTGAGTGTTACGGAGGAAGTAACGAAAAAGTGTGCGCGGGAGGATGCGCGAGAAAGGTGTGTAACGGACGGGTGCATGAGGAAAGAGTGTGCCGTCGAGAGTAAGGGTGAGTGCGCTGTCAAGAGTGGAGGTGAGAGTAGTGAGAGTGAAACGGAGCGTGAGTTGGTTGTGACAGGTGAGCGAGGATGTACACCTGGAATGGAAGGATGCACACCTGGAATGGTAGAGCGTGTGTGGGGATGCACACTTGAGTTGGTCGTGAGGCACGCGGTTGGGTGTGCGGGTGAGAGCACACCTGTGATTGTCACAAAGGAGGTGACCGAGAAAGGGGCGCGAAGAGGTGTGTTGGTGAGGTGTGCGAGCGACGAATGTGTGCCAAGGTGTTCGGTGGTCAGGTGTGTGACCAAGTCGGTGAGCGGAATGAGTGTACCGAGGTGTGTAAGGAAAGGTACGACGAGGAACATGGAAACGGCTGCATGTATGAGCAAGAAAGGGGTAGCGTATGCTTGTAAGCATCCAGGTGAGGCGTCGACGGTAACCAGGTTAGAGGTTAGAACGACTTATAGCCGAATCGGGCCCTCGGTGCGCGTCGGGCAGCTTTGCGTGCCGCGAGGACCAGCGGGGATCCGAACCACGGCGGTTTCGAAAGAACCGCCGTACGCGATCCACGCTGTGCCTCGCTTGGAACGGCCGCGTCCGGGCTCCACTAGGCGGAGCGGGCAGCTGGATAGGAAGGGTCGTCATGGCGACCACGTTTTGTTGAGACGTGCCGGCAGGTCGAGATCGGGACATTGGATGGCTCCACGCCGAGGTGGTGCGTGGGATCTCGGCCCGGGTAAGCCCCCGCCCCTGCCCCGAATGCGGGACGCATCCAGCCGCCGGCACAAAAGAATCCGCGTTCATTGCTCGGCTGTATGAAGCCGGGCTGTAGACGTGAATTGGCGCACCGAGAGGATGTAATAAGTAGACGGGTGATGGTGATAGTGATAGTGATTTAAAACGAAATTTAGAAAAGTGAGTAGAATTGGCAGTAAATGGAAAATTTTTGAATTGGTTGGAATCTGGACGAACAAAATTGATAGTGAGAGACCCCCGATGTGGTGGGATGGCAAATCCACCATCCCTCACAGTGGGGGCAAATGCGCAATAGTTTATGGGGTGGCTATGACAACCGAGCCAGGGAGGGCTTGGATAATTGTAGGGATCTAGCGAAGATGACATTAGGTAACGTTAAGATTAGTTAGTGACTGATACCTGTAGTGGGGACGCAGGTAGTTTAGTGTGGATGATAATGACGTGGGAGCGCAATAGTTTAAAGGGACGACTGGGAAGCGCAAGTTTCAGAGGGGAGTAGTTAGCTGAGATGATGCCGTGTGTGTGAGGATTGAACAGGTGAGAATGGAACAGGTGTGATTGCGCAGGTGTGCAACTGAACAGGTGTGTGGAGCAGTGTATGAGGGAGTAGTGGTGATTGCGTGTTGTGTTGACCAAATGGTCCAGGAAGAAAGGAGGGTGCAGGTGGCACCAGGTGTGAGGGCACAGGTGTGCAACAACAGGTGTATGTGGCTGTGTGGAATAAATGGTAGTGTGGAATATCTGGAGTATTGGAATGGATGGTCGTGGAGTGAGAATGGTGGAAATTGTGGAGTGGAGTGGATGGTGCGAAGGTGTGAATGGAGGAAGAGTGGACCCCCATCACGGATACCCGGGGCGGGTAGTGTAAGTGTTAGGTAGAGGGTACAGGTAAATTGTGGTTGGATATTGGCATCTGTGGTGCGGGTGACAGAATGGTATTTGGATGGGTGCATTAGTGTTGTGGAAATGGCTGGGCGTGTAGCCTGTTAGTGTGTGTAGTTGGTTGGGCACTCCACCACTGTGAGGATGTCGGCCAGGTGAGGCCGCAGGTGGGCTCTGGGAGCCGTTAGTGTCAGTGGGGCCCGAGGATCCGGAGGACGGACCCGGGTAGCCCAGTGCCAGAGAGGGCACCGAGTGGGGAGAGCGCCAGAGGGCCTTCCCCAGGTAGTTAGGTTAGGGTGAGGAGCAGGTAAGCTCGGGTGGCAACTGCAGTGGTGGAGGTGTGCAGGTGGGTAGACCTGCTGGGAGAGGTACACGTCGCAGCCCAGAAATTGTGCTAGAGCACCGGGAGATGAATCGGGGGAGTGAGACCCCAAATGGAGAAGCACCACAGTTTGGTCAATGGGAATTGGTTATTAGAACCCATAGTGTAAGTTGGCCAATGGATTGGCAGGGAAAGACCCCGGGTAGTGTAAAGTGTGTTAAAGTCATTTAGAAAATAGTTACGATGAAGGATCTCCTCGCACCATCTGCATCCACTCACCTGAGGTGACAGGTACTCCACACCATGCCATGTTTTGATTATTTTTTATGATGCAAATGTTTGGATTGTGAGACGCATCATGACGTGGGTGTGACATTGTGCGTAATTCCATCTCTCCCTCCTTATGAGGATTGATTATGAATTGGTGATGGCAAATTTTGAAGTAGAGGGATTGTGGTGACGAATTTGGTATAGGGGAAATATGGGGAAGACGTGACAGTAGTGACGAATTGGTAATGTGTAGATTTTGTACATATGGGGTAAGGGCAAGGGCAAGGGTAGGGTAGGTGACAGGGGGGTGATGTACGGTAGGGACGAGCTTTCTCACTTCGCCCTCCGTACGCATTTCACCTTGCATTGCCTTATTGACGTGTACCCTTGTGACCTTACCCCTCGCTCAATTGTCTTTCTTTTGCCTCCCACATGACCTGTGCGCCATTGGGTGCCGATGGGAGCGTGCGTGAGGTGGCCATTGTGCGCCCGAGATTCCCAGAACCAGCATGCATTGCGTTGATGTACCACTGTATGGACCGCTGTTCTGCGGCCAAGTACCACTTGATGGACCCCAGGTTCTGGGGCAGGGCACCTCTGTTGGAGACCGGCCATAGTGGCCAGGGATTCTTGCTTGCGGACCTCGGTAAGGTGGCACCTATGCCAAACAGGTGGACCACCCTTAGTTGGCCCCTGAGGCCCTAAATAAAAATGGACACAAGTTGTGCTTTTTATTATTTCCAACTAGGCCGCATGAAGCCAGAAGACGTCGGGAAGAACATCGGCCCAGCAGAGAAAGAGAAGACCACCACCAGTTGTTTTGTTGTGTTTATTATGAACCATGGTGACTGCGCACCGGGTGGTGCTTTGTGGTGCTTTTGGTGCTTTTGGTGCTTTTGGGTGCTTTGGTGGTATTGGTACTGGTGCATCGATGCAATGCGTGCTGTCTCCTCCCTCCCAACAGGAATTTCTTTCTCTTGTTCCCTAAAAAGAAAAAAAAAAGAAAAAAAAAACACAGGTCCTGGGTTGCGTTGTAAATAAGAAATCACGTCATTGTAAATAATGCTCCCCACCGTAAATGTATAGTTTGAGAATAATTCCGTAATTCGGTTAGCTGTGGGCTTGAGTCTGTTAGACAGGGTGCAATGCAATAGGGGGACATACTTATTTGTGTTTTAAGATTGTCACACTCAGGGTCAGGTTAATTGTAGAGGGAATTACACCTACGTGTCACACTAAGTTAAAGTTTAGTAGGCCCGAGGCCGGGCCTGAAGAAAGGAGGGTGCAGTGTAACGATTTTGAGAAGTGTGTAACGAATTTGAGAAGTGTAACGGTTTTGGAGGAAGTGTAACGAATGTGGAAACGTTACAATGTGAACGTTACAAAAGTATGGTAACATCCTCGTAATGTAAATAATGGTCGCAGCCGTCGTCCTAGTTAATTCCATGAAACTTACACGCAGGTCACGATATATCTTTTAAATAGTGTATTTCCTTATTCCATGTAGGCTAAATATGTGTTTCCCACTAGATTGACTTTGCATTGTATCAAACAAAATAAGCGTAGGCCCTTCCAATTTCCCCAAAACCTCCCTTCCAATTGCCTTCCGCATTTTGGGCGGTTTTCTTCAACCACCATTGGCCACGAGGTAGGGTTGGGGAAGAAAGGCGTGTCTCCACCTCGTCATAAGGGGGGAGGAGTGAGCCAGCCCTAACAGCCAATCAGCACCGCGGTGAGCGACCCGGTAGGCGTGCCCTCGGAGCCGGCGGCTTGATTTCGCCCGAGGTGATAAAAGCGACTGTAAGGGACTGCTTTACCAGATGACTTGGGAGATGACCCTGGGAGATGAGCAAAGAGGCTGCACCAAGAGGAGCGGTGAGATGCGAAACGCTCCAAGCCAAAGAGGAGAGGTACTCGGCAAGGAAACCAGCTTTGGAGAGACGCGCTGAAAGGAGGGGGACGGCTCCACCACAAGAAGAGGAGCAGGTGTGCCGAACCAGCGCGTGACGTCTACCGCAGCGGATACACGACGGAGGGTTTCCCGCCAAAACCGCGAGGAATTGCGAGCTGCTGCCTCCCGACTTTGCCTCCCTCTCAAGCAATCCACCTCAAGCCCTACCTGCCTGCATTATCCCCTGTGTAAGTGTGAACGTCCTGTCCTGCTCGTTGTCTTGGGGTTAAGTAAAAATGAATAGTGTAAGTTAACGATTCGCTGTGTTACTGCTTCTTCCATCCATTGCTGTGTGTGTATAATAAATCTGTTCTTCCTCCGTATTCTTCTTCTTCTTCTTTTTCATTCTCTTTCGGTCGCTTTAGAGGTTTCCCGATTGAATATCTGTGGGGCGATCTGGTCAACGTCGGGTGGAATCGGGTTCTAATCGGGGAGTAACTGTTCGGACGCGGTTAAATACACCACCGCTCGGTCAATATAACATCTAAAGCCGCGTCTGTAACAATATGTATGTATGTATATATATATATATATATATATATATATATATATATATATATATATATATATATATCTATATATATATATATATATATATATAGATATAGAGATATATATATATAAATAAATATATACTTTATATATATATATATATTGTTACGGATACGGAACGACGGCTCTCCTGTTAGCAACGGGGGTTAACCCCTTGTCCGTTATCTGGCCGTCGCCGCTCCTGAAGCTGCACAAGCTCCCTCCAGAGGCAGGTGAGCAGCTTCGTTCGCGACCGCGGATAAGATGTTAATTTGCCGAGCGGGTGGCAGCCGCGGCATGAACCGTTAACAGAAACTAGACCTGATTCTCAAACGTTGGCCAAAATCGCGCCACAGGTTTTCAATGAGGGAAAAGACAACAACGACGGATGTAGAGGAAAGAAAGGCAAAGGGTAAGAAATACAAATATGATTTATTTACTATTTACACAATTGAAAGCAACCAAGGAGTAGGAAAAGCTAATAAAATAAAAACAGAAGAAGAGGAAGCGGACACAGTGAAAATGCTAGCTTATCTATTACAGTCTTACTTAGTACCCCAGGACAAGACAAAAGACAGACTATGAGCACACTTACACGACTGGGGAATGAAGGCAGGAACGATTGGCTGGAAGGAGAGGAAGGTCCAACTGGAACCGGAGCACGGTCGGGCCGGGAGAGAGCAGCCGCCGCCCCCTTCTCGATCACATGTTCAGCAGCCGTCGTTCCTTCGCGGCCACGGTCATAACGGCCGTCGAAGCTCAAAGCTGTGGTGGTTTAAAGCTCATGGGACATCCCTCTCTCCTCTCCTGGATCACGCAGCTCATCTCAGGTGCGTCGCGTGCTTTTTAAGCGCTCATCCTCTGTATCTCATCTCCGTAGCTCATCTGGACTCATCTGCCGTGGGGAGCGTCCCGCTGCGGGTTATATCGGCCACACCCTCTAACCTTTTCGAACCTCCCCGATCGCTCTTCCTCCGCCCTCTCAAGCCAAACCCCTCGTGCTTGGTTGGTTGTTCGGGGCTGGCTCACTCCTCCCCTCTATGACGAGGTGGAGACACGCCTTTCTTCTCCGAGCTGGCCGCGCGCGTGCTCAATGGAGTTTTGGGATGAAGAAAACCGCCCAAATGCAGTTGGCAATGGATGCTTTGGGAATGGGAATGAAAGGGAATCTATCTATTTGAATTCGGTGCAATGGAGTGTTAAATTAATGGAAGACAAGGCCTTAACCTACATAGAATAAGGAGATAACTGTATAGAAGGATATATGATTGGCTACGTGTGGTATCTGAAATAACTATGGGAACGACCTTTTGACCTTTATACACAACAACTGGAGGAAGGAGGGTGACATTTTACAATTCATTACACAATTAAAAAAACACAATTCTCATATCCACAACACTGCACCCTCCTCCTCTTAGGCACATCCCGGGCCTATTACTTTTACTTTTAGTGTGGCACGTAGGTGTAGTTCCCTCTACATTTAACCTGACCCTGAGTGTGACAGTTTTAAAACACAAATAAATATGTCCCGCTGCTCCATTGCACCCTACCTAACAGACTCACGCCCACAGCTAACCGAATTGTTGAATGGTTTTCAAACTAAAACATGAACGATGGGGGAGCATTATTTACAGTTGACGCTATTTTATTTACAAAACGCAACCCAGGACCTGTGATTGTTCTTTTGGGGGGGAGACAGTCTGCCCTGCATCGACGCACCAGAAAGCACCAAAAATGCACCAAAACACCATCAAGCACCACAAAGCACCCTTTGGTGCACAGTCATCACAGTTCATGGATAAAAATAACCAAACAAACCCTGCTGGTGGTCTCTTGCTCTTCGGCTCCCTCTGCTGGCTAGTGTCATTTTTCCAGATGTTGTCTTTATTCATTTTCTTACTGGCGGCCTATTTGGACATAATAAAAGTGCAGAAAACGTGTCCGTTTTTTATTTATGGCCCACAGGGCCGACTAGGGGTGGTTCACCTGTGTGGCATAGGTGCCCTGTGACCAAGGTCCGCCAGCAAGATCTCTGGCCTTCATGGCCGGTTCCAGCAGAGGGGCCATGCCCCAACCCATGGGGTCAATCAGTGGTGCTCAGCCACAGACATGTGGTCCATAAGGTGGTGCATCGATGCAGACAGCTGGTACCGGGAGTTTCGGGCGCACAGTGGCGGACTCCCGCACGCTCCCCTCGGCGCCCAGTGGCGCACAGTCCTCGTGTGGGAGACAAGGGGGGGGGGGGGAAAGACAGGTGAGCGAGGGGTAGGGTCACAAGGGTACACATCAAACAAGGCAATGCAAGGCGAGGTGCGTTTGGAGACGGAGCGGAGAAAAGCTCGTCCCTACCGTACGTCACCCCCCCTGTCACCTACTCTACCCTTACCCTTACCCCATATTTACAACAATCTACACATTTACAAATTCGTCACTAATGTCTCGTCTTCCCCATATTTCCCCGATACCAAATTCGTCTTCACTCCCACTAATCCAAAATTTGCCATCACCCAATTCATCATCAATCCTCATAAGGAGGAAGAGATGGAACACAAAGCACAATGTCACACCCACGTCATGATGCGTCTCACATTCCAAACATTTGCACAATAAAAATAATCAAACCTGGCATGGTGTGGAGTAGCGTCACCCCAGGTGAGTGGGTGTAGATGGTGCAAGGAGATTTCAAACCTAACTACTTCCTAAATGACTTTAACACACTTTACACTACCCGGGGTCTTTCCCTGCCAATCCATTGGCCAACTTACTCGATGCGGTTTTAAGAACCAAATTCCTATTGACCAAACTGTGGTGCTTCCTCAATTTGGGGTCTCACTCCCCCGGTTCAACTCCCTGTGCCCTTGCACAATTTCTGGGCTGAGTCGTGTAGCTCTCCCAGCAGGTCTACCCACCTGCACACCTCCACCACTGTCATTGCCTCCGAGCTTACCTGCTCCTTATCCTAACCTATCTAACTGGGGAAGGCCCTCCTTGGCGCTTACCCCACTCGGTGCCCTCTCTGGCACTGGGCTACCCGGGTCCGTCCTCCGGATCCTGGGGCCCCATCCACAACAACCCTACCGGCTCCCAGAGCCCACCTGCGGCCTCACCTGGCCGACATCCTAACAGTGGCGGAGTGTTCATTCAACGACACACACTAACAGGCTACATGCCCAGCCATTTCCACGTCACTAATGCACCCATCCAAACATCATTCTTCCACCACGCACCACAGATGCCAATATCCAACCACAATTTACCTATACCCTCTACCTAACACTTACACTACCCTCCCCGGGTATTCGTGATGGGGGTCCATCCTCCTTTCCCCCATCCACACCTTCGCACCATCCACTCTGCTCCACAGTTTCTACCATACTCACTCCATACCATCCATTCCATACTCCATATATTCCACACTCCATGTATTCCACACAACCATTCTCCATTCACCTGCAGTTGCACACCTGTGCAATCTCACCTGGTGCCACCTGCACCCTCCTTCCTCCCTGGACCATTTGGTCAACACAACACACATCACCATCACTCACTCATACACTGCTCCATACACCTGTTCAGTTGTACACCTGTACAATCTCAATCGTTCCTTACTCACTGCTCCATACACTTCCACACTCAATACACTTCTGAATACATTTTTACACACACACACGGCATCATCTGACCTACCTGTTGCCCTGCTAAAACTCGCGCTTCTTCGTCGCCCCTTTAAACTAAGCACATTCCACGTCGTTATAATCCAAACTAATCTACCTACGTCCCCACTACAGGTATCATTGTCACTACCTAACCTTACCGTTACCTATGGTCATCTTCTCTAGATCCCTATCATTATCCTAACCCTCCCGGGCTAGTTTTCACTGCCAACCCCATAAGACTACTGCTCCTTTGCCCCCGCTGTGAGGGATGGCAGAGTTGCCATCCCACCACATCGGGCACCTCTCACTATCACTATCAATTTTGTTCATCCAATCCCTGCAAATCAAAAATTTTCCAATTACTGCCAATCTATTCACTTTTTTAAATTTCAGATCAAAAACACTATCATCATCACCGTCCATTAAACTTGAGCCTCGGTGCGTCGTTACATTCTCAAAGCCCGGCTTCGCACAGCCGAGCAATGAACGCGGGTGGTTTGGTCGCCTGCAGGTTGAATCCGTCCGGCATTCGGTTCAGGGGGGGGGGCTTGGTCGGGCCGAGATTCCATGCACCATCTCGGCGCGGCACCTTGCGGTCCCGGGCCCGATGACCGAGGCTCGCCCGGTCGGAACCCCGTCCCCGCCACCAGGGGGCACCGCTCCGCTTCCTCCTACTTGCCCTTCAACCGGACCGGTCGCCTTGCCCAAGGCCCGGACTCGACTGTGCGGGGCCTAGCATCCAACAAAGCGCGATCCGCGCGAAGCTTCGCATCCAACAAAGCGTGCCACGCACCGAGCGCCCGCGTTGGCTATCCGTCACCCTAACTGCTAACCCGGTTAACGTCGACGCCTTACTCGCATGCCCACACGCACACGCGACCCTTTCCACACTCACCAAGCCTTCCAACGCCGCCCGTCCATTCCACACACTCCGTCCATTCCACCAACGCACTCCGTGTTACACACCACACCTCTCGCGCACCCTCTTGCGCACACTCGCCATTCGCACACTTCGGTCCACACCTCTCCTCCGTTACGTCCTCCGTAACACTCACCATGGGCGTGCACTCTTGTATCCACCCACTAACGCGCTCCGATGTGCCCTCCGGCACATGCGCCACAACCAACTCAGGTGTGCTTCCTCGCACACTCTCGCCGTTCATCCCAAACGTGCATCCTCGCACCCGCTCCTCCACCAACTCACTCTCCGGGTCACTCTCACCCTCGCACGTACACTCCGTGCACTCCGACGTGCATTCCCGCTCGCACTCGGTTTCACACTCACGCTCCGATTTG